>NC_139558.1:75329554-75891677 GCF_965112155.1 Podarcis liolepis | reverse complement strand
TAAGTACCAGTAGGCAAATAGTATTAAATGTTTGAAAATCCTGCTGCATCAGCTAATAGGAGGCAGTTCTTGTATCCCCCCCCATCTATTTTCTCTCTTGCTTTTATTTGGATAAGAATGAGTGAAGTGAGAGGTGTGCAACTTGCCCTTCAGTGAAAATGGGTATACAGTATTCATACCACTATTTAAATGAAAAGAGCTGGGTCTGAGAGACACACACACACACACACACACACATTTTGTGTTGTTAAATGACCATTCACCTGGGAAAGGAGTTATGAGAAATGTTTTTTTCTCCTTCCCAATCATTATGCACTTCTGAAATTCAAGCACTGGTTAAATTAATTCATTCCCACTTGTTTTGGGCTCATGTAAAAATGGGGTGTGGAGGGTGACTTTGCCTCTATTGATGACAGAATTCACTTCTGGCTAATAATAGTTTGAACTGAATGTTTGAATTCAGATGGTATATGGTTCCTTGTTGGGTGACTCCTTTGAGCCACAGCTCTTCTTGCCTGCTTGGTCTGGTGGTTTTCTTGCTTAGCCCTGAAGGAAAGGTGTGTTTTGTGTATACATGTGTGACTGGGGTGGCTGGTGGTGGGATACCACACCTGAAAGTGTGTTGGTTTGTGGTGCCTCCTTAAATTTGGGACTGCATAAATGCCTGTCCACATTAGGTGTTGAATGAAAATTCCCCACAATTAATTGAAATAAAATAATTTATAGTATTGTAATCTGCTCCATTTAAGGTAGTATAATTGCCCTACTGATGAAACTGCTCTGTGTGTGCATGAGTATGTGCGTTCTGCATATTATGGCACTAAAACTATTGGATGTGATTTAGAATAAGAGTGCAATCTATGCAAAGAGCTGATAACGCACAACCCTCAAACACCCAGGGAGCAGTTCCTTGGCAAAGCTAATGACAACAGCAAAGTTTTTACTCTGTTCCCCTAGAATTGGTAGCTAGTAGACACAACCCTGAACTCTTGCCACATGAGCCCATGCTCATTCCCTTGCCCCTCTGTTCAATAATTGGAACTATATTCCTGAGTTCATATTAGCTGGGGTCATCTCTTTTCCTTATGGATCTCACCACTTTGTTTTCTCTCCGAAGAGCATAGTATATTATCTTTATTCCTCATATTTCAAGCGCATGATGATATTAGTGCAGGGAGAAGGGATTTCAGAATGCAAAGCCAACAGGAGTGTGTGTATTTTTCTCCTCTTAGCTCTCATGAGCTGAGAGTGTTCTTATCCCGGAATATCCTTTCAGCAGAATCCATTCCCCAGCTCTCCAGACTTGTTAACTTGCATGTAAGGTTTATCCACATGGAGTAATAGGATTTACCGAGTAATTCATCTGCCTTGCGTTCGTGATGGAAAGCTTTAGCTGAACCACAAACACCTAACAGTGGTGCTCTCTCTGACTTGGGAGTCTTTTCTCTATCTTCGTGCCTTGTCGGGATTCATGCCTCTGTTAACCCCTTTCCAGGAGGGCTTTCCCCTATGCTTAGTTCCCTTCCATTTTAAAATGTGTGGTACAGTAATTCGTCTGGCTTGGCCTCCCCCTTTCCCACGTAGCACAAGAGGGAGTGTGCTCAGCTCCTCTGTGTACATATGGCAGCAGCGAAGTCATTAAGCTCACTTACCCAGCTAGGGGTCATTGGATTTCTATTTCCCACTTAACCTTGCAGCCCTGGAGTTTATCTAGAGATACTAGGTGCTCAAAATGCATTTACTTGGAAGATGTGTGTTAGCCTGCATGGATGTGACATGAAATGTGCATGTACCAATTTCATCCTCTTGTGTAAGGGGGGTAGGCTGGAATGTGTTTGCATGCTTTTGTTCTATTAAGTATATTGGCATCCAGGATAGAGATGCACAATTCAGAAGAAGGTCATATTTCCATTGCACCAAGTCCTGTTGGGCTAGAGTGTGTAAACTTTGAAGACTGACAATTTTAATAAGATAACCAACTGAACTTTCCGGCTGTAGAAACCAGAGCTTCAGTGGAATGAACACAAAAATGTCTGCATCCTTTGTAAATTTGCTACAGGCAAGGCTCCAATTCAGGCTTTACCTAACATCGTTGGGAGTTTTGTGCATGCTGCACATAAATGTGTTCACTTGAGGCAATTACTTCAAGGATGTGCTCTAGGAGCACTACAGTCCACAAATACTACTAGGAACTGTAGACTGCACAAATCTATTGCTTAACTGCAAAGCTAACTGAGATAACTCTAGTGCTGGTGTAGTTAGTACTCTTTACCCCTCTCAATGTTTATTTGGGAAGAAATTAGTGTGCAGGACCAGGGACTGGGGTCACACCCTCTGATCTTGCCCCACCCTCCTTGTATTTAAGGCTCCTGGTGGAATAGTGCCTATTTGTATAAAACCCATTCATGTGAATCATTCCCTGGATATGTGGAAGGTGTTGTTTGTGTGCAAAAGCCTATGCAAGTTCTGGTGCACAAAGTGGACACTTGAACCGTAGCAGCACAGTTGAGGGTAGAGCCACCCTTTCAACACTGACATTGCTGCTACTTTCCTTGACAGGACTAGGGTGTGGTTCAGTGGCAGTTAGGTTGGGGCTGCCATTGCCATGCATCCTTGACCTTGCTACTCCACCACCTCAGTCTCCTACAGGTAAGCAGCATAAACACCAGTATCATGGGGATGACTCTGCTGCTTTGCCTCATGCCACTTACTACTACAACCCTTACACTTGTGGAGGTTGAAAGCAAGGTTAATTTTTACCTGAATGAATGTTTATACAGAGCTGATTCAGCATGGGGTTATCACAGTAGAAAATGGGCTTTTCTTTTCTAGAGACATGTTCTGAACTGCTGGACATGTGCTTAAAACATCCAAATGGAAATGTGTGCAGCTTCTATGTGGGAGATACCTTAGCCAACAGCCTGCATTTAAGCCGGGCTCCTGGGAAAAAACCAGTGTGCCTCTTAGTCTGAGGTTCATCAAGGAGCCTGTCTTCACACTTTTTTTAGTGCAGGTGGGGTGGAAGAACAACCATTTCCTTGTGACATTGCCCTACGATCCGTCTTACTAAGAACTAGAGATGAGGTGCAGAACTAAGAACCAGGACGAGGCATAGGCATAGGGAGTTTCCTTCAGCACACACCCCAAAGGAAATCTACCAGAAACCCTTATGTCAAGAAAGTCCCAGGAGCCAATCCTGCGTCTTCAGGGAGATCACACTACTTATTTCCCCACATTCAAAAAACTCAGTGTCTGAACCTGAAGCAGAACCAAAGTCCCTGCCAGAATCGGTACCTACAAAATTGGGTAGGGAACCTTTGGGACGTAGAAAAGCTTTTCTAGCAGTGGGGTTTCAGGTGAAGCTACCTATTCTCAGTAGGCTGCAGACATTTAAGGGTTCAGACAATCCCCAAGCAGTGAAAGATCTTCTCCACATGAGCAATTGGACTCATCCCCCATGCAGGAGCTTTATGCATGTACATCTGATGCATGGATGTGTACATCTGATGTATGGATGAAAATGTGTGGATGATGGAGGGAATGTCAACAAAGGATGCATTAGCAGTAGATACGGAGTTAGCCCACACTCTCTTGAAGCACTGCCCTCCCCCACTACATTATTTTAAAATTTGGTGGTTAGTCTGAATCTCTTTATATAAAGCCTCAGAGTGGTCCAGACTGGCCACCAACAATCCATCAATCAAAATAATGCAGCTTTTAAAACAAGCAAAAACCACATAGGAAACCAACTCTCCACATAAACACAACTTCCTTAAAATGCCTGCTGAAATAGAAAATTATTTGTCTAGTGCCTGAAGTTAAATTGGGAGAACATAAGAATAGTCTTACTGGATAGGCCAGTGGCCCATCTAGTCTTGGCTCCTGTTCTCACAGTGGCCAGCCCAGATGCCCATTGGAATCCCATAAGCAGAATCCCAGTGTAACAGCATTCTTCTCTCCTGTGGTTTCCAGCAACTGGTGTTCAGAAGCATATGGCCTCCAGCCATGGAGGCAGAGTATATCCATGGTGGCTAGTAGCCATTGATAGCCTTCTCCTCCATGAATTTGCCTGATCCAATTTTAAAGACATCCAGCTTGGTGGCCATCACTGCCTCTTGTGGTAGCAAAAGTCCATGGTTTAGCCATATGCTGTGTGAAGAAGTAGTGTACCTTCTTGGTGCCTGTCTGATCTCAGTTGGGAGGGCACTGTAGTACTGAACGCATGACTCCTGGTGGATACTGTCTGAGCATCTGAGACATGAAGGACCAATAACAGCTAATTCTTTGAAGGTGTCAGTGATTGGGCAAGGATATACAGAATCATCCTTAAGGAGTTGTGGACCCAAGTGGCTAAGGATCTTGCATATTAATACAAGAATCTTGAACCTGGCCCTGTAACGTATGGACAGCCAAGGCAAACTTTTAAACACTAGTATTATGTGCTGGCAGCAATATGCCATGTGAACAGGGCATTTATAACACCATGCCTGCACAGCTTTGAATCATTTACATAAAATGAATCTCAAGTTGCAAAAAAGAAAAGAAAAGAAAAAGGGATCAAATGCTTGTATGTCTGTGTTGTGGTTGTTCAGAAGTGTTGTGTCAGAAGATCCTTTCTGCCTTTGCTTATGACCTCCTCTACCTGCAGTACTGTAACAGAAAGAATCTCCCATTGCTATGCAATAATAAACAAACACTGTTAGTGGATGAACTAGTGTAGTAATAGCGCAATGCACAGCTAAGAAAGAAAGAAAGCAAACTTAATTTATGCTTCCTTTCTGGCTAGCTCTTTAGAGGTAGCCACCTTGCCGGTGCATTTGCATTGCTTAAAGTGGCTTGCAGTAATTGAAATCAGAATAGTAAAGTAACAGCAACAATCAAACATAGTGAAGAAAGGCATAGAAGAAAAAGGAAAGAAGCAACAGAACTATATGAAACCTTTTGTTAGTACTGAAATAAAGTCAGCACCCTAAATAAAGTCTGTGCACACTCTATAGAGGCAATATGCATAAGCATTAACATGCTTGCACATGCATGTATATTCATGCTGCTTCAACATCCAGAAATACGCTTTTTTAATTAAAGACCATTTAACTAATTCAGTTTTTTCAGCACTGAGTATAAGATAGCACCCAAGACTCAAATGCCCTTCTAATTCAGATTGCATATCATTAAGTGCGACAAGATTAGTTTTAGAATTAATTCTCAGCTGGATCTGCATGATCAGAAGACTTCTGAAAATAAAATGAGACTCTATTCTCACTGCCCATTTCCCTACCTCTGGAAAGCTGACACCTAGGGGAGAGTTGTTGCTTCAGCAACACATCAGCTCAGACTGGGAGCTGTAGGCTCAACCCCTTCCTGGCTCATAGTCAGGTCCAGATTCAAGCAGGCGCTTCTATGCACTTCCCCTTCCTCCTAAGTAGCCTCATGTGCAACTAGGTATGTTGGCAGTTCCGAAGCTCCTCGCTGGCCTGCCATCTCCTCTGCTTCTGTGACCTTGTGGGAGATGAGATTAGATGAGGAGGCTCTAAAGAGCTAGCCAGAAATTCAAGCAGCCAGTGTGAAGTCTTCGGGCTCCACTGGCTCTGCTGGCAGTGTGGAGAATCCTGCTGCTTTTGTTCTTCCTCAGAGGAGTCTTCAGGTTCAAGGTCTGGGTAGGGGTAGGACCATTGGGAGGCAGTGTTGTACACTCAGCCTCCCAAAATTGAGCATCACTGTCAGTTACTGAAACGGAGAGGAGTGAAACATGGGGAGCTTGATGTGGTACAGACTTGGCAGTACAGTCGTACCTTGGAAGTCAAACAGAATCCATTCCAGAAATCCGTTTGACTTCCAAAACATTGGGAAACCAAAGCACAGCTTCTGATTGGCTGCAGGAAGCTCCTGCAGCCAATCAGAAGTCATGGAAACCCTGTTGGGTGTTCGGCTTCCAAAAATAGTTCACAAACTGGAACAGTCACTTCCAGGTTTGCTATGTTTGGGAGCCAAACTGGCAAGGCGTTCGACTTCCAAGGTATGACTACTGAATTTAGACAGGATGTAAGTGTACCTCAATTTCAGCCTTTAAGCTTCTCAATCATAAAAAAGGGCCTTTAGACATTTGTTTAATACTATTTACTATTATGTAATAATATGAGGACTTGAACTTGTGCTTTAAACTTTAAAGCATGGGTTCATGACCACCTTTTAGTATTGCATATGATACAAGGGTGGGTAGTATACACATCTCTGATTTTGCCTGTCCACCCTAGATTCTTATGCCAAAAGATTAATATTATTCGGTACAAAGGTTGCATTAATCTAGTCTCATTAATTTTCAGTAATTGAACTGGAGTTTATGTTCCATTTCTGAATTTTGCATACCAGGTTCACAAAGGCTCTCTCCACATTTGTCATAATATTGAAGTTCATAAATATGCAATCAGTATTATGTGACCTTATGCAAATTGACCTAAAATGAATGGCACATCAGATTCACAAATAAAGCTCAACTTTTGTGTGTTTTTGTGTGTGGCAAATAGTGACATTTGAACCTAGACTAGGTGTTTTATTAGAGACTATTAATTTTACATTTGCTGATCAAATTTTAATTCTGGAGTTTGCCCGGTAGATTTATGATTCTGTGAATGTGCAGACTTCAAAATTTTATTTATTTATTACATATATATCCAACCCTTCCTCCCAAACAAACCCAGGGCGACAAATAATAAAACAATTAAAACATCTTTAAAATAACTTAAAAGCAATCCCAATACAGACTGGGAAAGATCTCGGTTTAAAAGGCTCGTTGAAAGAGGAAGGTGTTCAGTAGGTGCTGAAAATACAACAGGAATGGTGCCTTTCTAATACTCAAGGGAGTGGAAGTCCAAAGGATAGGTGCCAGAACACTAAAGGCCCATTTCCTACATGGTGCAGAAAAGGCTTCCTGGTAAAATGGTATCTGTAGGAGGTCCTCACCTGCGGAGTGCAGTGATTGATTGGGTAAAGAAGAGGTGAGGCTGTCTTTCAAGTATCCTGGTCCCAAGCTATATAGGGCTTTATACACCAAAACCAGCACTTTGAACTTAGTCTCGTAGCTAACTGGCAGCCAGTACATTGTTTTTCAACAGTGAGGTAATGTGTTGGCGATATCTTGTCATGGTATGTGATTTATGCATGGTGCTTCCTTTCATAAAGGGATGGCAACTTCATATAAAATGTTTTGTTCTCAGGTAGAGATATATATGCCACTATTACTTCTACCATAGACACATAGACACATTATTCATAACTGAAGTTAACTTTGTGAATTTTCTGAACTAAAAAAGTATTATATTATGACTTTTTTATTTTATACACCACTTAGTGCAATTTACAAAGTATAAAAAAATCAGTAACAGAAGCATTAAGATATAAACCATAAATATAAAATATAATGATAATACTAAACTTTATAGTTCACATTTCTGTTACCGTAATGGAAGTAGTCTGTGAATTGGGAAGTTGCTGCCTTGAAGAAGGCTGTTTGCCCAACTAATTTGTACTCAGAAAGGCAAAAATATTAACACTGTGCACTAGCCTTCACAAACCTGGTGTCCTTCAGGTGTTGTTGGACTACAGCTCCCATCACCCCCTGCCAGGGGCGGAGCTTAATGCTCCGGCACCGGGGGCGGAGAGCAGGCGGGGTGGGGCTGGTGTGCATCTTGGGGGTGGAGTGCGCTGCTCGCAGGGGCATGGGGCGCGTCCTGGGGGTGGGCCACCCAGCGTGGGTGGGTGGGGGCAGCCGCAATGGCACCCTGGGGATCACGCTGTCAGGGGCGGTGCGCTCCCCCTGCACTCCTCTTCCTCCGCCAGTGCCCCCTGCCAGCACATGCAAGCTGGGTCTGATGGAAGTTGTAGCCCAACGACACCTGAAGGACACCAGGTTTGTGAAAGCTGCTCTATACACCCTGCTCTAGAACTGTCAACCTGCGTTTTTCAGGCATCTCATGAAAATGTGCAGAAAGCCACTGCTGAATCTTCTAGGAGTCCTTTATGGAGCTCTAATCAAAATGAAACCTCAAGTGTCACTGGGCATATTGAGCAGAACTGAGCAGATGGCCATTGCAAATAGCCTCTAGGCCAATGTTTTTTTCTGCTAGTGTATTTAAACAAAAGAGTCCTAAGAAGGAAGAACAACTAACTGTACTGATAAAAGTGATGCTAGCTGAACCAATGGCATTTGAAGTCAAAGCTGAACTTGATGCTCATATTCTCAGGAGTACAAATGCAAAGATATCAAAGGCAATTTATACACACATTTGATTCACAAATATGAAAATTTATATTCTTTTAAGCCCTAATCACAGTCACGCTGAGAGAAATGTGGGACGTATGTACCACTAGGCACTTGTTTCCTGTATGTGGGTACAGATGAAGGGCGGGAGATTCTTTGGTATTAAGTCAATCTGTGCTAATACACAATCTTTTCATTGCAGTGGGATACAGGGAAATGCAATAATTTGATAAAAGCAACTGCTGATACTGAATTTCAAGTCCCTGGGTTGAGTTGAGTAAAAAGCTAAAAGAGAGAGAGAGAGAAGAGATGCAAGCAATTGTATTTAACAGTAATGTGTCTGTCTAATCTGGATTATATGTAAAAAAATGAATATAACCCAGAGAGGCTATAATCAGAGACTCACACTGATATGTGATATATAAAATATTACTGATGCACAGGGACCAATACAGAGCCTTTGCTTTGTGCAGTAATGGACAGTATCATGAAGAGTTGTAACTGGCTCAACTTCACAGTGTTTTGAAAATGAATGGCCAGGGGTCCTTATATAAGGGCTTTTCTGGGGACAGAAAGCTTTTGCGCAGTGTCTAGTGGATCCTGACCTGCATGTAAAACCAACCCTTTACAGCTGTTTGCTTGACCCCAACATTAACCCTGTTTGCTTGTTTCTGTTCTCTTACTGCTGCTTCTTGACTTAGAATCATAGAGTTGGAAGAGACCACAAGGGCCATTGAGTCCAACCCCCTGCCAAGCAGGAAACACCATCAGAGCACTCCTGACATATGGTTGTCAAGCTCTGCTTAAAGACCTCCAAAGAAGGAGACTCCACCACACTCCTTGGCAGCAAATTCCACTGTCGAACAGCTCTTACTGTCAGGAAGTTCTTCCTACTGTTTAGGTGGAATCTTCTTTCTTGTAGTTTGGATCCATTGCTCCGTGTCCGCTTCTCTGGAGCAGCAGAAAACAACCTTTCTCCCTCCTCTATATGACATCCTTTTATATATTTTAACATGGCTATCATATCACCCCTTAACCTCCTCTTCTCCAGGCTAACCATGCCCAGCTCCCTTAGCCGTTCCTCATAAGGCATCATTTCCAGACCTTTGACCATTTTGGTTGCCCTCCTCTGGACATGTTCCAGTTTGTCAGTGTCCTTCTTGAACTGTGGTGCCCAGAACTGGACACAGTACTCCAGGTGAGGTCTGACCAGAGCAGAATACAGTGGCACTTGTCTGATCTGACACTTTTTAAACCCATAATAGCATAATAAAAGTCTGAAGCCCCATGTAGCATTCTTCTTCCCATAGTGATCAGCTAGCTGCCTCTGGGAAGACCATAATCCTGATAGTGTTGTAACAGTCCTCCCCTGCATTTGGTGTTCAGTGCCTCTGAACTTGGACATTTCACAACTCTTTATGAACCTGGCCTTCCAAACCAACATGCTTTCATACTGAAAAGTCTGAATCTGTGTGCCATTTTCTTCTGTACGTGGGCACAGAGAAAAGGGGGACGCTTTGGTTTTCACTCTGTCATCCTTAACAAGCTACAGTTCTGTTCTAGTGTGATGCAGGAAAATGGTTAAAAGCAAAGTCCCATGTTCTTCTAAATTTTTGTTCTTCTAACTTCTATAGCTCAGTTGGTAGAGCACAAGACTCTTATTGTCAGAGTTGTATGTTTGAGCCCCAAGTTGGGCCAAAAGATTTCTGCATTGATCCTCAATTGATCATTGATTCTTGGCCTTGCCATCTTGGAATTTGGCTCAGCTTCTGGGTTTGTGGCCACCTGCTGGCACTTGCTGGCATTGCCTGGAATCTGGATCACTGTAGCATCCTGCCTCTAAGTGTGTCTAAAGAGTGATGGTCTTCTTTTTCCTACGTCTTTTACTCCTGTCTACCACACCAGGTAAATGCCAACCACATCAGTTACTGAAAACAAATTGTGCTAAATACTCATTCCTCTTACAATTAGTGGTAGCGCAGGGATTGAAAAAGCATTTATCTAGCAGCATATAGCGGATCACATTAACTTTCTTCGATCACGCACTGTGTACACTGCTGAATTATTAGAGAGGGAGGGCATTTTGTTTGTAGTGGATTAGAGCACACATCCAATGTTTCTGTCAGCTACAAAAGAAAAGATCTGAGGAACGCTAAACATACTTGGACTGAAGACGAAGCAGGGTACAGTGGCAGGTTATTGCAAGGATAAAATGGGAACAATCCATATGTTAGCATACCTCCTTTTGCTGCTTGGAGGAACGGCATGATATGCATGCAATGAATAAATAAATGAAACAAGGCAAGGAGGTGTCTTCTGTGCCAGCAATGTGGCAAGCTGCAACACAGCAATCCTATCCTTGGAGTACCCAGTAGCTCAAGTCTCCATTTGTGCCTCTTCTTTTTTGTCTGCCAGGAGCAAGAGTGAGGCTCTTATGGTGCAATTGCAGTTGGTGGGGTGGGGGCTGGCTGTGCTTCCCAATGGCTGGAGTGACTGCCAGTTATCAAGAGGGAGAGGAGGGATGAGGAGATATGGGTGCAGCAATGGATGTCAGGTAAGCAATGAAAACCTCCCCACCCCACTGACGACTACTTACCTATATATGAAGCCTCTGGAAGTTTAGCAGCCTCTTGAGAAAGCAGAGCCCCAAGAAGCAGCAAACTGACCTTCTTCCTCAGTCTCATCATTTGCCATTTAGCATCATTGGTTTGTGGCAGTTGCTAAGGCTTTGCCAATTGCCTGCTATCACAGATTAGCCAGAAGTTATGGGGAGGGAGGATGAAAATAGCCTGCTCTTTTCTCTTTTACTCACTACTTATTCCTTAAGGTTGCCTTCCAGTGTGCATAGGGTTAAGATTATATAGATATATGACATTGTTTAGTACCTACCAAAAGATGGTTCATAGCAAAGAGCATCAAGTCAATGTGCGTGTTAAGACGTTTCGTTTAAATTATACGATCATTTTAAAAATTAGGTGAGGATACAAAATGAAGAGCAACACTGACTGTACATAAGAATAAATGGCCTGCTTTTAATTGCAACAAATATTCTAATTGAAGAAGAATGTGACCGAGAAATTTCAGCCCAAAGGCATTCATTTTATAAAAGTTGCAAGCGTGCCTTCCAGGAAAGAAGGACTTGGATTAAATTTCCAGTAATAACACAAATGCAATGCTTTTTGGCCTTCAGATATTTTATTGATATTTTGGAACTGCGCATGTGGATAAAGATTCTTCAAGCTGAACAGCAACATGGCATTAAAACAAAGTTTGTGTCCTGCACAATCCAGATAAAGGAAAAGTGAGAGCTGCATAGATTATAGCTTTTATTAGCATACAGTTTATAACAGGAAAATGCAGTGGAGAGCATTTCATTAAAGATTGGCTGTATACATGTTCAGGCTATAAAGCGGTTTAAATTTACTGACACGACTACAAAAAAAGCATTGTTGTTATTGAATGGAATAGTGGAGCTCCCACCCCTCAAACCAAGATTATTACCCTACTGTTTTATTGACTGTCAAAATGCAAGTAAGCCCTTTTCTCAGTAAGGATGGTTTCTTAATAAATGCTTAAAGCCTACCAGTGTTCGGGAGACCTATTCACACCGTAATGCAACCCACTAGATGCAGCATTTATATGCAGCTGAGCTTCACAGGTGAGCAGAAGGCAACACAGCCATTAATGTTGTTTCCCTTCAATCTGTACAAAATGCAATGTAAACTCAAGGCCATTTCAACATAAAAAGGCAACCCCCCAAGTTTGCTATCAAATGTGCTCTCAAGTGGGGGCTGTAGCAGAATATGACTCTCTGACGAGTGAACCTTTGTGGTAAATGTGATTGTTGCATTCACATGTTCCATTTTTAGGCATAAAATTCAAGTACCTTTACACCACAAAAATATAGTGCATGAAACAGCACCATGAAACAGTGATGCATAGATATATAGAAACAATATTTTCTCTCCCCCCCCCCATTATTGTGCCTTGCATGCAGTTAATGCTCTTCATAGTGCTTTAGAATGGAAATGTGACAGAATGTGAGCACCTTGGAGGTGGAGTCGACAAGGTCAGGATGAATCCAGATGGGTTATACCAGGGTTGCACCAGACTTTCTACCCAACAGGGAAGAACGGAACAGGAAATATTCCTATAAGAACCTTCTGCTGGCTAAATTAAGCTATCATAAGCCTCTTCTTTCCCCTAGGTATCCCTTTAGGGAACCCACGTTTTTTTCCTGTTGGGTTTTGGATGAAAAGAACAAGGGGATAAGAAACAAACTAAGGAGCTTCAAGTATCCCTCAAGAAAAGACAAGTCAAACACAGCAGATCAGTGGGTAGAAGAAACTGCTATATGTTCTGAAATGAAGAATGCTGTTTTTCTTTACAAAATGTCTATAAATCATGCTCTCTTTGTCCACAAGAATTTGAGGAGGTACATCTGAGTGTATGATGCAGGGAAAACTACATCTCTGAGAATATGCAGAACCAACAACAACATGCCTGAACATCCAAAGAAACACTAAAATACCTAGTTTTTCCAGCAATTGTCATACCAAAATCTGAATTTATGAAGCCACCCTCAGGATGAAGCATTTGTGAGCACTATGGGGGAAATCCATGCTTATTTTCACAGAAGAGAAAAATAGAAAGCCCTTGTAAGCTCTGTTGTGCAGACTTCAAGGAGTAAAAAATAGAGATCCTGCTACATATTTTTGCTGGTATCTTACGTATTCTTAATACAATACCTAAACTTTAGATATATACACCTAGGGAGACAAGATGCTGCAAAATATACAACCCTGGTAGGAGAGAAACTTGTAAAATACTTGGTAATGGAGGAGAGTTGCAAAGGGTACCTGCCTGGAATTTGGAATATAGGCACGTAATGATGTACATATCAATGCAAACTATATGCTTGTAGGGGCCTGTATAGGTGGATTAACAAATCACAGGTGACACTTGCATGGGAAAAGAACAAAATAAGACTTTACTGATTGATATACATACAGTATTATAATATCAAATCTATAACTTACGTTAAAGAAAGTGGTGGAGGAGAAACTGTCAGATTGTGTTGGTTCAACCTGCTCCCCTGAGTCTGCATACACACTTCAATTTGTTACAAAGTACCATATGTTTCCCTACTTAGTTGGCATTAAAATTGATATAGCCATGCAAGGTTTCTGAAGAGCATCTGAAACTGCATCTTCTATACTTTACAGATGGGTCCTGAGGACAAGAATGGCCTCAAATTAGTTTTTCTTAAAATAGCATCTGTGTTGTATCTCCCCTTTAACCCCAACAAGCAATCTGTTCTGATGTAATGTATCAGACACACATGCATAACACCAATCAGTTTTAAATAAAAGTTAATAAACATTTAATTGCCACCTGTATACCATTCTATCCTATCTTTTACTCAGGACCTATCTTTATAGTATAAGTGACTATACTCTTTGGGTGAAAAAATGCTCTTGCAGGTTTATAATTCAGAGAGCACGGTGCCTTCAGTTGGAAAAAGTTCAGGTTATCTCCAGAATCAAATGCTGGCAGCCATATACTCTTGGCTACCATTGGTGGTCCAACATATGGCCGTCAATGCCTTTTTTTGGTGACCCTCAGCAACCGTTGACACCCCTCCCCTCCCTCATACCACCTTCCCAAAGCTGGGTAAGTGAAGTACTGGGCTCTGGAAAGGAGACGTGAGGGCTCTGACAGGGTCCTAGAGTCCTCCGTCTTGGGAAAGAGGGGGGAGGGCTCTAGGACTCTGCCAGAGCCTCACACATCCTTTCCAAAGCCTAGTGACCACTTAGCCAGCGTTTGGAAGGCAGTGCAAAGGCTGCCCCCCACTCTAATTTTGGCCTCCTTCCCACACAACAACGCAGTGTGCAGCCCACGGGTTCTATATCAAAGTATTCTTGCAGCCCGTTTGGTATGAAAAGTTGGGCCACCTTCATCTAGGGCAGGCATGGCCAAACTTGGCCCTCCAGCTGTTTTGGGACTACAACTCCCGTCATCCCTAGCTAACAGCACCAGTGGTCAGGGATGATGGGAACTGTAGTCCCAAAACAGCTGGAGGACCAAGTTTGGCCATGCCTGATCTAGGGGAAGCAGTGATGCCTTTAGGATTGCCTGGCTAGCTTGAACTGTGCCAGATGACTGCATAAGGTCTGGGTGAATTCTACTGTTTTCCACATTGTCTGTTTCCTCCTGTGCTTTTCCACACCAATCCTTGTGTGAACAGGGCAGGGGAGACAACTCCTTGGAACCCTGTGTCCGTTCACTCTCTGCTAACCTAGCAAAACAAAACCCATGTTGAAATCCACTGGCAGGAAGCATCCATGGCTTTGAATAGTAAGTACAAATCTCCCTCTCCCTCTCTGTTATTAAGCTGACAGGCACTTAGCCAATTACCCAGTCATAGTCTCAGCTGTATTTATGGAGAAAGAAGCAGCAGCGCAAACAGCTCCTGTCTTTGGGGCTTCAGCTGAGTCTCTCTGGTGTGGTACGGCATTCTTTCTCTCTCTCCCCCTCCTGCCCCAATGTGTCTGATGTTCAAGGATATAAATGAAAGAGAACTGTGGAAAGGAGTGGGTAAGTGGGAAGCAAAACAAAATCAAGCAGCGCCAGTGAGAATATTTTGTGGAAGACAACAAGTATAACTCACTTTAGGACAACTCCAACCCAAGTCTTCGTGTGTGTGTTTGTTGTTAACAGTGCCTTCTAAAAAGGTCCTGTTATATAAAGGTTGGGGTGCATCTCTAAGTATCACGTGTTGGGTTTGAGTGCTAGAGATCTAGTTACAAATCCCTGCTCAGTCATAAAGCTCCCAGGGTGGCCTTGGGCAAACCACCCTCTCACAGCTTCACCTACTTCATGCAGGTTGCTGGGAGCAGAAATGCAGTAAGAATAATAAAATACTTCATGCATGGACGTACTATAGAAATGAGAAGTAATAAAATGCTATGCTAATGCTGTGTAAGCCCATTTAGCTACTTAGCATGGGTAGTACAGCAAGCTGAGGAAACAGGTATTCAGTGTTAATGCTGCAAATAGATTGTACTGCTGTTTACAAGTATGTTGTGTTTCTATAACACAAAGCCAAGGATCATATTTATTCCTATTTAGTTCAGTTATCACATTTTCTGGTTTTGAACCCTTACTAGATGACAGTAATCAGGCCTGGGTTCAGATTTCTACCTTGCCACAGCTAATAAAAAATATGTCTGTCCTTGTAAATCAGGGAACAGCAGTTGTGTGTTGTACTCAGCACTGTTGTGGAAGATAAGATGAGACAAGAATTAAACAGCCTTTTGCAAACTTATGCTGCAGTCCTGTGTCGGCTTACCAGGGAGTAGCCAGGAGCCACATAATCATGAGTTATAATTATATAATGTTATGAGACTTTGCAACACACTCCATAGCTCAGCTGGACAAGCAGTCTACTCATGTAAGGAACAAACTCATGCATGAGTACCACTCCTCTGTCATGAACTAGAACATCACATTGCTCCTTCTTTACTGCAAGCAGAAAAAACTGCAATCTCATGTGTGCACATAGTTTCCATGTTAGACTGCTCATGCAAGTAGCTTTATTGCTTGAGCTCTTTTGTGTGCAAGTAAGCCACAGGGGGCTATCATCAGAACCAATTCTCAGCTCTCGGAGAACATGGCTAGGAATAGGTAGCAAGATCCATAATGTATAAAGCCACTTGTGCATAAAAGATATAAGGCAATATCAATTTATTAGGTAGATTAGGCTAAGAGTTAGTGGCAGGGAACTTCACAGTGGAGTTTTGAACATGGGTCCATACATTCTAGTCCAGCACTCCTGGACATTATCTACACGCAAACACAGCTAATTCAGTGTTTGTCCAGTTGTAATACAGGAGCACTGATGTTGCATGTTGCTGTTTGGTGCTATGAATCAGACCTCAATGTCAGTCATAAAATGTGTAAACACAAAGCTCTAGAGTATGGCTATCTGATGAAATTTGGCAAACATATAGCTCTGGGAACACAGCTACTCAATGATAATGCTGTGATTCTATGAAAGGTAAATACTATGCTGTACTGCAGGGGTAACCTTTGTAGTGCTCTCCAGATATTGTGGACTGCAACTTTGACCATTGGCCATGTTGGCTGAAACCAACATTACAGATGACAGATAACAACATCTAGATGCTCATTCACCTACCAACCCAGTTGATAAAAAAACACCTGATGTGACTAAGAGACAGTGCCCAGAATATGGCTAGGCTGATAGAAGTTGGTTTCATTGCAAATGGCGGGAGTCACCAGGAAATATGACAGGTTTAGTACCTATTCCAGCATTGTCCCAGAGTATATTCCTTTATTCCATATAAGGGAACGTACAAACTGATTGTCTTAATTCCTATGTGGAAAAGTAAAGTGCTACACTTAGGACCAATTCTATGGTGAAACCAAACCATCTCTTATGCCCACCAGCTCTTATGCTCACCGATCCTGTCAGCACCCATCATTGAGAGGGGAACCATTTTGAGAGCAATTCACCTTCTCTCTTTCTGAAGACATTGTGGGGAAGAAAGCTAGCTCTCTCCATCTCTTAACTGTTCTCCTGCCTGTCAAACATGGAATGTTACCTAGTATTATATAATAAGTCAGTTCCCAGGATTTTATCCATACTGCAGGATCACATTTTAAGAAGCTATTGAATTCTTTGAGAAAAAGTAAATGGGTTGCAATCAGGGACAACTGAGAAAGGGGCACACCGAATCCCCACTCCAAATACTGTGATCACAGGAACAGAGGGTGGATTTAAAACCTGGATTGCTTCATCCCTTTATTAGTAAATGGTTGCCATTCATTCGTGGTGCCCTGCACCTACAAGCACTCCAGGGATTCCTCTAATATGCAGTCCCTCCCTCATACACACCTCACTTGTCATAATGACGGGCCTTTCACTAGTATAAAGCAGCAGAGAACTTACCAGAGCTAGCATGTGTCATACCTCAAATATGTAACTGTGTACTACAGATTGCTGCTATTCATATTATTTGCTCAGAGCCTGTTATTAGAGTGGGACAAATTCTACAAAATAACCCATGTTCTGTGAATATTTGCTCCAATATAAAAATGAACTCACTTTGGCTGCAGCTGTGTTTCTTTTGTAAGCTTCTGCTTGTTGCCTTTTTATTTTTATTTTTTGCATCGGAATAATTGAGCAACTCAGTTTTTTAACTTGACTAATGCTCATGGAAATCACATTTTAAAACTATCAATAGATGAGTAAACAATCCGTGTCTTCTGCAGCTGGCACCACGCATTCATATGCACGCACACAAATGCACGCACACGAACGTAAACACTTTCCAATAATGACTGGCACTGTGTTGCTTATGTATTTATTTTGGTGTGGTGCTGGGTGATAGTTTCCTTACCATTGCATTCCTGTAACTGAGGCAATTAAATGAACAAGATGTGGCTCTGATCACAACTTGGATTGCACACACAATTATTTTATGTGAATGTGACAAGAGAAAATTGCCTTCCAAACACTGCACCCAGCCAATGTTCTGGTAGCCTGATTTTAATAGGAACAATGCCTCAGGCAGGGCCTGTGAGCCTCCAGAAAAGGAAAGGTTAATAATTTTAAAGCCCTTATTTGTTTCTTTTCCCTGATGGAGTCACAGCTCCAGGGACTCCCTTAACACCCTCTTCTTGATTATGTCTCTGATCTCTGTTCCAGCCCTATTCTAGGCAATTGATGTATTTCCATTGGGTTCAGTAGATTTCATAGCAGACCTGGTAAAAAATTGTTAACACTTGGCCAGTCAGGAAACAGAAGACTATGATATACTTTTGCCATCTTTCCTAAAGGCAAAAGGAAAAAAAAATAATGTCATCGCTCATATATATGTAAATTTTTTTATTGCCTGTAGCTTACCTTTAAGTTTAAGATTACAGAAAGTTGCCGATAAGAAAAGAAAAGCCAGGCAAGTTTAAAATGGGCCAGGTGGTGACCCTAAATGCAACAGCCGAAACTAACCAACACAGCTAGAATATTGAACATCCCATAATCACAGTGAATGGCGTGCCATTGTTAAAGAAGAGGGAGGGGGGGAATCACCACTTCCAACAATTATGTTGAGTGAATTCAGAGATTGAATCAGTCTGAGGAAATGGCCGGCTGCCTGTAAGCATTGTTCCAAGTGGAAGAAGGAAACAATTCACTGAACGATTATGCAGCGGAAAATTATTCACACACCTCTGCTGTGTCAGGAGTAGAGATCAATGGGATTCCTAGTGATAGATAAAATCCAGGACTAGGGCCAACTAGCTTGCTGCTGCTGCTGGGTTGGGTTATTATTATTATTATTATTATTATTATTATTATTATTATTAGCACTCTGCATTGCACTGCGCTTAATCTCGGCCCTTTTAGCCAGAGCATGAGAGATTCAGTTATGCAACTTGGTGACACAGCTGATCTTTTCAGAGTAGCAGATAACCGTCCTCTAAACAAGCCCCTAAACATTTCATTTCCACCTTTTCCTCTCTCTCCACCCGACTACTGAGAGAGAAAGGAGGAGGTGGGAATGAAATTTTTGGACCGTCTCAATATTTCCACCTGCTATTTCATGAGCCAGCAATTTTCATCTTAGGGGGAAAGATGCTGTCTGTAGCTCACTGCCATTTCTCACACAAACTCTCTTTCCCTCTGATCTGTTAACCTTGCAAAACCCATTCAAACTTTTGTTTGATTGCTCTGCTGTCTTCTCTGCTGTTCTTCTAGCATTGCAACAAGGATGCTGTAAACCTAGCAGACAGTTCCACTTGCTGTATGTGCAGGGGCATTTAAAAAAAGAAAACCTATACCCTAGAGTTCACCATCATCACTTTTTTTTTACAGGAATATACTACATAAAATTTTTAGAAAGAGGATACTTCAAAGCCTCTGAATCTGAAACTCATACACCTGCTCTCTAGCCTTATTTAACAAAATACAGTGGTACCTTGGTTTACAGACGCTGCAGGTTACAGACTCCGCTAACCCAGAAATAGTAACTCGGGTTAAGAACTTTGCTTCAGGATGAGAATAGAAACCATGCTCCGGCAGCAGGAGGCCCCATCAGCTAAAGTGGTGCTTCAGGTTAAGAACAGTTTCAGGTTAAGAACGGAACTCTGGAACGAATTAAGTTCTTAACCCGATGTACCACTCTACTCTGATCATATTTCTAAAAAAACCTTGTCCAGCCCGTATACTGTCGAATGTATGGTTTCGATTCCTTACTTTATTCATTTTCTGTAGAGTGCTCTCTAAAAGCCAGAATTTTTACATGGAGAAATTGTAGGTAATCTGAATTAGCCTATGTCTCTCTCTTATATTTTTGTGAGGCTTAGTTTTGCATAAGTTAGAATTGCTGTACAGGTTGTTGTCTCATGAAAAAAAAATTATGCCTTTTTTAATGATTTGGAGGTTTTGGTATGAAAATCCAGGGTGGTTGAAAATTTGTCTCTGGTAGGTTCTCTTACATTATGTAATATGATTCTCTAGCTGCAGCTTAAATATAGGTTTGTCACTGCCTGGAGGGAAATGAAGAAGCTACAAATTTGTACAGCAAGCAGAAAGGAAAAGAATAATAGTGTACAAATCTGCACTGTACATGTGGGAACCCTGGAAGGCTTCTTATTGTTTTAGGGTTTTTCCCCCTTTGCATGCTGAAGTTTGTGTGCTGTTTGGAAAGAGATGAGAGAGAGAGAAAAGTCTAAAGTTTTCCTGCTGCTCAGGAGCCTGTGTGGCCCAGTTCATGCTTTCATCTGGGGGCACAATTTGTGGTGAAAGAATGGAGTGAACCTCTCTGCTCAACCATGCAGATAACTACCAGTATATACTTGGCCTTCACCGTGAGCACCTGACTTCGTATGTGTCATATGACAGACCCCCCCCCCATTTAAATCCTTTCTGTCCATCCTGGTGTCTCCCTGCCTAGTACAGTGGTACCTCGGGTTACATACGCTTCAGGTTACATATGCTTCAGGTTACAGACTCTGCTAACCCAGAAGTAGTGCTTCAGGTTAAGAACTTTGCTTCAGGATGAGAACAGAAATCGTGCTCCGGCGGCGCAGCAGCAGCAGCAGGAGGCCCCATTAGCTAAAGTGGTGCTTCAGGTTAAGAACAGTTTCAGGTTAAGTAAGGACCTCCGGAACGAATTAAGTACTTAACCCGAGGTACCACTGTAAAGGGAACTTGGTCACAACAGAAGTTGCAGAATTTATTCCCCAAAAGAGATACATCTGACACCAACATTAGAAACATAGGTAACTGCCTTATGCCCATTCAGACCATTGGTAGCCTACCCGATTTGCAGCAGATCTCTCACATTTCAGACAGGAATCTCTCCTAGTGCTATCTACAGATGGCATGGATTTAACCTGGGACCTTTTTCATGTAAAACACATGCTCCAACACTGTTATATTTTTGCAAAGACATTTCAGTTCAGCCAGGCATTCTAAGTACTTTTACTGAACTTCCATAAGCTGTTTTGTTTGTGGTCTCTTTCAGTGTGCTGTATTTTAAATAGGTTTTGTGTGTGGTTGTGGTTGTTCTGGTTGTTGCTCTTCTATTGTTGTGGTATGCAAATATTATAACTGAATAAAATGCTCCACTAATGCCATTTCAGCACCATCCATGCCTGGACATATGAACCAGGGCTCTGCCTGCCCTGTCTCCTGCACATGTATGGGTATGGGACTGTAGAGCTCAATTTGCAATACTGGTGCAGCTGTAGATAGTCCATTTGCTCAATACTGAGGACAGAAGCTGAGAGGATGCTTCTTCTTGATTAGGTACTTGTTTGGTAGGGGATCCAGCAGCTATCAAGCCTTCATGAGGATTGTCAGGTCTTCTATGGCTGAAACCTTGAGAGCCCAGGGGCAATGCCAGGGGCAGAGGCCCTGCGTACAAGATTTGCCTGCAACAACTGACTAATGAGCACACTTGTGCCTCTGCTTCTGTTTGGGAAGCAGCTCATGGGAGAGAGCTTAGGCCAGCATTGACTAGCATTGGCAAGCAGCCCTAACACTGGACTCCTGATTTCTCCAACAACGTTTCTCCAGACAGGCTTTACAAGGTTGTGCTAAACATTTATTTTATTTTTAATCTTGCACCTGGTGCGCACTCCAAGTTGTGCATATTTAAGCATGTCAGTATGTGGAAACAACAACAACAGTTTTATTATTTGTACCCCGCCCATCTGATTGGGTTGCCCCAGCCCCTCTGGGTGGCTTCCAGTATATACAAAAAAATAATAAAACGTTAAACGTTAAAAACCGCCCTATACAGGGCTGCCTTCAGTTGTCTTCTGAAGGTTGTATAGTAGAATCTAATAATTGATTAGCTATAGCTAAATGGCAAACTGACCTAAATGGATCCATGCTTACTCAACCTGTAAGAGAAGGTCTAACAAAACTCTTGCTGACAGAAAGGTGAAATCAACCAAAATAAGGTTAATTGTGGTTGGGAGTAAAATTCCTTCTGGCCCTGTTAGCTAGTAAGCAATGCACAACTCAGTAGGATTCTCTAAACGGAGGGAGGGAGATAGGGAGGGCTTAGAAAGGTTTCCCCTCAAGAGCAAAGGAGGAAAGGGGCCAGTCAAAATGGATGGTGGCCTTTACTTTTGAAGGAGGTCACCACCCTGTACCACCAGGCCATGTGAGGTGTAGGACGCCACAGATACCTTACAGGAGGATTGCCTCTCCTTCCCAGCCATAGTGGCTTCCATGCTCCCCCACAAATTAGCTGATGGCATCAAGAGGACTCACTGAATTGAGGGAAGTATCTCAGCTCTAATAGATAATAGAGGACAGAGAGAGACAGCGATTTGCTGACTTTGTTAGACGTAGGCAGAGTGAAAGGGAGACCATTCTTTTTCTCCTCCCTGCAAAATATTTCCTTTGGGCCAGTTTTATCTCTGGATGCTAGAGAAGATCATGGAAGCAGGAAGGTTCATTCTGCCTACAAGTCCTTTCCAGAGGTTTGGGATAACAAGATCAAGCATCCCTGCAAACTCCTTTGCTGGGGGTGGATGATTCAGCCACTTGCTTTGCTTGTGCTGATTGCCAGCACTTAGGTATATTTCTCACAAAGGGAACTGATGAGTCTACAAAGTTACAGAAACTGCAGTAACGAATCAGTCATATTAACTCACACCCTGAGGTATTTTGGTTCAAGCTTGCATGGAGGTGTAACAAGAGCACTCTTTCAAAAAGTGAAATGAAGGCAATTCCTTTCCAGCTTAATTAATATAACGACACCAAAGCATCACCTATCATAATGACAACTGGAACTGAAATAACCCTGCAAAGTATGTCTGATGTGGTTATTTTGGTTCAATCTGTAGCTAAGCCCCAAGACCTGCTAGGCCTGTGCCCTGCATTAAAAATGACAGAGGGGCGTCACCTCGTCAGGTGTTGAGCCATCAGCTCCTTAATTCCAGCTGCTGGCTTTTAGCTACTGCTGTATAAATGCAGGATTGAATAGCAGTTAGAGAAAGGTGCAGAGGCAGCTGTCTTCTTCATGAGAGAAGGATAAAATCATCCAGAAAGATATGGTACAAATTGTGCAATGCAATGAGCTTTTCTGAAAGCTGGTTTCTTCTGTTTTCATCACTAGGTGTAAAGGAGAATTAATTCTTGTTATGTAAGCCCCCATTGGGATAAATGGCATCTGTGCAAACGTACCTGCATAACTATGTCCAATTTCCATTCATTTTATGAAAGTGAATATTCTGGGAAGGTTGTACTTAAAGGTAAAAAGAAATCGTTGCTAGTGGTGGTTGTGTGTTTAGAGTTACCTTGTTATCACAATATGTAGATAGTTTAGGGTTTTCCTGTTTATCAACCTGCCTTTTTGTCTATTTACTCAGATACTTTACAGACCTATGTGGCATCCAATAACGTGGCATTTGTATTCTCCCACTGCTCTTGAATTTAAGACCCATGTGGAATCATGATTCATATGAATTCTCTGGCCTTTAATGACATTTCCTTCATTCCCCTCCTGCAGGTTGATCTCCTGTTCTGGCCTTAGGCAAAATAACACATGCAGGGGTCCCTCTTAGCTTCCTCTCCACTTCTGGCTGTTAGTGTTGGATACATCCATGAGACAGATGGGCTAACAAAAATGGGTGGGATGATAATAAAAATATTTAACTTCTCTGTGTTGCTTTTCATCTGTGGTTTCCACATTGGTTATCAAAAGAGGGACCAGTGCACAACTTTGCAAAGAAAATGACATCACATCTCATAAAGTTTGTGACATTCCAAATTTCTTTCAAGTTCTTTCATAGGCTATACTGCTGTCCCCGCCTACCACCCTGCCCCCTGGGTATGAACACACACGTGTATGCAATATTTACTTTCTGGTATCATGGATACCATGTACAAATTAGTGTGCTGGTAGTATTTCAGATGAACTCTACAGCTTTAAGGCCAAGTACTCAGCACCAGCTGTTTCCCTTTCTAGGCTTTATCCATGGCATGCTCTAGGAAGGAGTGGGTGGTGAGGGCAATCAGCCAGGACTTCTGTGTCTGCATGGTAGTGCTGTTCCAGCAAACAGTAGCTATTTAAACATCCAGCAATTCATCAATCAACTTCTCCTCCTGTGATAGGGCATATTGTCATGAGAAAAGGACAAGACAAAGGAAGACTAGTTTTTGCAAGGAAAGTACAACTGTCTGTCTCCCCATAAGAATACCAGATCTAAAATATAATGTCCATTGTGTCCCTGAGCAAGGAAGCATCTTGTCCTCCTGAATGGTTTTAGTGCCCAAGAAAGAGAAATGTTGGCAGAAAGCTCAGAGGAAGTGAAACTAGGCAAATGCTATCTTAGGCCTATCACCTCAGAGATATTATCTGCAACATCTTTGTCCCCTTAGGATTACAGAGAAGAAAACCACATGATGTCTGGCTAAGTATTTGGGCTTCATTGCATCTGTGACACCACTAGTGCAGTGTTTCACAATTAGCTAATCACTGAGGAACCCCTATTTTTCAAAAGCCAAGCCATGGACTTCTACTTATGAAAATTTTGAAAACTCTGCAAAGCAATTTTTTTGAACAAAATGTAGGGTAAAGTAAAGGGACCCCTGACCATTAGGTCCAGCCGTGACCGACTCTGGGGTTGTGCGCTCATCTCGCTCTATAGGCCGAGGGAGCCGGCGTTTGTCCGCAGACAGCTTCCGGGTCATGTGGCCAGCATGACTAAGCCGCTTCTGGCAAACCAGAGCAGCGCACAGAAACGCCGTTTACCTTCCCACAAAAGCGGTACCTATTTATCTCTTTGCACTTTGACGTGCTTTCAAACTGCTATGTTGGCAGGAGCTGGGACTGAGCAATGGGAGCTCACCCCGTCGTGGAGATTTGAACCGCCGACCTTCTGATCGGCAAGTCCTAGGCTCTGTGGTTTAACCCACAGCGCCACCCGCGCCCCCAAAATGTAGGGTAGTCCCTAATAAACAAATAATATTAGGTATATTAAAAAGTCCATAAAATTTGTGATATTGCCATGCAAAAATGACAAAAATTTAGTAGGGGGGAGGCAAGGGATGCAGCCGCGGACCCCCTGGGTGTGTTCCGTGGACCCCCAGGCATCACCAGACCCCTAATTGGGAACCATTGCACTAGTGCACCATTAGCACAAATCATTAACATGTCTATTAGCATGCCCCAGTTGAATTCACAAGTTGGTAAGCAAATGAACACTTTGAACATTTGTTCAACCATCTTGTATTTGCTAGACTTAAGACCAGTTCATCACAGTAAGAGGACTATTAAAAAGACATAAACAAAACAGGATGAGAAGTGGTCAAAGACCTGGGGGCAGGGGAGCTCAGACAGGACAAAACCTGGGGACTGAGAGAGGCTAAGAATAAGGAAAGGAAGTTGGGGCAGGTTTTGGCTGATGACCACATATTCCCATACATATTCCCATCATTTGGTGAAAGTACACTGGGCAGCCAGTGTCATTGAAAGGTTACAGCCCTCCAGTATGGGCAATGGCTAGATGGGACTTATATCCCATAACATCTGTGAGATCAAAGTTTCCCATCCCTGATTTATTGTCATGGTCTGGCTGGATGCAGAGAAGTAGTGGGAGGCACCAGCTGGGGAACCCTCAAGGGAGGAAGACTCAGAGCCAGGGTGGAATGACGTGAGTGGTCAGAGGTAGAAGAGGGAGCAGACTGGGAGGAGGAGGTGTCAGAAGCTGAAGAAGTAACAGGGCTTAGTGAGCAAGATGAGGCAAGCCGCTAAAGAAGCCAAGGGGTTTCCTGCTGCAATGGACCCCCTGCAAGGGGTTTCCCAGAAACAGCAAAGGTATGAAGAGGACAGAGCAGAGATAGACAAGGCATCAGAATCTCAGATTGCTTGGGAAGGACCCAGGGGAAGAAGAAGCTTAGAGAACTGTGGGAAGATGAGGACCTTCAGTTTTTGCAATAGCCACATTAGGGGAAGATCTACTTGGAAGAGTTGCCTTAACTTCACTGACATCTTTTGAGTTACTGCTTACCTGCTCCAGACAACCACCCTGACATACTGTATGTAGGCTTAGCAATATCCTCACCATAAATGTTTGCCCCATGCTTTCAAAAGAGAAATGAAGTACTGTAGAAAGAAAAGTTTAGGTAATTTATTATTATTTTTTAAATCACTAACTCAGAAAACAGTCAATGTCATTTCTCAAGGGAGACTTTTTTTTTTTTGAAAGAGACAAATTCTGGCCCTGAAAAAAATCCAGAACCACCTAGGAAAAATTGTACCATCCTGGACTCAGAACCAGCCTTGAAACTGCAGTGCTGATATCCCAACAGCAGAGTTGTGGATGTAAACCAGGAAGGATGGGGGAAGTGTTGGAGAGATTGTTGCAGTGGGGGTAAACTGACAGAACCAAGCTGGTAACCAGGCTACCTCTCCCAGCAACCCTCAGTGACTGCACTGCCAAGAAGCTATTGTTGTGGTTCTGCCCTACTGGGTTAGCCGTTTCTGTCTGGGTCACTTCTGAAAATAAAGGAAGGTTTTTAATGCAGCAAGTGATTGATGCTTTCTTAAGGCTATAGAAGGTTTCTCTTCATGGGAAAGAATGAATTGTGGAATCCGTTCTGGATGCAACCCGTTTCTGCCTCTGTCAAATCTTTTCGTAATGTAACATTCCTAATTTCCTTCTACCAAAAGGCCTTGCAGTACATGAAGAACTAATATAAACCTGACACCCAACAACATTAAGAGAACTTATGTTTTACTATGCCTTTTTCCTTTTGTGCATTTTAATTTTATCTCTTCCTGATCTGACTTTTGCCTGAAGATGTAAGCAAAATAATATCTCTTTTCTCTCTACTGCAAGGATGTCCTCTAGGATGAGTTAGATTTAGAATCAGGAATAGAAGTGGAGTAGGCGTAATGTAAGTCCTGGGGGAACTGAGCAATGGGCAGAACTGTGATGTGCTGTTATAGACCACAGATATGCTGGGAGGGCTGGCAGCTGATCCTTAGAGATCTAGAAAGTTGCAGTTTAGGCAGAAAAACAACAGGCTTTCAAGAACAACAAAACACCTAAATGGATTCAAAGCCCTCACAATTAGATTTGACAACGACGAACAAGCATATCTAATGAGGGTGGCTTAGGGGATCAACATGTCCTGCAATCAGAAGGAAGCTTTTACATTGCAATGAGTCACTTTTCTCACAGTTGTAATGGCTCTTTGAACTTCAGTCATGTTGGCCTTGAGATGCCCCTTTTGGCTGACTGGAGTAATCAATTCACTGGACTAAAATATTGGGGGGGGGGCGCTTTTTATTTATCTATTGTCTTTATGTGCCACTCTTCTCCCAAGAAAGCTGAAGGGTGTGACATGCATGTTCCCTTCTTTATCCTAACAATAATTCTATCAGATAAGATAGGCTAATATTCACTGACCAAACATCACCCAGTGGATTTCATAGTTTAGCAGGGATTCGAACTTGGGTCTCCCTGGTCATAGACTGGTACTCGGTAACAGCTACCTCAATGGTTCTCTATAAACTGCTTCCACTGGAGAGAGAGAAATGGATCCTTTTTAAACAGCACAATTTTCTTTTAATTAAAAAAAAAAAAATCTCCAGAGTAAGCAGCTTGCATTCAAGTGCTGGAGGTGGTGCTTTAAATCCAAACTGCTTTCTCCGCAGAGGGAGAAATCCTCCATTTTTAGAAGCATGCCCCCTCTGCAGAGGCTAAAAATGGGTTCCCTCTAACTGCCAATCTCAGCTGATTGGCGATTATTATTACTATTAATTAATTAAACTTATTAGTTGTATCTCACCCAAAGAGATTCTAACTGAGCTACATAGAAAAAGAAATATACATAACTAAATTATACCATAGAAAAGGGGTGGGGAAAATCATAAAACACTTTAATATTCTATGCAACATAATAGGGGGAAGAAACCACTAGCCCCATAACAGGGATAGAAAATATTGACCACCATGCTAACAATTTAAATACCACCACCTACTAACCATCAGATAAAAATAAAAACTCAACATCAACAGCCCTTCCCTAGCCCAAAGGTTATTCATGTTAACTCACCATTAAAACAAAAATCTACCCACTACACCCAACTGTCCAGCATCAAGGTCAACTGCTGCATATCAGTGTGGGGCAGGTCCTCATGGGATGGTCTGGCTTCTCTCCTCTCCTTTCAGGGGAAACAACAGCAAAAGTGGAGCAAGGACATGGCAAAGAGGTTACAGTAAAACTCTTCAAAGTCACACTCCCAGCACCAATCAGCTAATTAGCACTGAAAGTTCCTCTTCAAAAGGAGATTGCTATAACCACCCATCAGCAACAACATCAAACCCATCAATCACATTAAGATATCAGGTGACTGACAGATGTGTGGTCTTGCCTGCTCATCAACAACAGGTTGAGGGGGGGGGGAGAGATAAGTATACTGCCAGCCAATTGGATCCAGTTCCTCTCCCCTGCTTTACATCTAGGCAGGTGCAAAGTGAAGTTGAGCTGAAGATGGGATTGGGACCATATTTGCCCTTATTCCATCTGTGTCCAAAAGAGACTTCAAGAGTCTGGCTGCAAACCTGAGTAAAAAGACTGCCAGGCCCCATCTCTCTCACTTGTCTTGTTGTCTGTTCTCATCCTGTTTCTGAGTTCTGTTTTCTTGTCAGCGTTTCACTCTGGCAGATCAATTCCTCCCTGGCTCATCCAAGAGATTTTTTTTTAAGCACAGACAGAAACTTCATCTTGGCAAGGAAGAGATAATCAAGTTGAATATTACCCACTCTGAAGTGCAGTGAGACCATAGCCTGAACCAAAGTCAATTTCTTGTCACATGTTGCCTCATACTGATTTATCGCATTCCTTCCTGAAACGGGGTGACCTCCTGCATAGTGGGCAACCCAGCCAAGTTTCAAAGCATTTCCATGCTACTCAGATTCACTGAGGGGAAGAAGAGAAACAGCTGCCCAGTTATAAATCTACAGACCTTGTATATTCTGCTCTGCATTTTATATTGCTCTGGTGGCATCCTCCTTAGGAGCGGAAGGAGAGCTGTGCTGCATCAGACCACAGGCCAACCCACTGTTTTCCACTGTGACCAACCAGATTCATAACATCATAATTGTAGAGCTGGAAGGTACCCCAAAATGGTCATCTACTCCAATCCCCTGCAATGCAGGAATTTCAACTAAAGCATCCATGACAGGTGGCCATCCAACCTCTGCTCAAAAACCTTCAAGAAAGGAGAGTCCACCACCTTCAGAGGAAGTGCACCTTCATTTGGGAAGCTCACAATTAAGACTTAAGGGTTTTCCTGTTTTGTTCCCCTGTGACTGGTATTCAGAGGTGCCTCCGATCCTGGAGTGCACAGCTGGGCCATCATGGAAAGCTACAGTGCTCAAATTTACGGTAGCTGCTTACATACCTACTAAATATCTTGGAAAGTGCTTTGTCTCAGTGTTAGAAGCTGAGATATGAAAGCTGGGAGCTATATGGCACCTTAAACCCAGGTCAAGGGCACCACAATAGAATGTCTAGGTGCACTTTTTATAACAAGAATACAAAGCTTAAAATAAGTGAACTGCAGCTAAAATATTATGTTCCTTTTTCACATGGTCTAGTCCTCATCTGAAGACTGCAAAAAAAAAGCCATACGTCCCCTGCCTGCCCCCCCTAATATTCTTATGAGGGTCCGTTCTCCAGTCCTCAGAGAGTGACTGGAAGTGGGGAGGCAGAAAAAGGTCCTCCTTTCCTTCCAGCAGTGGCAGTTTTAATCTAAAATCTTAGGTGTAGTACTGCTCCCAGAGCTCAAAAAGTGCTCACATTAATGAAATTCCCTGTCTCAAAACACACCTAGAACAATGGGAGTTTCGAACACTGTTTTGTCTGTTTGCCAGTTTGTTTATTCTCTGTGCATTAGGATGCCTTTTGAGATAACTATCAAACAATCACCAAAAATTGGGGTTCCTGATGTAGAGGTGGCAGATTTATCACCATTTGGACATCAGGCACCATTCTGAATCAAGATGGCAGACAAAAAGTTACATTGGTATGACTTTGCACTTCTTTGGTGTTGGGTCAGTTGCCTCTCAAAGTATCATTGTCCAACTTAGCGCAGGGATTCCCAAGGTGGGGGTGGTAGACATCAATGCAATTTGGATTCTGGCTGCCATTTTAAATCAATACGACAAATCAAAACATGACTGTGGCATGATTTTACCCATTATTTGCATAGGTTCTGTCTTGGTATTGTCACCAAACTCAGCACGAGGATTCTCAAGTTGGGGTAGGCAGTCTTCATCAATGCTTGTATGCCAAGCACCATGTTGAAACAAGATAATGGACTGAAACATAACTTTGGCGTGATCACTTGATTTTTCGCATCATGGGTCAAAACACAATAGTACACTATCCATTTAAAAATCATGTGTGTGTGTGTGTGTGTGTATCTAAGATTCCCAGGCACTGCATGCTAGCAACACACACACACACACAAAGAGAGGCTGTTCTTATATCCAAAACTGCATTACAAAAGCTGGAGAAGTCCATAATCCAAATGACAGTGGTGTTCCAATCCATGAGCAGGTTCAGGTATTTTTAATTGGATTGGTCTGCTGTGAAAAATAAACAAACCAAATTTTAAGCCAGGAGGAGCTTGGGCTAGAATAGAGAATTCTCAGATGTCTCCAAGCGATGATCCTGGAAACTGGAAAGACTTCAAACATTTATAAGTCAGGCTGGGGCTTTGCCCAGGCAATAGCAGTGTTTCCTGGCAGTGACCCTCATACATAACATGATGGCTATGGTAATCTAAGAGCACACTCAATGGAAGTTTCAGCTCATACTTAGCATTTCTTCCAATGGAGGTGATGGGGTGACTGTGGAGGAACAACGCTGGCTTCCCACATGTGGGCATGCTGGGGAAAAGTTGAACTCACTAAGCTCTGCCTGTTGTGACTTGTGAACATACCAAAGTGTAAAATGTTGTTTCTAGATGAAAGTCAAGGTGGAAAATAGCTAAACAGAGATTGCTCAGAGAAATTAGGCTGAGATATTGCATTCTGCTCTCATGCCAGTATACTGAGCAAAAGGAAGGCTGCTTGTGGAAATGAGGCCCTGTGTTTGTGTGTGTCCACGAATATGCACATACGCAATGTATTACCTGTATAGATTTCCTGTTTCCAGCATAATAGTCTCTCTGTTATGAACTCACTGAGGAATCCCCTGCTTCATCCTAAATATATGAGTTCCAGGCTTGATTCTGACAGGAGAGTGCCTCCAGAGGAATATGCAGCGGGATTTGCATGTGCTTTACAGACAAAAACAGAAATAAAGAGAAACCATCTGTGCAACTCAAAAAATGTTCATTATTGTTTTTTGAAAATTGTTTCCTCGTTGCCTCATACTTATGCTTTTCCTCTTTCCTCATCTCCTCTGATTCAATATGTTCTTGAAACAGCTCTTGCATTCCCTACTCCCTTCAACATCAACAATATTGCAACATGAAAAATGTTTCCAGCTTTATAAAGAGCTGTGGAAAATGCCCTTTAAAGCTCACTCTTAAACAGAAAGAAAATTTAATACTGTCTGCTTAATTTCTGCAGTTCCTCCCAGTCAAGTTCTTACTCTTTTCCCCCATCCTCTTCTTCATTCTCCAAGAAGGAGCGAAGTGCAGCTCTGAATTGCATAATGCAATTGCAGTGTTGGTATAAGATCTACATTAATGGCTACAAGGTAATCTGCCATTTCCTTTTCTTTAATCACATGAATACAAACACATGTGTGCGCATTGATCCTACACATTTCTACTTGTGAGAAAGTCTTACTGAGTTCAGTAGCGCTTACTTCCATGCAAACATCTATGGAATTCCAAACAAAGCCACTTGAGTCCTGCGAATCCCACACCGCAGATCAGCAGAATCTCTCTGACTTTTTAATCTCCTTGTTTTACTGGTGCGTGGGTATTTTCCTAATAAATGTATAAGCAAACAGGATCACTATAAGCATAAATGTTTCTCAGCCAGTTCCTTGTTTTGAGTGCAAGGAGAAAAAGCCTTTTCAAAGATCACGTTCAACATCTAAGGGCTCACATTTCCAGTTGTAGTAGCACTGGATTTGGAGCATGGAAAGCAATGTGAGAACTTGCCCTTGTGTAGCAGCTAATTGAAGTCCTCTTGACATATGCCAGAACTGGAGGACAGTGCAGGACGGTGAAGATAGAAGGTGTTAGCCACAGCCATGGTACACTGTCTTGAGTTGAAGGTACTTTGTACTGTTCTTGGCAGAGCTATCCAGGTGTGCATGAGTGTGCATGCAAGGGAACTGTTTCTACAGTCCTTTATATATACCTGCACATTACTACTCTCTCTCTCAACATCAATCTTAGTAGAGTCATAAAATTCACCTTAGAGAAAATAACTATACTTCAAAAAAGGAAGAATTTACCTTAAAGAATATATATATATATATCAAAAAATGCAAGCACCTGCTATGGTTCAGCAACATAGGTTAAGCTCTTGATGAAGGTCTCATTCCTAAAAAAGAAAAATGTTCTTTCCCAGAACCAGGTGCTAGCTTCTCCAGTATGGTTGATTTATTGGAAGAGGAGTGATACGTACAACACATTGAAGCAAATGTGAGCTCTGTGACAGGTCTAATCTCTGCTCAGTTGAGTTCTGTGCTGAGATTACCATGTGCATTCATGACTCTGAGAAGATGATGTTTCTTCTGCATCCCTGGCTCAAGCCAGGTGCCGGTTTGCTGGATCCATCCATGACTTGCCCTGCTTTAGTTCTTCTCAAATTCTGGGTTGTCGATGCTCCCGCTGAGTCTCCTTTCATGCATCAGTAAATGTTATCATATTTCAGAGTATAAGACTACAAGTCTTGCAATGAGCTCGCCAGCTAAAGAGCCTAGGGATTCAGATAGATATTTGAATTAGATTTGCTCGTGTGAGATTTGTAGAGGGCCATAGGATTTATTGAGGAGTTTGCATATTGATTGTCTGAATTGTGGCTGCCAGCTACTGCAGTTCAAAGCACTTAATTTAGCATGGGCTTGGACTCTCTGTTCTCCCAGTGCACCATGTCCACCTGTGCCTGCATTTTCTGGCCTGTACTCTCCTCTTGTTCTTAGGTTTCATATTTGCTTTTATTATTCTAATTTATTGAGTTAGTGAGAGCTTTTTGCCAGCATCTAAGCCCTTTACAGGAATTGCAGTTATTGTGTTCCACTGTGCTATATATTGAAGGTTTCTGGTTTAATTTAGTGGAACTTAAAATCCATTGAAAGGGAAATTAAAATATTAACATATTGTAGATGGCTAACTTGATTAAAATACTGGTGGTGCCTATGTTTATTAGAGTACATTGGTGGAAAGAATTATTGAATCAGCTTTTCAGCAGAGTGCTTTGCAAACATTTAGTGAATTAAGCTTCACAGAGCCACCTTGTTGGTTTGTCCACATTCACCTTTGTCATTTATGGATGTGAGAAGGATCTGAGGTATGGTTATTAGGCAACAGAACATTCCAGCCACAAGTGTCATTGCCCAAGCATGGTCACGTGGCATTACTAACAATAGTATTGGCATCCTGCTAAGGAGCATAAAATATATCCTCACATAACCAAAATGCAAAGCAAAAGTGATTTTATTATAAACAAGATACCTGATGCAACATTTTAACAAACTAAAGACCTATAGGCAAAGATTTAGCGGATTAATTCAAGCCAATACAGTCATACCTCATGTTGCATTAGGTTCATGTTGCGTCTTTTTGGCTTGCGAATGCGGCAAACCTGGAAGTGGATACTTCTGGATTTTGCCATGCACATGCATGCAGAAGTGTTCTGTATGCTTTGCACATGCGCAGAAGTACTCTATTGTACAGAACGCTTGCACAGAAGCACTGCTCTAGTTCTAGACTTTTCTGGGAGCAAACGGCACCCCGGAATGGATCATGTCCACAATTAGAGGTACCACTGTATGTAGAATTCCCCTCTTCCCCTCTCCAAATTTCCCTTTCTACTGTCCCTTGAGTTTTGATGCCTCTTGGGGATTATCAAGTGCAGGCCCTGAGATGACTTCTGTCCTTTTAAGAGTTTAACATACAGCCTTCCCATTATTAGTAGCATTATTATTTATAAACTGCTTATTATGCAATGGTTAGCCTGTTGAGCTGTGACCTGGGAGACCAGGGTTCAAATCCCCATTCAGTCATGAAGTTCACTAGGTGACCTTGAGCCAGTCACTGTCTGTCAGCCTGACCTACCTCACAGGGTTGTTGTGGGGCTTTTATGAAGAGAGGGGGAGCCTCACAATGAGTTTGTTGGAGAAAAAGTTGGGGCAAACAAATAATTCCACAATACCAAAGTGGTATGCAAAATACAAAAAACAACCCAAAACCATAAAATAAAATGAATGATAAAAATCACTTAACAGAAACCAACACTATCTGTGACTGGAATCAGATCTGAAGACTTGATGTCTTGGACTGACTGGATGCAGAAGATTGGTGGGAGGCATCAGCTGGGGAACCCCCAAGGGAAGAAGGCTCAGAGCCAGAGGATTGGTGGTACGACAATGATGAGTGGTCAGAGGCAGAAGAGAGAGCAGACTGGGAGGAGGAGATGTCAGAAGCTGAAGAGGTAACAGAGCTTAGTGAGCAGGAGGAGGCTGTGGCAGAAAGCAGTCCAGAATCAGAGGCAGAAGCTGAAATTGGAGGAGGGAGGCCCAGAAGCAGAGATGAGGCAGGCTGTTGAAGAAGCCAAGCCATGGGGTCTCCTGCTGTGACCAACTCCCCTCCCCCCGGTCTCCCAGAACCTACAGAGGTATGAAGAGGGTGGAGCAGAGGTAGCCAAGGCATCAGAGGAAGCAAGATCTACCAGGAAGAGTTGCTGTGCTCACTAGGCCTGGCATCCTGAGCTGTTTTGTTTCTTTGAATAGAGTTAGCTTCACTGGCACCATGCGAGTTATTGCTGACCTGCTCCTGGCACCCACCCTGACACTTGTCTGAACAAAAATGTATTGAGCAAGTATTGAAGGCCTTGCATTTTTGACGCTCCTCTGATACCAAAAGGGAAAGAGGTACAGAGGGCTTTTGTTGCAGCACCAGAGGTCCTGTTCTGGGTGACCACGGAGTGGACCTCAGGAATATGTGGCAACACTAAAAAGGCCCCTCTGGTCATGAGGACCATAGACTCTCCACAGGGCTCGTCCACACTTCTGCTTGCCCCATTCCTAGAAAGCACAAGTCAGGGTGGTTTTCCCCTTGCCCTGCTCCTTTCCCAGGGAAAATCTGCTCTTTAGTACTAAATTGGAGCCAACTTCCATCTGGAGAAAACCTGAATTGCTGTTTGCTCCAGAGCATTAAAGAGCAGCTTTCCCTGGGACAAGAGAAAGTGTGGAAGATCCCTTAGTCCAGTGTTTCCCAAACGTTTTTGGGCAACGTCACACCTGTTTACTGAAAAAAAATCTCGTGGCACACCACCATTAAAGCCCCGCCCCGTGACGTCAGTGTGCAGCGTCACGCCAGGAGGGACGCACAAAAGTGAAAGTTTTTTCCCTCCCCCTTGCTGGGGAACCTCCAAGCTTTGGGGGTGGGAGGAGGCAGCAGAGCGAGGGACTGAGGGACGGCGGCAACTGAGGCGGCGGCGGCTGAGGCAGAGCTGGGAAGGGGGTTTCCAGGGGACACGGCAGCTCCTCGAAAGGCTTCTCTCAGCTGCGCTCAATCCGCCTCGGAGAGGATTTCCCCTCCGGTCCCATGCGTTCGTTTGGGGCATCGCTCCGGCTGCTCCCTCTCCCGCCGCGCAGGAGCGATGCCTCTCTCTGGCTCTCCCTCCGCGCAGGCTGAGGGAGGGAGGGAGGGAGGGGCGCGTGTGACCCGTCTCTGCTGGGAGACCAAACCCAGCGAGGCAGAGTCGCGCGGAGGCGCCCAGGCAGTGCTGCCGGCTGCGAGGAGGAGCGCCAGGCAGCAGCAGGAGGCGCAGCCTCTCCTCGCCGCCGCCGCCCCGCCTCTCGCCGCCCGACTCGCCCGCCTCCCTCCAGGCATCTCGCGGCACACGAGGCAACGTCTCACGGCACACTCGTGTGCCACGGAACACCGGTTGGGAAACACTGCCTTAGTCATCAGTTGTTTAGGACAACTTCCTGTTTAGTAACAGGAAAAACCTTAAACCATGTCCAGGAACATATTGACACTAGTGCAGTTCCTTAGCGGTGGTGTGTTCTGAACCAACTGCAACTTCCAAACCAGTCATAAGGGCAGCAACACACTCCCATTTACTCTGCTTCCAGTGCACTCCCAACACTGCCTAGTAGGTTGGCTTATTCCCTTTTTAAAAACAAAAAACAAGAGCCTAGCCTTTGCCTCATTTGGCAACAATGCACTTTCAAATACGGAAAGGAGTCTTCAGTTGTTTTCTGTCTTCTTGGATCCATTCAGATAACTTTGGCACAGGGAATACCACTCTGTGAAACTGAAATTGGAACTACTTAATTTGGTTTTCCTTGTAATACATATTCTGGTTCAGATCTGCGATCTTGGCCTGTTCACAGATTCAGCTGTAGGGAAAGTGGCTCAGATAGTCTGCTTTGCATCAAGGTGGAACATGCAGGTGAAGGCTGGAACTGGTATACAAATGGCATAGCAAGAAGTTTTAAAGTGTTGGCCCTAGCAAGGGTGTGTGTGTTGAAGTGAGGGGTGCAAGTTGGAAGATTCTGGCAGCAAAATGTCTGGACTGGAACTTAGGACAGCTCATTCCAACATGCTTTGAAAAATAATGTACTTAGAGATTTCTATCCCCTCCCATACTGAGGAATATTAGGGGTAGATGGGAATCAAGCATTCATAAAATATGCCACACATTTTCCAGGCTTCTGTTTGTATTTTTCACTCTGCCTTCCCATGTTTTGGACTTCATCTATTTTAGGTGATCCCTGTTACTGCCATTGTCACAGCTTTGATATTGCTTCTCTCTTGATGTGAGAGATACTTTATGGACAAGTTATTATGAAGCAAAATACTGAAAACAGTTGTGAGATCTCCTTTTACATAGACTAAAAATATATCAAGAATTGTCTAGGATGCCCTGATACAAGATACATTAGATGACTTTTGATACACTTTTTCTATTTATGTTTTCTGAAAAACAACAATTCTAGTGCTCTGAAACAGATTTGTATAATAACAGTGTGTCCTTGGGGAAAAAATCTCATTCTTACAAAATCTATTGTTTTTCTGTAAACATGCCCTCTTTTTCTCCCTTCCTTTCTCTCTGTTTCCTCAGCACTCCAAAATATTGTACAGGGCCCTTAATTAGACACGTTCCTACTATTTATTACCATTTTAAAGGGTAAGTGGTTAATGGCTTGCGATTGAAAATGCCTTGTAATTAATTATTAACTCAATAGGTCTGACTGCTTCTCTAACCTACCTTGTCTCCAGTACAATCGTACTGTATGTATACGCTAATTCTGAGTAGTTAGATGATAGAGGAAAGGGACCCTGGAGGTAGTTCAGCCAATTAAAACAGGTTGCCCCAGAGAGTTGCCGAATGACCACCTTTTATTACAAGACAATGCTGCTAATTTCATATCGGACTTTTAAAAATAAAACAACGACTAAGTATTTGGATGTATCCTAGGTTGTACAAATGGAAAACTGGGACTTAGGGGGCAGGGGGTATCACCCAGAATTGGGCAAAGGAATCTTTCAACAACAAAGTAAAATAACAAAAATATGGTGTCAGCGTCTGCAGCAACTGCCCAGCCCTCACCAAATATACAAGAACTAGCCCCGTCTTTTGCTTTCCCAGAACAAGTGCAGCAGGGCAGGATGAGTGTGTAGTGGGATATTGCATGAAGTGCTTTGGCAGAAACACCCAATGAAACAGCCTACCATATTTCCAAGCTTCTAGCTGCTATCACCTGTTAGTGAACAACAGGAAACAATTTTAAAATCAGCCCCTGCAGTAGGGGATGATGGGGTGGGGTTGCACCACTAACTTGTTCCACTCACTTCAGCTGTATCACTGCTGCCTACTGGGATAGAGAGGGTGTGAGTCAAGCAGCAGCGAGGTTGGTGTTGTTCAAACACACCAGCAGAGCTAATTCAGCACTCCTGCCAGCATGTTTGCACCTTGCCAACTTCACCACTGCCCTGCTACTCCCTGTTCTGGTATGCAGAAGTGACACAGCTGGAGGCAGGCCAGGTGAGCAGCATAGCTCCACCATGCTGTGAGCTACTGGGCTAGTGACTTTTGCCTGTAGCAGGTTATAATCTGGGGTAGTTTTGACTGAACTCCGGAGTTTTTGTGCTCATAAAGAGTAAATACAGCTTTGTCTTGAATAAGGAAATTGCACAATAAGTGAATAGAGTCCAACTTTCAGCCCAGAAAAGATGTTATGTTTCAGTAATTTAATCAACTGTTATTTAATTAATTTTAATGAAAAATTTAAGACAACTACAAGTTTTTCCTCTGTGTTAGCTGTGTTTCCTGATGCATGAACACGGTTTTTCCAAAGCTAGAATCCCAACTTCGGAAATAAGCCTTGGGGACTTGAGACTGCTCTCCAGTTTCAGCCTGTTTAATTTAATTTTTTTTTTAAGGGAAAGCCCTTGTGAGTAATAAAACCCGAACCTGCAGTCTATAAATCAGTCACAAAACCCAGTCCCTTGAACACAATGGGATTACTGGGGAGTAAGCAGCTTCTGGGCTGTGACTCAAATGCCTTCTTTGCAGATGGTCAGCCCTTGATTCTCTCCAACTTGTCAGAACTGATGGATTAGGTTGCAAAGTCACTGGGCTATATAGTTACTGGCAGCCTGATCTAATACATCTAGTTTAGCTGCAGGGTTGCAAATAGTGAATTAAATAAATTAAAGCAGCATCCTATGACTGACAAGCAGAATAGTTCTAGCCAGCTCTGCTTGCTGCCAGTGTAATGTTCCTTCCCTGCTTCCAGAACTTTTAGGGAAGCAGCATGCAGGGCTTTTTTTCAGCCAGAACTCACCGGAATTGAGTTCCTGCACCTCTTTGGTGCGTTCCAGCAACTCTGTAGCATTGCAGAACAGCGACACATTGCTCGGGTCTGCATGTCGGAGGCTGTGGGTGGCACGGCGATCAGTGCTGTGCACCCCTAAAAAAAGGTAAAGAAGATCTGGCACCTCTTTTTCTTTTCTTTTCTTTTTAAAAACCCCAGCTGCATGCCTAGGTTCTCTTCATCTCCACCTCAGCAGTTTTAATTGTGCAGCAAGCCATAGTGTCATCAAAGTCTCATTTAGTGGGTATCTGAGAAAGCGCCTTTTCTGTTGCTGCACCTAGGCATTACAACACTTTGCTCCAGGAGACTCATTTGGATCCCTTTCTGATGGCATTTAGACACTTAGTGAACGTTCTCATATTCAGGCTTTTTGGATTCTGGTCTATTTGGAGTCGTAGCCTGTTATTGACCAAGTCTCTACAGTTTTCAAGCTTGAGACAAAATGCTCATTAAGGAAAACACATCTTAGAGCAGCAGCAGGAGGGTCACAGATACTATTTCTCATCGATGCACATTCATTTGAAGCCCACATGCATGCAATTTCATGTATGTAGGGCTCTCTCCACATGCAACTAGCAAAAGGCATGCGGAAGACATGCACACATACATATCTATCGGGTCTATATAGAAGTTCAAAGACCTGCCTAGGACAGAAGGGGGGGCCGCTGTTGTGATCTCATGTCCTCCCCTTTGCCCATGAGTGTCCAGTGTGCAGAGAACAGAAGTCTGAAAGTGGCTATGTTGTTACAGGACGACTTGAGAGTGGGAACGAAACGTTTCTTTTAGCTCAAAAGGAAAGCTTTGGTTTAATTAGCACCTTGTCCAACCAAGACAGTGGGCTTTTATTTATGTATGGTGAGATTTGTGCTATATTAACTTAGGCAGTGCGCAGGATTTAAGGGCAATGGGTCAGCTCATGCTGGTGCTACCTTGCAATAATAATTTGAAAAAAGCAAATGCCAATGAATAATTAAAAATGTACGGAGAAAGCTTTGTTCACACACTGCCTCTACCTCTGGGCCCTGCCTCAATCCCCAGCAGTAATAATCTACTGATTGCAGGAGTTGAACAGTTGATCTGATCTTACTGCTCTGTCCTTCCTGGTAGAACCCCATACATCCCTTATCCATGGCTTCTTGCCTCACCTCCTCTGGCTATTGGCTCAGCAGCACTACTTCCCTTTGTTTGGGACCTCTTCGCTGACCCGCAGCATCTGGGCCATCATTTATTGTTGTTTGTTTATGACTTCTATTTCCTTCCTGCAAATGGCTGTCGTGAATCAGCATTGTGTCCCCCATGCCAGTCTGATGGATGTGTATGCATCTGGGTCTAGACCCTGGTACAGCAACCAAGTGACTCTTCCTTTGTGTGCTCCATGACTGTGTGCAAATCATTTCATCCTTCTGTGCCTTAGTCACTCTGCTCTTCAATGTGAAGGTAGAAATATATTTGCAAAGCTTTTGGGCTGCTAGAAAGTATTATTCCCTCCCCCCTCCCCCAAAAATGTTTCCTTTCTGTTTATTACTTTTTAATCACGCTATTCCACCTTCTTTCATTTCTCCCCACTGGGGATTACAAGGCTTTGTTGTTTTTGAGGGGGAGAATGTGGTGAGTTGTTGTGTGTGTGTTTTTAAAATCCAAACAGGGGCTTGAAGAAAAGTAGGGAGCTGTGATAACTTGCTGACTGTAATCTTTATGGTAATACTTTAGTGAATTTCTTTTCTTTTCTTTTGCACTTGTCATTGTGGCAGGAGAAAGACTGGTGTGGTGCCGTGATGATCAGGGTGGAGAGAAAAAGAGGGAGTTGCAGAGAGGATTAGAAGGTTAAGATAGGATTAGAGGGTCAGAATTTTTAAAAAGGAGAAGCGTGAAAGAAAGAGGTAAAGAAAAGTGAGAAAATGAAGTGTGGTGTTTATGTCGGTAAATTGAAAATTCGACCGCAGAGTGCTCAAATACAGTAGATTGGGGAAAGCAGCTTTTATTTTCCTAAGACAGGCTGACGGTTTTTCAAGGGATAACCTGCTGGAGTTAACTCACCAGTCCTCTGGATGGTTTTCATGAATAAAATAACATCTGCTTTCTAACACCTCTTGGAAGGATACCTTTTTCTTTCCTTGGTAGGTTCACTTGGGCACAAGTCAAACTGGTTAGTGTGAGGGCTATTCACTGGAAGGTGCTAATTTGTATGGACGGCATGGTCAAACTGGCAGTAAGTACAAGGGATACATGACCAAATAAATCAATTTAATGAAAGCATCAGAATGAATGTAGACAAGGACAGGAAATTTTGTTAGGCTGATGGAGAGATGGAGTGGGACCAGCAATGGTTGGTCATGTGCCATAAGAGCATCTCAGGACACATTGGAATGCTCTAGTTCATATCACCATATCTCCCAGGTTCTGCATCCATAGTTTACTGTGAATAATCAGTATGCACCAGTAAACTGCTTCTGAAGTCTGGCTTGTCGTGTTGTCAGAATCCAGACTTGTGGTTTGTTCCCCCTTGAGCAAACCATGATTGCTGCTCATAGTTTATTTGGAGGAAAGCAAACCATGAGCCAAGTTTCATATGGCATAACAAGCTATATTGTGACTTGTTTTGTCTGCAGTGCAGCAGGAGCAGAGGGCAAGCATCATAGATTTTTTTGTGCGTGCTGTTCATTCACATTTAACCATTGTTTGTTTTTAGCTATGGTTTCATGTGATATGTAAACCAGGCCTGCCTCTCCTCACACTTGTCTTTTCAACTCTCACTCCAAATGATCTTATGTTCCTTTTTTCACAGATTAATACTTATGGAGGGATACATATGAAAAATAATTCCCTTGTAGAAATGCAAAACCCATGTAGGATTTTCCAGGAAAAATGAATAAACAGGATACTATGCAACTCCTAGTGTTGCAAAATCTATGTGGGTACTTTGTACCATATTACTTCAATGGGGGGTGGGAGGTCATTGGCCCTCTGTTTCTAAAATGATTTATATGAATTGTCGGTCTTGGGAAATAAATTTGGTTAGAATCCATGGAAAACAAGAATTTGTGGCTGCATGCAGCTTCCAGAGTATGTTCTGTCCAGTAGTTAAAATCTCTAGAGTGGCTTATGGGCTTTGTGTGATTTTCTGTCTGCACCCAGACAGCCAGACTTAATTTTGTTTTATTTGCATGTAATAATAAGCTGCTTTTCCTCCACTTTAAGTCACGAATTATCAGACTATCAAAACCTTCCAGCAAGCTAAATATGTCATTCTGATCAAATCCAGGCCAGCAAATCTGAATGGCTGTCGAGCGTGCCAGTCTCAGGGCAGGGCAAGAATAACTGGAATATACACATGGGTGGGAAACACTTTGATATATTTCACCAGGGGCCACAGAAGACATTTCTGATATTATGTGAACATTCAGATGAATGCCCAAGCTGCCTTGGCTGTGTATTTGTCTTTAATTATTAAACCAGGACAGGTAATTCATAGCCCTTGAGGTCTTTATTTTATTTTCTGACAGCAGAATTAATGTACGCATGACTGTGTGGTAAGTTAGGTTCCAAGTGTGGAAGAACATAAACAGATGGAAACTGGGTGGAGGGAGATTAAAGCACAAGGGTGAAAGAAACCAGTTTTAAAGGCAGATAAATTGTAAGGGGAGGGGAAACTATTCAACTGGTGTTTGTTTGTAGAACAATATGTTGCAAGGGGGAAAAAATATTCAAAACACCACTAAGAAACCTGACTGATCCAATAGGAATCTTCAACTTTGTGGTCAATCACTTTGTCATTTTCATGGCACTCTGCCACATACTAATCTATATGAGAGTCGTTCCCAAAGAATATTTTTGCACCCTATTCTGAGACCTAGAAGAAAGCACAGGAAGCCTTGTGCTGCTTCCCTTCCAGATTATCTTGACTAGGGCAGGAATCAGTGTTGGAGATCAATGGGAAACAATCTATTTTGATTTTGCTTTTATTTATAGTGTACCTTTCCTCATTGGCTCAGGGCGTGTAACCTCATAGTAAAACACAAGCACCGATTTGTCATTGATCAAGTCTGCGTCTTGCCCTGGCATTGCTTATTGATGGGCCCAAAAGCCAGTTTTAATATATGTATTTAACTGGTTTTGGAAGATGCCCAGACTTGGATTTTGGTGAGTCTCCAGTTGAAGGGAATTCCACAGTGGAGGGGCTTGTTTCCAAAGAGCACGTTTAAGAATGCATTGAGCAATGCAGCAACACTAAGCAGGGTGTGGTATGGTTTCAAATTGGATAGGGAACCACATGCTGAGATTCCTGCATTGCAGGGATTTGGACTAGATGACCCTTGGAGTCCCTTCCAACTCCACAGTTCTATGATTCTATGAAGTGGTATATCACACCATGGAAACCGTACAAAATCAGTTGCGTAAATATTAGCTATTGCTGGAATTGTAGCACAACTAATGGGTGAATTCTTATATATATGGTAAATTTGCTATAAAGCAAATTCATTTTGAAAAATGATTGTTATGTCAGTTGAAGAGATACAACTGGGTGGACTATATCATTAGGTCCATTCCTGAAATGAGATACTGACCACACAAAAAGCGCAGTATCATGATTTTACTATTGCTTGTATTAAGGATTTCTTGAAGTATCGGGGAGGGTGGAGGCTTCTTTATGTTTGATCCTTTGTGTATTGTTTTTGATCACTTGCTGGTTTCTTGATGGATTTTGTTAATGTTTTTGTTAATGATTTTGTTATGTTTACATAAGCAGTTATATATGTTATGTTCCATGAGGCCCAGATTTATATTTAAAAGGTGTTTAACCTGTGTGCTCCATATGAGCTCAGTGTTTTCACTCCCATGATAGATGTCCCAGATGGAATCTGCCCTTGTGTATTAATGTTCTATCTGAGAAGGTCCACTATGACATAATTGTGCTCAAAATCTGACATTTTTACAGTGAAAACCATCCTTGCATTTAACTGGCAATAAAATGAAGTGGGCAATGGTTATTCAATTATGTTGCAATTCTGCATGCTGTTTTAGTACACTTGACTCTGAAATACAGCAGTATTTTGTTGATTATGGGCAAAAATGAAATTACTTACACATTAAAGTCATCTTCCTAGGATGCCATTTTCATTGTTTGCTGTTGTCATGATGGCATTTTTAAAGCTTTTTACACAGTTATATAACATGGCAAAATATGAAATTTCTTGGGTTTCAACTGAAATTTGCAACTTTTCAGAAATCAATTACGCTGGAAACCCTACAATTTCTGCTGCTCTTCCAATTTTTGTCAGTATTTTCTCCTAAGACCCGAGAGTGGAAACATCCGAGTGACACCAAAGTTGTGAAAATTGAGTAAGCTTGCACCTTGTTTTGGGGAATTCAGATTTCCAAAGTCCTAAAGGGAAGGAGAGGCACATCAGCCATAACTCAGTGTGTGGCTTAATCTTTCCTTGTTATTTGTGGGTATGTTGTCCACATTTGAGCCCCTGTTGTTTTATTTTCCTTTGAACTGTGTTTCTTTTTTCCTTGACATTCTGGAACTTTATTGACATATTCCTTGTACGTATACACACTTCATCTACTCTAGGTTTTTAGATGGGTGTTAGGTCATGCTTTTAAGAAACGGTAAATGTGTGCAGTAGCCCTAGGCATTTAGCTGAAAAGTGAACCTGGATGGATAAGAGTTCTAAAATTTGTTCTCATACTTGGTTAGAGAGAGTGCAGTAAAAGCTTCTATACCAGTAACAGGAAAGGAAGATGAAGTCCAAGTTGGTTATGTTATCAAATCCTAAATACATTTGAGTGTTGGGCATACAAACAGCAAACATGGGGTCTTCCTGCCATGAATAGAGGCTTAGATGCTTGTGTGCGTTTTTCTTTTTTAAAAATCAGTGATATCACTGAGGTGGTGAAGGAGACTGTAGATATCAGGAAAGTTAACAAAGGAAATGCTGGAGTACAGGTGTTTGGGAGGCACATCCTGATATGTTTAGGTGCCCTAATTTTGGAAATGTCTCTATCTATTTACCTACCATCTACTGTTAAGACAACATAACTGCAGCAACACATTCATAGCTGCAAACTTGGTGAAAGTGAGGGCTGGGGTAAGGGAACATTAGTATTAAAATTTATGTTGAATGTTTTAGTCCCCTTGCAATTTTTTAAAAAAGAAAACAGTTGTGAATAGACAGAACTAGTGGTGAAAAGAATAAAATGAAGCTTTCAGCACACTCAGTCCTTTGGTTGTGTCTGCATGGGGGATACAAGGATTGACTTGTATAAAGCTGCTAGGTTGTAATGCCATAGATTCTCTCTAAGGAACCCACAGTTTGAAAGACAAGGTTTTTTTGCTATGGTTAAGCTATGCATGATAGGGTCAGCAGAAGGAAACAGAAACTTTTGCAACTTCATCTACACCAGTGTATAAATCAGTGGCTTGATGGTCTAAGCAGGAATGGAGGCATGCACCAAAGACAATGATATGTTATCAGCCTCAGTATTCACCCTGGTGAGTTCCAACAACTACATTTACATGTAACTAAGGGCAGAGCTGATTGAATAGATTGGATAGGTAAACAAGGGATCCTGCAGCTGCTTAGTGGGTGGCAAAAACAACTGGGTTCAAACTGTAGGTGAGGCCACGGTGTTTGCCACTGCATTAGTAGGATTGCATAAGGTCAGAACAAAGTTAGGCCTTCCTTTTCCATAATTTCCCCCTACCCAATCAAGTTTGTGTAGCAATGGTCCCAGAGCTACCTTTGTTTCTAGACTGTTGGCAAGGGTCTTCTGCTACACCTCAGAGTTACACTTTCACAGGCCTGTTCCATTGGGCTGTAGTCCAGTTTCTGTTTCCCCTCATTTCCCTCAGTAAACAGGTTTTACTTTCAAGGAGAGCCACAGGTCACAGCAAATGTTTTTGGGAAATCTAGTTTAAAGACTCCACAGTCCTGTCACACATCTTTCTATTTCAGGAATCATGACCCTTCAGATGTTGCTGAAGCTCCCACCCACCCCAACCATTGGCCCCATTGGCTGGGGCTGTGGGAGCCGAGTGCTGCAGCATCTGAAGGGATGCAGGTTCTCCGCCCTTGCTTACCTTTCTAGACTTCACTGGCATTCTTAAAGATCTGATTTCACAAAGGGCCATCAGCTCTGCAGATTTGGAGAACCCCAATGTGGTCATAGGACAGAAAGAGAACTGGCGCAGTGTTCCTGCGTCATTATACTTGGCAATTGCCAGGTGAGCCTAACCAAAAACAGCCTGTCCATCTGAACTTTGAGTTAAAATGTCTTTATACTGCAGAAACCTTGACATTCATTTTAAACAGGAAGCTTTGGAGGGATTTCAGTTTTAGTGTGTTGTCATTTTCAGAGAACTAGCCAATACTAAAATGAAGACGTTGCAGAGCTATGTTTAGAGTTTTAAAGTGACGGGGGAGGGAGTGTTGCTATGAAAGGATGGGCAAGCATTTGACACAGTTGGTGGCAGGTAGATATTTAGAGCTGTAGCAGCACAGGGTGTAAGAGCTATCAGCAGAACTGTGAAAAAACAGCCTGTATAGCAAATATGTTTATCAATTAGAAAATTGAAACAAAAGTAAAAACAAAAACACCCCATTATTGGCAGTCCATATTATTTCGTCTACTTTATGGGGAAACTGGTTTGTAGTACTTTTTAGAAATCATTCATGGCCTGGGAACACAACTCTCAGCCATGTGGGCCAGCATTCTGGTACCTTGTGTGGTTAGGAGTGAACCTTGGTTTTGGGATTCTGGATCTCCACCAGCCTTTGAATGATATGATGTATGCACTGGGCACCATTTGGTTGATATCCACTCTACTAATGTTCCTTTGAGAGTGGGGGTGGGTGGGTTATGCTAGATATCAGACAAATCATGCAGCACATGTCCCGTCTAGTTCACACATTCATTTATTTGCACTGTGGTAAGCAAGCACATTTTAGGCATGCACAGAATCTTAACATTAGGCCAGATCATCAGAACCAGCCCTCAGCCATGGATAACAGCTTTGAAATGTGCATTTCATTTAATATTTCTGTGTTGCTATTGTTAAAGGCCACCTCAATCTCTGCCGAGTGGTATGAGCACTTAACTAGGGTTTGTGTTTGGAATGAGGCACTGTGGAGACTGTAGTGCCTTTGGAAAATATGGTTTATTTACACCTGAGCTTTTATGGAGGGAGTGTAGAACATTACACTGCAAGCGTGTCTCTTGTTGCTTCTCTCATACCTTGGGTCAAGAGCAGATACCAGCCATACTCCCCAGTCTGTGTGCAGCCTCTCCCAGCCAGCTCTGCATGGAGTTCTCCCCCCTTCATCCAAACCTCTGTTTTCCGGTGTAACATCTCACCCACCATAACCCTGGCACCACCACCCCAAGTCTACATAAACACTGAAATACTAAACTTTGTCTTTGTTTCTGCTCATCATTCCCTCATGGGAGGAGGGGCTTCCTTTCCTCTGCTACCTGGGCAAAGGTAACTGACACAAAGTCACCCATTACTTTCCCTTGTACTACATGATGGTTCTTTTCTCAGGAGATTTCTGACGAAGGAACTGATTTAGCCTGCATTTTTACACTGCTAAGCTATCTAGCACCTGGGTGAAGACTTCAAGCATTTAGTAATCTACATTTACTAACTCTAGAAATTATGGGGGGATATGGTACTTGGGACTTTTAGGGGAATCTTCCCTCTCCGCCCAAAATCATAACATTATCCCCTGTAACAAAGTCACATCTGTTCCAGATGTGCAGAAGAAATACAGAACAGGTATTAAGGCATTTAAAACAAATAAACAAAGGCAAATCATGAAACACAATTACTTTTTTAAACCCAACCCAATATGATAAAAGCTTATTCCCAGTCCATCAAGGTTTCTTCAGGCTTTCTTTCTTTCTGGGTACATATTCCAGTCAAATCTGCATTTCAAAGACAACTTTCACACACAATGATCATCTGAGCAATTCTAACAAAAAGGGGAAAAAATCATTCAGCAGTCTTCACCACCAGAAACATGTAAAGAAGTGTGAATTAACATCATTTCAAGACCATTGCTAACTTGCAGGAAAGATCCTTGCAGAACAAAATAAACAGTCTCAGAAAACAGATCCAAACCTCTGCCTACCAGGCAACTGCCTGCATGGCTTTTTGTCCTGGAGTTTCCAGGGTTCTTCATCTTGAGTGAATCACACGACTACACAGAGTTCCTTGTGACATTTTCACAAAGTTTTCAGTTCAAGCAAATTAAACAGCCACTTTGGTGCCAAACTCACAGGTTCAGCCTGTGAGAAAATTCAGCAGAAAGTGTGGACTAACACTTGCTTTGATGCTCATTAAATAGTCTCAATGTCATCTAGTCTCCCAGCCAACAAATCAGGATGAACTCTCAAAAAGCAGGTTGTGTGGAAGCACCCTCGGTTGAAAGCTGCACAAAAGCTGTTCTCTGCCATTTGATAGTAGGTTGAAACCCAAGGGCTGCTGCTCTAAAGCAAATTGTGGTAGCGGTAGGGGAGGAGAGCGCGGGAGCGGAGACACCTCTCAAGCTGCACTTGAAAGACTGGTTCCAAATTCACAGACAACCAGGGTTTTAAAGCTCACATCCTTTTAGGCTCCTGTTAGATTTTTTAAAAATGTGTGTGTTGTTTCTCTCCCACCAGAGAATCGACAGAGGGAGAAGAGCTTTTCTTGCTTCTTGTATCCAACTCTCCTCTGCTGGAAGTTTGGCAGTTTTTGGTACGACTACCAGAGAATGCTTGTTTGTAGTTCTCATATCTTCCTCTCTGTGCCATCTGTTCACAGAGCGGATTACAGGGTTGCCAGTTAAAAAGCAGATTGTCTTGGCCCATGGTTGGTATAGCAATGCTACTGGTGGATTTATGGTCTATGATTAGAACTCGCAGCAACTGAACTCTTCTCTGCCTCCTTTCCCCCCACAGCTCCATTTGTCTAGCCTCATGTTACATGCAGAGGTCCGTCTGTCCGCCGGCTTCCTTTATTCTCACTACCTTACTAAGTATTTTTTTTTCCCTTAAGCTCTCACTGTCAGCCTTGATTTACCTTCAAATGACACACTGTGTTCAGATACTTATCAGCATTGCAGCCCTAGCACTCATCTGTGCTGATGGGAAGAAAAAGCCCTATCCAAGACACATTGGGGACTTCTTCCAACAGACACCCAGTATGTTTCAACTGTCCTCTTTTTCCTAGGTATTACGTGTCAGATACTTGCAAGAAGAGATACATGGGGAGACAAGAAACGCTGCAAATTAAAAGCCTCCTCTACATTCTATCTGATTGGCTGAGCACAGGAGGAGAGAATGGGGAAATTGGCCTGATGCATTATTTCTGAATCCTGTTCTGTGAAGCATGCCTTTCCTTTGGCAAAAAGCTGGTGCTTGTTTTTAGTTAAAAGGGATCACGTAAAAGTTCAGGAGCACCTGCTTTTCCCCCTACCAGATGAGGGCAGATCAATAGTTATCAGAGTAACAAAGCATTTGTGAGACCCACATTTGGCTGTTAAGAAACTGGGTGGGCAGCTGATGTGTGATTCTGTTCCTAGCTGCAGTCCTGATGCCATGTTCATACTCCTTCTTCTAAGAATATATTGTTGTGGGACAGCCATCTGATAACTGTGGTTGTGACAGTGGCATAGCAAGGTCAGGTGGCACCCGGTGCAAAAAAAAAAATTGTCATCCCCCCCCCCCATTGAAATTGAAATCTGTCAAAGAGAGCCTCACAGGCGATCCTGATGCAGATCCTGCCTTCCCCCTCCCTCCACCCCCCTCTGTCAAAGAGAGCTGTGCAGGTGATCACAATGCAGATCTCGCCTTCCCCCCTTCCTCCCTCCACCCCCCATGAAAGAAAGCCACTCAGGCGATGCTGCTGCTGGTCCTGATCCTGCCTTGCCTTGTCAGAGACACAGCTCCTTCTCACCTCCCTCCTCGCCTCTCCACTCCTAAACCAGCACGTGATCTCTCTCTGTCTCTCCCTTCAAACCAGCTGGGCTGCGAAATTCTCCTAGGCACCACTTCTCTTCCCCCCCCCCCCAAAGAGCGCACCTTGGCCCTTAAATGAAAGGCGAAAGCAGGCGACCGCAGATTCTCTCGCTCGGTTCCACTACACAGGCAGCATTGATTTCAGCCGGCATTTTGTCACCCGCCTCATGATGATACCTGGGGCGCACCGCACACCCCACTTCCTATGCCCCTGCTATCTATCTAGCACTCAGGGTTTGTCTTTCAGCAATGCCTGATCACAGTCTGAGATCTGACAGAATAATGCACATATTTTCTTACGGTCCAGGATATCTAGCTGATCTCTCTATATAGGAGCTAATTGTTGGAAGATGGTTCTGGTGACTTTCTGATTCCAAACTTTTCTGTATCAAGAAAGTCATCAGAAGTTTGGCACACCTAAATGGGAGGGGGCAGAGATGTGTATAGGGGTATGTGCATGTGAATAAATAAGTTTGAAAGAGAAGCACAGCATTACGTAAAGGCTACAAACATTATAGAGGGCCAGGTGCCTCTCTCTGGAGATCTGGGGTGAGCCGGTGGATCAGCCTGGCATTAGCTCACATGCCATTTCCCTCCACCTGTGCTTGTGCATTTGTAAATAAATTAAATAGTATAAAAGTACCATAATTCTTCTGTATTTGCTCTTCCAAGGAAGCCCAGCCTAGGTCATTCTGTCCCATCACATAATGTACATAATGTAATTAGTTACTTCTGCATGTACAACTTCCAGTGTGAATCAGCAATTGGCTACTCACTCCTAGGAACCTGTGGGATTAAGTTTCACATAGAGGGTGGGTGGGGAATTCTATTCAGTCCACATTTAAAGGCGATCCTACCTAATTCACACTTTCCAAAATACTGTGTGAACCAAAACATCACCATCTTTCAAAATGCATACTTTCCCAATGATTACAATGCAATTTTCCAGCCAGGCAATGTGTAGAAGAATGCATATACTAGGGTAATGTGCACAATAATGCATGTATTAGGGAAAGCAGCATACAAGACTGCATTGCATTGCTCTGCAAAAATGTTCATCCTAGGCAAAACTGCATATAGTTGTTAATATTAGGAGAAATGTGCACTGGTGAATTTTCATGAGAAACAAAAGAAAATAAACTGAAGTGGAAATGTGGAGAACTAAAAAATGAGAGACAATGAAATTGACAGATTCACACATCGCTGTATTTCAAGAAGACCTAAGCTCTCTTCTTTGTAGTAACTAATTTAACAGGGCTTTTTTTACAATCTCAACTTCAGTCATCAGCATTCCAGTGTATAAACAGGGGCCTCTGTTGACCCTTTCTGCTCATTTATCCCTTCATCAAGGAACAGGTGAAGCTCTTAGAAGGAAATGAATCCACACCCTTCTTCATCTCCTTTTCTTTCCCTCTTTCTTTTTGTTCCCTTTGGTTGTGCCTGAAGGCTGTTTGCTTTTTGACCCTGTTTCCTTTGCAGGACCTGCACCTCCAATTGTCCTATAATCTCACCATCCCGCCGAGTGCTCAGCTTGTGATGCCTCAATAATTCATCTCTTATATTCCAGCCTGCTTTGATGTGCAGCTTTAAAATGAGGGGGGAAAGAAAGAATAGAACCTCCTGATCACAGTAACTGTGCTAGGCCTTGCTGGATTAGGAAGGCACAATCAGTTGCATAATAGGGTTAAGAGGATTGCCTTACCTTCTCAAACATACGACTCAAATGAAATTCATTGTCTGCATAGGTGGACAGGTGGTGGTGATGTATAAGGAAGGGGGGGTGACTGAAAAATCCTCTGTCACAAGTCACCTTTTGTTGCTTAGCCTTGCTGTTGCTTCCAGAGGCACAATATGGTGATTGACTTCAGTAGGGGAAATAATCCTGCTGACCTGGACTACCCTACCCTTGTCTTGAACTTGGAATATATAAATTTCAAATCCAATTGTGTCTCCTGCTGAAAAGTTGATACCTGAACAACCATGAGAATAGAGAACATATGTGGAGCACAGCTGGAGGCTGGTGTTCCTAGGGCCATGCAGACAACAACCTGAGTCAGTTTCCATTCTGGAAACAAGGATTGCATTAATTGGGTGAAGAGTTCAGAGAAGCTTTCGGAATTGATGTCGTTGGGAAGTTGTGGAGTGGGGAGTGGAGGTTGAGACAGAGATGGATTTGATAAGAGATAACAGGTACATCACAAAGTGTGTCCCCATTCCTCCATTTCTTGTTCTAATAAATATGCCCTCCAAACTCAGGAACTTCTCTGAAGTACATCCCAGTGTTGTATAGAAGAAGAAGAAGAAGAAGAGTTTGGATTTGATATCCCGCCTTTCACTACCCATCAGGAGTCTCAAAGCGGCTAACATTCTCCTTTCCCTTCCTCCCCCACAACAAACACTCTGTGAGGTGAGTGAGGCTGAGAGACTTCAAAGAAGTGTGACTGGCCCAAGGTCACCCAGCAGCTGCATGTGGAGGAGCGGAGACGCGAACCCGGTTCCCCAGATTACGAGACTACCGCTCTTCACCACTACACCACACTGGCTCTACCTGTGGCTCTCCAGATATTGTGGGACTTAATGCCCACCAGCCCCTGCCAGCACAGCATAGCCAATGATCAGGGATGATGGGAGCTGTGGTCCAGGAACATCTGAAGGGCCATATGTTCCCTATTCCTGATATAGAGAATTGTGTTCCCTAGTGCTCTAAATCCCATACAGTAACACTGAACCTTCATGCATCATATTTTAATCTGTGAATATAAGGCTGAGGGAAGCATCTGACTCTACTTTGAAACGTTGTTCTTCTCCAAATCTGAGCCTGGCTGGTCAAAGGAGGGAGGTGGAGCCCAGTGCTCTCAAATCCACTGCATGTTTTATTTTCTAAATTCTGAGGCTACAAGCCAAAGATGCACACTGTCAAATACAAATTCACTTTTGGATTTATCTGCTCATTTTCTGTTAAGACGCACTCCCTACCAAACCCCAGCTGCTTCTTAACACCCCACCACACACATGCTAAATTATCTTATGGGATTGAAGCCTGTGATTCATGCTTCCATCCCGCTCCCACATCCATGGCCTCTGCAATAATTCACTCATGGTTGTGGCACTGGTGAGAGAGGCAGGCACACTGCAAAAGAATGGAACTTGTAGGACACATGCACAGCCTTTGCCTCACTTCACAACTGCTGGCAATAGATTAATGAGGTCCTTCCTGAATGAGGCAAATGCATCTGGGCACTTTCTTTGATTTAGGGAAGTGTGTGCTTGCTGCTTTCGCTGGGTTAAGTGGGTTTGGAAGGTAGCTTAAAGGAGGGAGCCCCTAGTTAGAACGGGGCTATTAAAAGCTGATAAGCTAATGAGCCAGCAATGGCATGTAATCAATGTGTGAAAAATGGGTAATTCTCTCTAATACCCTGCTAATGTTCTCATAATGATCTGTCAGGGAAGTCCAGGTAATTATTGTCAGGGCAAATTGGCACAGCAATGCCTGGGATAGCACTAGTTTGGCAGGAGGCGGAGCATGGTCTGAGGAGACAGCCCCTCACAGCCCTCCCATTCCTTCTCTTCATTCACCCATGCAGGATGTTGCCCCCTCCTCTGTTTGTGTTAAATTAAGTTGATTGATTTGCAGCCTTCTCACACTCTACTTGTAAAGTGCTAATGATTCCTTCTTTTACTGCTTTCCCTCTCATTTCTTCTCAGGATTGGCTCAATGTTTGTTTTTGATGTGTCTTTGTGATAAGTGTTAGGGTGAAAAAGAACCCTTATGTAGATATGCCAAAACTATGTTGCAGTAGTAGAAGAATGTGGAATACATCCTAACATTTAAACCCGTTTTTGGCAGGTTTTTTTGTTGTTAAGTGTTTCTTCACCTTCTCTGGATTTTCCTCCTTCTCCCTTTAATTTTCATAACAATGCTTTGTAACTCCATTTTGTGTTCCTCGAACACCAGGCTTCTCCTGACAGATTTTTAAATAATAATGTTTTGTAGCTATGGTACCCAGATTCTCAGAGCTTCAGAGATACTCAGGTACTCTTAGCCCCCTGGTTGTAAGGTGTGGGGTTTTTTGGGAGGGTGGTGGGCTGCTACCTTGTGCTGGGTTTCACCGTGAACAATTGGTTGGGCAGATCTTATATGTGACTGTTAAGAGTTCAGGCTTGAGTGAACATTTGACAAGTGGGATCACTCAGAGCCCTCTCTGGAGTTGAGGCAATCACGTTTCATTAAAGCTCAGGCATGTGTGAATTTGAGGTTCATTTGAGGTGTAGGGCAAAGCTATGATGCAATGGTAGATCCTGTAGGACATACTTATAAAGAAGTGTGTTTAGGACAGCAGCCAAGCTGCTGATGGAGCTCAAGTACAGGGATTGTTGCTTGAGTGACTCCGGTCTCCGATATTTTCTGCAACCCATTGCCATTTTCAGCACATAAATCTACCGAGCCTTCTGCATTAAGCCAAGATTTCTGGCGCATAATTTTAAATTGTCACATGCAACAGGGGACTTTACCTTTATTTCCATAAATCACACATGTGTGCCTATGCTCATCTTGAAATTCTCCTCAAAATTAATTGGCCTTGCTGTGAGATCATTGCAATTTTTAAAAATCTTATTGTATCGGGCTGCCTTTATGGGTTTGATTTAATTTTCGAGTGCAGTTTTTGGGAGAGTGTGCAGAGCGCAGAGGAAAGAAGTAATATGTGGTGCTCTTGTCAGTGCTGTGCCTTGGAAAGCTTGCCTGCGTTAAATCAAAAGCAGTGGGCTTGTGTTGCATTTTTAACTCCTTGACAGAGCTCCTTGAAGCTGGGAAGCTGCTGTTATCATAGGGAAAGCAGAGTAGGGAATGATGAATCTGTGTGTAAAACATTCTGAATGCCCAGCTGTACCATATAAGATTCTGTTTGTCGCACAGGTTTATACAGTGTCCCAAGCATTGATGTATCCATTCTGGAAAACCCCAAGATGAAAATATAGCTGTAGAGTTGGTTCGTTTAAAGGCCAAAATATTAATAACAACTGATATTTATGTAGTGCTTCTCCTTCAAGAGGATCCCAAACCACTTTATTCACCATTGAAATACAGCCGCTTCTGGATGGGAATATGGCAGACTCTCTGTCCCTTCTACACAATATTTTTGAGGCAAAATGATGTATAGCTGTAGTGAGGGGAGATTTAGCAAGGCAGAAACGATCTAAACTTTAGGGCCAGGACTACAGCCTCACTGTAAACTCCCCCCCCCCCGGCACACACCCACTCACCCACAAAAACAACCCAGATTCCCATAAATACACAAACCAAGACATAGTGATGACCTCCAAGTAAAAAAGGTAAAGCACCCCTGACAGTTAAGTCCAGTCACGAACGACTCTGGGGTTGCGGTGCTCATCTCGCTTTACTGGCCAAGGGAGCGGGTGTTTGTCCGCAGACAGTTTTTTCTGAGTCATGTGGCCAGCATGACTAAGCCGCTTCTGGTGAAACTAGAGCAGTGCAAGGAAATGCCGTTTACCTTCCCGCCAGAGTAGTACCTATTTATCTACTTGCACTTTGACGTGCTTTTGAACTGCTAGGTTGGCAGGAGCTAGGACAGAGCAACAGGAGCTCACCCCATCGTGGGGATTTGAACCGCTTGGAAAGTCCAAGGCTCAGTGGTTTAGACCACAGCACCACCCACGTCCCTAACCTCCAAGTAGGATAGCTTTAAGGACAAATTCATGTAAGATAATGGTTACTAGGCATGATGGCTGTGCATTCCAGCATCAGAGGCAGTCTGATACTGGCAATAGAGTCCATTCCACTGTTGAACAGCAATAACTTTCTAATGGTAATTGCTGCTCAACAGTTCAATCTTTCATTTAAATATCTGAAGATGGCTATCATATCCTCTCTCAACCTCCACTTTGTTCAGTGCAGTCCCGTGACCTGATAAGCCAAGGAAAAGTGTGCTGGTAAAAAGTGGGGTGTAGGTCAAACTCTGTTTTAAAGGCTTGTTGCCATGCTCCTAAACTGACTTTGGATCTGCTGTACCTTAACCCAGGTTAACTTAAGCCAATGTAAATTATGATGGGTCCCTATACTTAAGTTTGCTCCTTTAATTTGCTCCAGTTTTCATGCAAAAACTATTTTGCTGTTTTATCTAAGACATCATAGAGACAGGACACTGCCTGGTCTTAAGCAGTAGTGAAGACCATGGTTTCCAATATCTTGGAAAAAGGGAGCATTCCAGAAGGCTTGTGAGGAAGACATGAAAGAGGAATGTGTCAAATGATAGTTATGTTCCAGGGCACAAAAATACTTTCATCTGGTACTGCCAGAGGAATGCAAGAGTGATGTTCTGCCCTCACCTCCACCCTGCCAGCTCAAGTCCAGCAAGGTGTTGGATGTGGTAGATGTGCCTTTGTAGTTCATCTCCGCTCTCCTTTAGGATTGCAGCCTAAGTGTATCTAAGTGGACTAAAATCAATACAAAAACCATTGTGTATGACCATAAGTGTGTAATAATAATAATAATAATAATAATAATAATAATAATAATTTATTATTTATACCCCGCCCATCTGGCTGGGCCTCCCCAGCCACTCTGGGCGGCTTCCATAGAAACCAAAAATACAGTAAAATATCACACGTTAAAAACTTCCCTGAACAGGGCTGCCTTAAGATGTCTTCTGAATGTCAGGTAGTTGTTTATCGCTTTGACATCTGCTGGAAGGGCGTTCCACAGGACGGGCGCCACTACTGAGAAGGCCCTCTGCCTGGTTCCCTGTAGCTTTGCTTCTCGCAATGAGGGAACCTCCAGAAGGCCCTTGGCGCTGGACCTCAGCGTCCGGGCAGAACGATGGGGGTGGAGACGCTCCTTCAGGTATACTGGGCCGAAGCCGTGTACACATTTAAAATATCATTTTAATAGTTTGTGAATCTTGGATGTAGTATCCAACTAATGGATGGTTTGGTGAATTAGCTTTTGTGGCTTCTGTTCCTTTTTGCAATCCAGAAAGATAATAAAGAAAAATATATTGGGGATGCAAAATTTCCTTTCTTTTTCTCATCATCTAATTAGGCGCCAACTTATGCCTTAACCTGATCTTCAACAGAAGAGAGCACTGCCAAAAGTTCAACGTTTCTCTGTTGCAGTGTGGTGTCAAATTCAAATCTTTCCTTGTCTGTCATTCTCCTTCTCTTTAAGTAAATGGGAGGAAGGGTGCTTCCTTTACGTTTTGGAGTTCACTTCCTATTACATTTCTCACAAGAGAAGATACCAGTACAGTGACTATTAACAACTGTAATTGTTTTCTGTGCTGACTCAGCCCAGCTTATGAAAACTACCTTCTTCCTTCAGGCTGCTATATACTTTTTATTTGACTTTGTACAGCTTTTTTTTTTTAAACAAAAAAAAAAAAAAAAGACTGCTGGCATCTGGAATGAAGTACAGATTTTAAGCATACTGCACGCTGGGTAAATTCATCTTAAATACAACTTGGCAATGACCAAAATGTCTGTTCCAGTTGCTGTTTCTTCAGTGAACAAACCAGAATGACAAAGATTCAAATGCATACATCTGTTCTCACTCGAATACATCTTCTCCCTGGACTCACTATGTGGAAATCGCTGGATTTGGGCCAGTGATCCACTTGGCCTCATTTCTTGGGGAAATGTTTTGTTGCAGAAGAAGATACGGTGTCAATCTCACCACTCTAAATGGCTTCCTTGTTATGTTCTGACCCTTTTAGATATTGTTAGTTCAGTGAGCTGTGTTCGTTTGCTGCTTCCAAAGCAAAGGAGAAGACATTACCAGCCTCCTTATGGTATGACTAGGTAGAATGCTGGAACAGAAGAAGGGTGGGGAGGAGGCTACATACAACCCTCACATGGTAAACATTTTACACTACAAGTCTAGCTGTAGTTTAATGACCCACAATGACACCTTCCACGTTTCTGGACCTACTTACATAAAAGGGAGCTTGCTTTGCCCATGCTGCTGAAAATCCACATTGAGGTGCTTTGGGTGACACAGTACTGTGAGCATCTTTATGTGTTCTTTTGCTCCACGGTATTAGCAGTTCATTGCAGAGAGGCAACCTGCCCACTATGTGATCTATAGCATCACACACACAATTTTACAGTGGGCAGGCTAAAATTATTCTTGTTGCTGATGGGAGATGAAATGGAGGAGGTGAGTCGCTTGTCTAACTAGTGGGTTAGTGGCTGAGCTGAGATTGGAATGTGGGACTTGCTTGCCCTATGACAAAGTCTCTGCAAGTTATCCCCTGGTTATCCCCTGGGTGTTCCCAGATTACTGGTTCTGCAGTTTTTTAAATCTTAAGAACACATCCTCCCAGCATTGACCTTAGCATTTCTTTCTTGATACGAAAGGTATCACCACAGTGATTCTTCCCTACTTTCCATCCCCATCTCAGCACACATTAACAGCTGGGAAGTGTCTTCAGTATGGTGACAGGCATGTACATTCTGTTTGTCTAGAAGCCCTACCTTGTCCAATATGATGTCACTCTAGGCTTCTTTAGGAAATCTATGCACTATGTGTATTTCTCATGCTGTTCTGGATCTGCTTCAGCCACCACCACCACTTGAAGAGGCTGCCTCTCGTGAAGTGAGGGGCCAGTGACATTTTGCTGCTCCTAAATTGCAATGTTAATTTGTCACCTGATAAGGTCAACTTTGCTCCTGATTAGCTTCCTCTATCCATTTCTTTCTTCATATACCACACTACCGCCATTCCTTGTTCACCTTTTAGTTCCGGGAGCTCTTCTTGTTTCATTTATTGCACAAGTTTCTTGAAAGGTTAGAAAGAAAACATAGCATGCCCATTGGGCAGTCTGGGTAATGCTAGGTTATGTACTATTGGGGCAAACCTTGTGAACATGCGTGACAAAAGGTCGTGTGATACAGCTCAGCTCAGTCCAAAGTTCAGTTTTGCTCAGTCTAAGCCAGCAGCAAGCTATTTAAACAGTTGTGTGTATCATGACAATCAGCTGCTGTCAAACTAGAAGATCAGAGAACAAGTATAGTATTTCTGGTCAGGCAGAAACTCAGCTAAGTCACACATAGACAATATTAGGGCAGGGGACGCATGGCAAATAGAATTGGAGGTGGAGTAAGGTCCAGAACATCAGTGATCCACATAATTGACTAAATTGCTCAGGACATTAACCTAACTGCAGTCTTGAGTTATGGGAGGCAGAATGTACAGATGGGTGCTGAACAAAAACAAAGTTTTAACAGGTGATCCACTCCCCCTTCCTTCCCTCTACCAGCCACTTAAACATCCAAGAACCACTGACCTGTGAATATGGATTATGTAACGGAATTTTAAAGGAATGGTTTGAAAGTTGTGCATTTGCAGACGAAGGGCTTGCAATATGTACCCTTTTTACATATCTTTAAGGACTATAGGAAACAAAACCAACAACTTGGATAGCTTTTAAAAAGGATTATATAAATTAATATTGATGGCTGCTAGCCTTGATGGCTATGCTTCGCCTCCACAGCTGGAGGCAGCAATGATTCTGAATACCAGTTGCTGGAAACGACAGGCGGCGAGAGTTTTCTTGTGCTGGAATCCTGCTTGCTGGTTTCCCACAGGCAACGTGTTTGGCCACTGTGAGAACAGGATGCTGGACTAGATGGGCAATTGGCCTGTTTTGGCTATCTTTTCTTGTGTCCTCAACCTGATAAAGATTCTTTGGGTACCCAGCTGCTAACATATTGCTTCTTAAAAAGTGACATATTTCCCATCCTTTTCTGTACCATCCAGGCAGTATCAAATTCACAGCGGTATATTTTAACTCCCCCCCCCCCCAAGAACTGTTTGGTTTCATTATTTTAGTTTTGTGATTGATTTTGTCAAAGATACATTTGGAAAAGATAAAGCAGTCTATTAAAAGAAACAAATGAATACCTGCAGTTACCAAGTACATGCCCTGTGCAGCAGTTTCACAAATTTAAAGCACATGTATATCCATGTGCATGCATGATGCACACATCCATTCATTAATTTAAAAAGGCCCACCCACCAGTATACCACTAAGTCAGAAATCTTAACCCTTCCAATAACTTGGTATAAACTGTCTAGTTTTCCAAGCCTTTTCCTTTCCTGTCCTCCTTTCAATGCCTGGTTCAGTGAAATTAGACAGAATATGCTGCAGAGATGGATTTATAACTGAATGCTCAAATCTAAATAGAGGCAGTCAAATTAATATTTTTATTATGTCTATCACTGCTGTATTGAAATGATTTTCCATCTCACAATAAAGTTCAAACAGCCTGTAATTTGCTGCTAATACTTCTCCACCAGACGGCATGTTGGATTTGTAAAATGTCTGGTAAAAATCTGGGCTCCCTTCTTTCATCTTCTGCTCATTTCCCCTTCATTGTTGGAGTGAAGCTGATTGATGCTGCTGTTCATTTGGGGAGAATGAAGAAGGAAGTGGCAGGCTTCTTCCATTGTGAGATGAAGGAGAATCTCAAAACAGCCAACACTGGGATGCTCTTGAAGGACAGCAGTTCACTCTGGCCAAAAAGCTTTCCTCCTATCCTATTTCCTATCGCCCTTGAAAGCTGTACAAGAACAAACTCTTTGCCAGAAGCACATGGGAGCCCAACGGCTTTGAGAAGTCTATTGCCAAATCCTGCACAATCAATTGGGACTCGATGGCCCTTGTGGTCTCTTCCAACTCTATGATTCTATGATTCTAATTGCTTCCTTTTCAGAATACAGAACACACAAACAGAAAATAGTCATTTTAAGGAATCCCCTATTTGTTTTTAATTCCTTTCTTATTTTTTTTCCTGTGTTGGAGGTTCTTTTTTGTGCTCTCCACAGGAACTTCAGCTAGCTTTTCAAAACACTGGTTTTAAAACATACAGGTCAAGCAGTTTTGAATATGTAAATGTTGGTGTATTTTGCCGTAGGACTTATAAGGCAAATCACAATCATGATCAGATCATGGGTCCTCTTCATAATCCTGAGACTTGCAGATTTCTTTCAAGCATTGTCTGAGGCCTGTAGCACTGCCTCTGTTCAGCTAAAAGAGATGTCCTTTAAACTTGTAAAAAATGTTAAATCTAGCCTGGAACAACCAGTGCATGGGGCCCTATACCACGTGTTTTAAATACAGTAAAAGAATTCTCCCTGGGAACAACAGGACTTGAGGACTGTAGCCATGCTTCTTCCCTACAATTCCCACTGAGAGCAATGGAAAGCTATGAAGTCCCATTGTCCCCAGTGGGGACTTGTTCTCTTGAATTCAAACCATGCAAGCCCCATATACTACTCCAGGCTGCGGGTGGCTGGATTAACCGTTTTTACAAGTTTAAAGGACAGAAACCTCTTTCACAAAACAATGATAGTGCTGCAGTTCTTGGACCCCTTCATAATTACTTCTTTTTTTAAAAAAAATGTTGCTTCCACTTGGTTTTTAAAGAATTGTTTCTTAAAAATCCACTCAGAAATATGACAGACTTACTCCCATTCCCCATGCAGAACTGGGATTCGCTGGACTTTAATGGGTTCATCGTGTCCTTAAATGTGACCTCTCAAGTGAAGTCTGCAGTGGCAGAGCCTAGACACAGATTTTGCTAGCTCAGTGAAAACTAGACTATAGTCATCCTTCACCACTAGGAACCTCCAATAGCTTTTTAATTATGTTAACATTCGTCTTAAACAAGAGCCAATTAAATGTGTTCCATTTTAAAATTCCCTCAGTTTAAGCAACAACATAATAAATGGTTATTGGTTTGGTTTGTGATGCCCTAGTGCCCAAATCTTTATAATGTAGTCCCATAACTGGATGGAATGTTTGACCTGTGGTCTATGCAGTTTAATTTCCCTGAATGACTAGGAAATGTTTAAGAAAAGGGGGGGGGGATTTAACAGTAAGCAGATAGGTGCTTTGTTTTAATCTGCAAGAGTCTCATTAGAAACCACGAGCTCCACTGTTCAAGTCCACTGAAACTGTGATATTGAAGAACAGTGTTGAGTTCTTTCATAACTTTATTTATACACTGAGTCTTACAGAGGTGATGGTCCTCGTGGATTGACCCTAAAGCTTAAGAGTGAAGCTTTATATTTCTCCCCAATAGATGTCGTAGTAGTAGTCATAAAAATCTGTGGGGTTCTTTGCATGGTTTCTGTCTCTGTCTCTGTCTCTGTCTCTGTCTCTGTCTCTGTCTCTCTCTCTTTCTCTGTTTCTGTCTCTGTCTGCCTGTCTGTCTGTCTCTTCTGTTCCTAGTGGCTCTCATGAAGTTTCAGGTTCACAATGATTTCCATTTAACAGGCAGAGAATTGTGACTGCCATGATTTGAGCCTAGGTTTTGCAGTTAATCATTCTGTGCCATATGGACAGCGACCATACATTTCACAAGGCACCAATTTTCCCATCACGTCCTACGAAGCTGTCTTAATGGTGTTAAGTCTATTAGTCCATCTAACTTGGTTTGGATTATTCGGGGTGGCAGCACCCAGAAGCACCATACCTACACTTTGTTATATTTTTCAAGTACTGCTGAGTGAAAAAGAGAGAACAGCATAGAATTCCCTCTTCCACATCAATTTCCCTTTAAGTCAGATTTCTTACTTTAGATGTTTCCCAGCACTACGGAAAACAAACCTGCCTGTGTAGAATACATTTAAAAGACAACAGTGAGTAAGAGTGAGAATGACAGAGAGAAGGCTGTCTTGTTACATAAAATTGAATCCCTCAACACCTAAATGACACCTTTCTCACCCACGCATACAAAAAAATATTCTATTAAGTTTGAGCTAAACTACGTTGGTGCTTGTAACCAGGAATGGAATGTTTATTTATTTAAGAAATAATTTCCCTAAGAATAGAGAAAGGTCAAACTCTCTCACCTTTACTGAACCATAGTAGTGGGAGCACAAATGGAAACCCCAAATTTCCAGTCTTACAGTCAAGCTCTTTATTATATCTGCTTGCCACTTAGTAATTATGTTTGGCTTCTTTGTTTTATTACTGTGTTTACACCTCAAACCACTTATCACTCTCGAGATGGCTCCATCCTATGGGTCTTTCTGGATTATGATGGCACAAATTTGCAGTTCCTGCTCATTTCCAGTACTGCATTCAGACATAGACCCAAAAGGAAGTCCTCCTTTTGTGTATGGGGGAGAGGAAGGGAGAAATCAAATTTTCCCACCTCCCAAAAGCAGCATGTGGGGTATCTAGGGAGCTTAGTTTCACTGGGTAGCCACTCACTGCAGACTGGAATCCCACATTGGTGCAGCTGCTACAAGGAGAAATTATGGTGAAGGATGGGCAATCCATTAATAGTAGTAGTAATAGCATTATTATTATTATTATTATTATTATTATTATTATTATTATTAGGGTTAGGGCTGGAGCACTGGAAGCTTAACCCATCCACCCAGCATAATTTCCTTGTATTAAATTTACCATGTACACCCCACACTACTTCTGGAGGGGGGAAAGGGGTACAATACAGCTGCCTATCTTTTGTAGCCTTAAGGGTAATAGCAGTGTTGAAGAGTGTTCTAAATTGGAAAAATTGTGTAGGTACAGTAAGTGTTAAACTCAGCCTAATTCCGGGAAGTGTGATGTGTATTGGGCTTTTACTATTTTTTATTGGGAGCCGCTCAGAGTGGCTGGGGCAACCCAATCAAATTATTATTATTATTAGAAGTAGAAGAAGTAGTGCTACAACCCCAATGCACTTCACAACCACTCCCTCACAAACAGTGCTTTTTCAGAGCTAAAAGAGACATCAGCAAGGCTAGCCATGGATCTCCAATGGCAAATTCAGTTTGAAGCTTAATTGAGGCTTGAATTTATTTGTCTAGTAGTGCACCTTTTAGAGGTATTTCTATGCTTCTTCTTTTTTTAAAAAAAAAACAACAAACAAAATTGTGTAATATGCCAGGATCTATAGAGAAAGGACAGGATACAAATCCAGGTTATAAGTACATTTATTATGTGTATATGCTCAATATATGTTTACTCAGATCTGACTTGTGAGCTTACTGGGGGTGGGGAAGAAGCCCTAAGGGATATTTAATGATAAGCTGACAAGTGGCTGTGCCCATGTGTTTAGAATTCGTCTGTAAGATGGATCACCGTGTTTCCAGCTCTGTTAAGGAAGGTATTGATCTGGATAGATCCAACCCAAGGTTAATCCATCAGGTTTCCAGATAACAGTGTCAAGACAGACAAGTCCTAGATTCTTCAAACACTAACTGGAAGAAGCAGATAGTTAGCGACTTGTCAATGGCACCACTACAACATCTGGGGCGGTACAAACTAACTTACTGGTGGGATACTGTGGCCATTATTACTTTCTGATACAGCACAGCATAACAACATTGGAGGGAGTGTTCCCCAGTTCACACCACATCTGTTGCTAGTAGTCAATACTTAAAACGGAAGAGGAATTCACAGGAATGACACAACTCAGTAACAGCAGAAAACATTTGATAACCTGAAGCTGAAGGAAAGTTACAATCAGTTGCCAGTTTGCAGAGTCACAACAGAAAGTTGTTTCTGATTGCTTCTGGTTGATTCAGGCAAATACCTCCAAGTGTGGACTGTCACTGTTACCAGAAGTTCACTATTCCAACTGCAGTGAGATGAACTCTCAGGAGGTGACGGACTCTCCTCCATTGGAGGTTTATAAGCAGAGGTTGGATTGCCATCTGTCATGTATGATGTAGTTGATTTTCCTGCATTGCAGGGGATTGGACTAGATGACCCCTAGGGTCACTTCCAGCTTTACAGTTATGTCTCTGTGTAATCTACTGGCATGCTGGTTGTCTGTAACACATTCTCAAGTTATTACAGTGGTACATCAGGTTATAGACGCTTCAGGTTACAGACTCCGCTAACCCAGAAACAGTACCTCAGGTTAAGAACTTTGCTTCCGGATGAGAACAGAAATCGCACAGCGGCAGCAGGAGGCTCCGTTAGCTAAAGTGGTACCTCAGGTTAAGAACAGTTTCAGGTTAAGAACGGACCTCCAGAACAAATTAAGTTCTTAACCCGAGGTACCACTGTATTAGGACTTTGCCACTTGCTTGTCACCAACTCCTAAACAGGTGCTATTATAAAATTCACGGCACCACTTGGTAGAACTTTATAAATGACAAGCTTATGTAGTGTTCATGTGCACAGCTTGGTAAAATGCCACTTTCTAAATAGAGGTGTGTATTCACCATTCAGTTTCTTCCCAGTGTGCTTTCCCTTGGTCAAACTACACTATGACTGCAGTTTCCTTAAAATGAGTAACATTCAAAATGCATATATCCAAATGTGTGCTGTGAGAAGAGAGAGGTTATAAACATATTGGGTGAAATTCCCTTTTAGAACAAAAGAGAGCATGGACATGGCAAGGTAAAGCTGTGGAACTGAACAGTCATCCAATGGCTGTATGAACAGACTGGTGAAACAACTGATATATAGTGGCAGATCAACTCGCCCCCACTGTGGCACATGAACCCAAGCCTAAGGGAAAGTGGTAGGCAATGAAATAACATTCTTCACTTCGCTTAATACCTTGAGCTCCATCAGCATTGGCAAAGCTGAAAAGGTGCACAGAATGGCAACAAATGGGTTGGAAGATGCTGTGAGTCTTCAGCAAAGAGAGCATGCTAAAAATAAAACATAAGCCTTGGTGGCCTATAGAGAGGGAGGAGATGGAAAGGCCATTAGGAGGGGATTTAATTGAGCGTAAAATCCTAAATGGTATAGATAATGCCAGGGCAAGCTGCTACTCATGGGTCAACTCGAAGGAGAGGACAGGTTAGCAACAAGAAAGGAAACAGGTTCAGCTTGGTTTAGCTTCCAAAGCTCGTTCACACACAAATTGCAGGTGTGTGAGACAACTAGTTGGAAAGAAGGGCATAGAACAAAGTATGCAGAAGGGCATCTAGTGGAAGGAGAGAGTTCTACTGGCTGCAGGTTTTGGAAGGGTTTAAATTAATACTCTGATTCAGTGCCAGTGTGATGCCCTGTCAGGTTTGTGAACACATTGACTCAGAATGCTACAAAGAGCTGTCTCAACCACTACAGAAAGAATAATAAGTTGTCACAGTGCTATGACTCTAATGAGAATCCTCTTAACACTTGCATTATTGCAAGAGGAGACTCTCAAATATGTATAGCAATAGATAGATAGATAGATAGATAGATAGATAGATAGATAGATGCCGGGTGGCATAGTTTCTGTAAATTTGTAGGCGATTGCATTCTGAAAATTCTGCGGATGCTCACAAATGGATGGGAAACCTGAGGTTGCTTCAAAGCTTACAATGCCTGTGTGTTGGAAGTGGCGAGCCCCCTAAAATACAAAGCAGTGGCGTACATTTATAAAGTTGCAAGGGAATCAGGACCTGGTATCTGGAAGCTGTGACAAATTGCAGCTCCCAAGATGTGTTATGCTATGACGCCCCCATCAAAGTCACATTTGCAAACCTATTTTTATTTCATTTTCTGATATTTCTTGTTCCAAAGAATGACATGCCTCAAATGTGGGGGAACCTTTGGCCCTCCAGATATTGAGAAATGTGCCTGTGCTGTTTTATTTTTGAAATCAGTCACCAAGCATATGCACCAACTCTAGAGGAATGGGGTCCCTCCCCCCCCAATAATTTTTTTCTGGGGGTTTCTTCAGTATTTTTTCTCCCCCCTCCACCTACCTTGGCTGCCTCCCCCCCCCCCATGCAAGCGCTACCCTCTGTTTCTGGCTTGCCTTCAGGAGGAGCAGGGGGGCTCAGCAGTGGTAATGGGTGCTTGTGAGTGCATGGCTCATGCATGTCTGTTCCCCAACTTCCTTCACTTCTTCACTTGCTCTCTCCATGCCACCCCCTCAAACTACTGCAGTGGCAGCCCAAGCACCAACGAGCAAGCCTGGCATAGGAGAGGCATAGGAGAGATGAGTGCCTGGATGGGAGGAGGCAGCTGACTGAGGGGGGCAGAGCAAGAACCCTGGCCATGCTGCCGACTCCAATGCTGCTGTCAACTGCCTGTGCTTGCTGCACCTTTCTGGGCATGCACTGGCCCAAACCCTGGTTCAGAAGAAGTATGGTGTGGTGGGGGGCCAGGCGAGAAGGGCTCACCCCACCCCCAGTGTTTTGTTCAAATTGGTGCCACTGTCACCAAGAAAAGACCATGGCTTAGTGGCAGAGTGTCTTATACGCAAATGTCTGCATTACTGTATAACAGGGGTCAGCAACCTAAGGCCCATAGGCCACAAGTGGCCCATGGGGGTTGTTTAACTGGCCCCCGAGCCACCCCCGAACCGAGCCACCCGCTCGGTGAGTCCCCATGCGCTGCGCTAAATCAGCACACTGCGGCACAGGGACTCACTTCTACGGCTCCGAAAATCACATCTGTGCAGACACAGACACCGGAAATCACGGGCGCGCTCACACACACGCATGATCTGACCCATGGAGGGATCTCCAGCCCAGGCAAGGTAAACCTTGCTGAGCCCTGGTGTGATATCTGCACCCAGCTCGACCACTCCTTGCTGAGAACTGACTCCTTAAATGAATCACATTTATACTTCCTTGAGCCCTCTTTGTTTGGCATCTCACACAAAGGGGACTAGGCGAACAAGGATTGTAAAACACTTGGCATGGTAGCTCCTCAGGTGTGTGTTTTTTTACTGTTTGCTTAGGTAGACTAGGGCTGCTGATCTGATTCTGGGTCCCTTATGTTTTGTCTGCTTCTTCAATAATCTGCTCCTCTGTGGACAGGGCTGCTTGGTCATTAGGCAACATGGGTGCTCTCGGTTCATAACTTCAAGGTCATCACCAGAGTCTGCTGAAATCTATAAACAGTATTGTCTTGGTCTCTGAGACAATGTCTGTCTCAATGGAGGAGGCCAGTACAGTCTATAATAGCAGTTAATGTTGTCATTTTCTTTTTAGCTCTCCCCCCCCCCAAGTTTTAAACTAAATTTATTTGTTCAATTCATATACTATATGTGATATTAATATCAAAATATCATAGAAGAAAAAACATCATTTAAAATTTATAGTAAACAGAGTGGATAATCCACATGATGTCTCACTCAATAGTTTTCTTCATTGGAACTCATTCCAACTGTTTATCCAAGGTAGTATATATTGTACACAATATGTTTAGCAAATTGCCTGGAGTTTTGCTTTCATGAAAAAAGATGAATTATAAATATAACAATGCAATCGATTCCCTGCCCTGAGATTCCCAACTTCCCTGAGAGTCCCAACTCTTTCTTTACATATCAGATTGCACTTTTTAAAAAACATCTCTGAATCCCTTACTCTAAATCATAACATAGGATGGTCGACCATTTAAAATGAAACTTTCTCCAGTAAGACACAGATAATTTGAAATATCTAAATGAAACCAATATTGGATAGAAACTTAGGAAGAGGAGGTGATTCGAAAATGCTGAAAAGACACAAATATAAATATACAATGGTCTCTAGGTAAGAGAGCAACTGATGAGGCAGTGCTCTGCTTTGTAGTGCAACTATGCAACGAAGTTGCATTGCCTCATTACAGCTCCCTCTTAACCTGGAAGCAAGCCTCATTGAACACAGTGGGACTTACTTCTGAGTAAACACGGATAAGACTTGGCTGCATAATGCATCTATGGCCCTTCTTCTGCATAATAGACCCCTTCCATGCTGCTTGTTTTGCATCCTGTTACGTTTGTCTTCCACTCTGGCACTGCCAAACTATTTCCATTTGAACACTCTGTCTCCCTCCTAGGCTCCAAACATCTGATTTGGCATTCCTTCTGCTCTTGTGAGAGTTTCTTCCACTTCAGAGCAGTCAGTAGCTTATTTTATTGATTTATCTGAGTGAAGCAGAAGGCTGGGGTTGGTTTTTTTAATGCTTTACCTTTATGCAATGCTGTTGTAATGCAATAACTGCATATAAATTAATGAATAAAGTCACTCCTGGTTAATAAGAGTTCTTTTCAGTTCCTTCCATTTGATTTGTACTACCTTTGCAACCTGATAAGACTAACTCCATATTTTGAGAGGTGTTCTCCTATGTTGATTTGAAGGGTGGAGTGTGTCTGACAGGCTGGGCTGTAGTCCAAGAGGTTTTCTTTCTGCCATTTTGAATGGATCTGTTGTTGGCTTATAAATATACTGAATACAAAATGAAGCCGATTTGTACATTTATTCTTTACAGTACTGATCTTTCTTTCTTTTTGACAAGTTGTTAAATCCTCACTGGAACCAAAATTGAGCTGGTTCTTAACGCAAACTCATCAGCCTCCCTATATAGTTTCACACACGCACACACTTAAAACCCAGCAAAGAAAAGCAGTGGCGTAGTGTGGGTTGTCAGCACCCGGGGCAAGGCAAGTAATTTGCACTCCCTAACCCATGGATTTGCGCCCCCTAACCCGTGGATTTGTGCCCCCTAACCCTAACCCCCAGATGTTGCGGCCGGTGCAGCCGGGCCCCCCTGCACCCCCCACGCTACGCCACTGAAGAAAAGGAATACGACATAAGAGTTAAAACTCTCACACACTCTTTCTCTCACACAAACACATGCAATTATTCCACTTCCTCTAGGAATCAGAAGCTGATTTCTCTCTCATTTTAGCAAGTATTGCTCTGAACTAAGCTTTCAATTTATATTAGAAGTCCAGAGTCAGGAGGATTACAAGCACCTCTTCTTTTGATCTTTAATAAAAAGTGAACATTTACTTCTGAACAGTAGCAGCAAGAAAGGAATTAAACCTGGAGAGAGCCAGCTGACCTTTGCAAAGTGTGGATCCAGAGGGAGCTGCATACTTCTGCACACACAAGAAACCTGTAGTTGTCAATCATAGCTTCCATTATATAAATATTCTAAATGAAAATATACAAATCAGATTGAATAATTATTTTTTTAGAATAGGTTATAAAGAGTCAGTGCAGCATGTTCTGTATCAAGGCTGCAAGCATAAGCCAAAGTCCACTCAGGGTTGGCCTGAGACATTTTGCTGTCTGAGTTGGGCAATATGGTGCACACTCCCAGTTCCATATGCAGATGTTGACTGGACTGGCATCTTACATCAACTCTTGATGATGGGAGAACATGCTCCTATATGCTTGAAACAGGAGGTCTGGTTAGAGGGCCCAGAAAAGCCCATGAAAAGTCCACAAGGAAATAGCTGAGGACTCAGAAGGAATAGCCAGAGGCTGCTACTGCTGCCCCTGAGTATCTGCACCTTGATACAGTTGTCTCACTCTGCCTAATGGTAGGACTGGCCATAAGTTCATATTTGAAGAGTGATGGTTTCAGTCTAGGTAAAAGTAGAGAATATGATAGGATGCCTACTAACTAGACATCTAGTTAACTAACTAACTAACTAGATTTTTATAACAACCACACTTACGATTACATGCAACTCAGACAACTGAGGAGAGGGAGGGAGGGAGGGAGACCCCGTCGAAGAAGGCAAAAAGCTGTCCTTCCTGTCTGTGCTTTTATTTGTCTCTTTTTATCTGTCTGTTTTTTTATCCCTTAAGTTAAGATCATTACCACCCCATATTCTATCTGTCTTTTTGTTTTAAGATCATCCTTCATCTCTCTCTCTCTCTCTCTCTCTCTCTCTCTCTCTCTCTCTCTCTCTTGCTCCCTCCCTCCCTCTTCTGAAGACAGATAGAAGCAGTGTGGGGTTGTAATCATCTTAATACAATTTTAGAGTGAGAGACAATGTGAGGTGCCTCTGGCCTCATGCATAGCCAACTCTTGCCATACCCCTCACTGACACACATCCACTGAGTTTCTCCAAGAGAATGCAGCTCTCAACCCTTCTAGGTTTCACCTTGTCCAGAATCCTGTTTTTAACAGTACCCCTCTTGATGCTTCTTGAAAACCCACAAACAGAGCAGGAAAACAACAGCCCTTCCTTCACCAAGCATCTGGTACTCAGAGGCAGACTGCCCTCCAGAGCCTTACTTACTTTTGAGTAATCCTATGGAATCTTGGTGTCCATTGCTCAGTTGTTGTTTTTTGAAGAACCTATGCGTAGGACAAAAAAATCCCACCCTTCAAGTGTTCTTAAAGGAAAAGATAAAAGGTCCAGTCGTGGCCGACTCTGGGGTTGCAGCGCTCATCTTGCTTTACTGGACGAGGGAGCCAGTGTACAACTTCCGGGTCATGTGACCAGCATGACTAAGCTGCTTCTGGAGAACCAGAGCAGTGCACGGAAACGCTGTTTACCTTCCTGCCGGAGGGGTACCTATTTATCTACCTGCACTTTGACGTGCTTTCAAACTACTAGGTGAGCAGGAGCTCACCCTGTCAAGGGGATTTGAACTGCCAACCTTCTGATCGGCAAGCCCTAGGCTCTGTAGTTTAGACCACAGCACCACCTGCGTCCCTTCAAGTGTTCTTAGAACTGGCTAAACATTTTGAAAGACCTCAAGTGCTTTGAATATAATGTCCATCAATTCTGTCCATAGCATTTTTTATATTATATGGTAGCCAGAAATGACCAGTAACCAGCCTAGGGCAGTGCCCATATGGTGGATACTTCCAAGTATATGGGGTAGACTTATTTATAGAAATTTCACATATGTGCTCGCTTTTCATAACCTTCATGATATAATTCAAGCTGTTTTGTTTTGACGTGCAAAGACATCGAAATCTATGTATCTAAGAAAGGCACACTCTCCCCATAAATCCTGTATGCCCTAGCCTGTATGGTGCTCTTGTTTGCTACTTTTTACTATACCATGCCCACTCCAAAAGCTTTATAGGACATTCATCCAGGAAGTTTTCAGTGGGTTCATACTACCTCAGTGGTTATTTCCTATTATTGCACTCTACTTAAACATATGTCTGAATCCTGGCAATACAGCAGTTTCACTTTGTAAACATTGTATAGCCTTTAGTGCAGCCTTGGTCAAATCCTCATGTGCAGCAGGTAGACACAGATATCAATGATCTGACGCTTTCTGAATTTTGAAACACAACATCCCACACTGAAGTGAGACGGACAATGTGTGAAATAGGTTCCTGCAACAAATATGCAAGTGCAGTACAGTGGTACCTCGGGTTACAGACGCTTCAGGTTACAGACTCCACTAACCCAGTAATAGTACCTCGGGTTAAGAATTTTGCTTCAGGATGAGAACAGATGGTGGTGTGGCAGCAGCGGGAGGCCCCATTAGCTAAAGTGGTGCTTCAGGTTAAGAACAGTTTCAGGTTAAGAACGGACCTCTGGAACAAATTAAGTTATTAACCCAAGGTACCACTGTAATCTAAGCCCCCACCCCCTGTTCTAGATAATGGATCTTGAAATGGATTCTGTGTGTTTGCATTTGAAACCTCCACACCAGTTTTACTTCAGCAAAATTTTATTCTCTTAAGTTTACATACAAGTTTGGATGTGCAGGGCCAACCTGCCAGTTAGCTACACTGAGACCTTTCAATCAGATGGCAAATCAGGAAAGGTGGTGGATTTCCATGTTTCCCTTGCCTGCTAGGAGTGCTGCCACTGCAGTAAAGTAGTCAGCAGCATTCCCACAGTGATGTCATGTATTCAGAGCTGGGTGGCACTGGAGAACCCCTGCAATGCTACTGCTTTACTGCAGCTGCTGTTTGGGACCATCTCACTCACAATGCCTCACTCTGAAGAATGACCCTACATTCCCTAGAGTCCTTTGCCAGAGTGTGGCATTGCCCTTGAGAACCTTGGTACACCCATGCCACAGCAGTAAAAACAGGAGGGGGAAGGAAGAAGTTGGTGTTAGTGGGTGACATGTGTGGGCAGTGCAGGTGGAAGAAAATCTGCACCAGCTCAGGGACAAAATAATCAGTGAATTCCATAGTTCTTTGAGGTTTAAAACCTCTTCATTATTGGAGTCCACCACTGAATACAAACAGTGAAGAAAACTTGTTGAAAGGATTTACTTTGTTAATCCCTCTTCCCCAAAATCTAGGGCATATAACTCAGGTATTTGTGCACATGCTTGGTTAACCTGACAAGGGAGGTAGATTTGAAAAGAGGCATAATTTATGTTGGACAAATGCATTTCTGGAAGTCTGTGTGATTTGATTCACAGTGACATTTTGGGGAGTTGCAGAAACAAGTCCTTCCGTGTATGACATAAGTGGCATTGTCTCCTTCTCCGCAGGGCTAGCTTCATGGGGACCCAAGGCAATAGCTGAGCACACTGACCATATGGAGCACTGGAGACATTATTTGGAGTGTACTTGTACAGACCTACTCAGTTTAACCATATCCGGCATTCAGATTATTCCAGCATTGCTCATGAAGAAGTGGCTGTCTGGGAAGCCGGAAGCCTCCCTTGGCCATTCTATTTGCACATTTTTTATTGATGAAAAGGAGTGGGGGGAGGATATCACACAGAAGAAATAAGAGTGTGGGCAATGGAATTAAGCATGCACTGTAGATCTTGGCACAAATAAGAGAACAGGTTTTGGAACGTTATAACACGTACATTCATTTTTATAAAAATTATTTATTTTTTCACAGAGCATCCAAGAAACAATATATTTCTTTTGCTTTTAGAGAACAACAACTGGGAGACCCAGTGTGTGCAGCCAATATCGCAGTTATAAATTCCAGCAATGGAGAGCGAATGCAAAGTATTTGCCTAGTGAACAGAATGCTTTGCTTAGACTGCAAAGATAGGCAGTGAGTTCAAGTCCCAGTGGGGGTTCTGCTTTTATTAGAAATACTTCATATCTTTTATTCACTGTGTCAAATGGATCGCCACACTTTCAGCACTTAATTATCTTTATCTTCCAAAAAAAAATGCACTGTCTTTAATGAAAATAGTTAAATAACTCTCATTGTTCAAGGCAAAGCCATAATAAGAGGAGGCAATCCTGTCAAGAGCTGAGTGCCCTGCACTCCCAGTCAGATGCAAGGCAGCTTAAAACTACCAGCATCCCAGTGGTAAGGTTCAGGATATCCTAGCTATGTTGCAGTGCTGGACTTGGACACTGACAGTCAGCACTACAACCTCTATTTCCCATAGTATTTTCTGCAACTGTAGGCTGGCTGAAAAGGGAAGAGAAGCCAGAGTGTGACCAGAGAATCCTTCTCCCTTCCAGATCCAGATGTGAAAATATTTATCGCCTGGCACCTAAAGATATGAAACAAAGGCATCAAATGAGCCTCCCTGTTAAGTCCACTGGAGGCAGATCAGATTTGCACGAGAATCTGTTCCCTTTTGTACAGATGAAGTGAACCTTTATCCCTGTGTAACCTTTGGCACTTCACATATTGCTGAACTACAACTCCCATCAGAAACCTTGCTCTAAAAGAATACACATGTAGTCTGGGCATGCTCCTAGATCTAAGCATTATCATTGGAGGCACAAGTAGCTTCCTCAGTGAGGAGTTCCATTTACCAACTTTGCTCAATGCCCCAACTAAAGTGGAATAACCTGGTTCTCAAGACCCACTTATTTATCCAAGCGTTTGTATGGTTCCTGTTTATCAATCTGTTTTAATGTGTATTTACTGTTTTATCCCCCTCCCCACCCCAGAGTTTATTATGCGCCTGTTTATTTTATTTATTCATTTATTGGATTTTATAAACCAACCTATACTTGGAGTTCTAGTATTTATTTTATTTTTTTATGATTGCGAACCACTCCGGTTATGAGGAGGAGGCTATACATATTTTAAATAAGTTAATTAAAAGTATAGGACTTTTTCATTTGGGGGCATGATAGAGGTGTATAGAATTATGCATCGTGTGAAGAAAGTGTACAGAAATATGGTTTTCACCCCCTCTCAAAATAGCTGAATGGTAAGTGATTCAGAACAGACAAAAAGAGGAGCTTCCTCACAATTTGCTACATTAAGATGTATCCCTGTGCAGCAGCTGCTGGGGAAACATGAGATTGACAGTGCTGCTGACCTCATGTCTTGCTTGTGGACTTCCCATAAGTGACTAATTGGCCACTGTGATAACAGAATGGTGGACCAGATGGGCCTTTGTTCTGATTTAGCAGAGGTCTTTCTATGTTCTTAAGATAGTGCTGTTAGTTGGCCTTAAATAGCATAAAGTCAAATAAGTGAGGGCATTTTATCTGAGGTTGGTTGTGTGTTCGAACCTTCACATCACAGCAATGTACATTCATGGAACTTCATCAACTTACTCTCATTCTAGGATGAAAAATATGGGACTCCCAGCAGTCAAAAGCCTATACATCTATTTGTTTCTACAAGTTAATGCCACTGTATTAAGGAAGGATTAATATACAGTTAGGTATAAATGGGTAAGCATGTTTCTTAAGCATTCTAAGGACTCTATGGAATATTCTATTCTGTTGCAAAGTGGGCATGAATGGAGGAATAACCCAGTAATGAAAGGGTTTATTGGGTAAATAAAAGAAGAATTATACCTTTTACGCTCCATCTTAAGGATTTTTTATTCAGTCCTGCAATTTTTAGTGTTTCTCTTGCAACGATGGAACAATGGGGGAACCCTCCTGTGACTAATTTAACACCTGTAATTTATCCTAGACAGGAAGCAAAGATTGCATAGTCTAATGGGTGAAGCGTGTGTGCCCTAATCAGTAAGCACAATGAATTCAAATTCTGTTGGCGATCCTTGTCTTTCGCTGCAGTTTCTGCTAATTTGTTTCCATCTGTGAGGTGATAAATTAATTTCTACCAATTTTCTACAGCTAAGGTAGAGGTAAAGAAACTGTATAATTGAAATATTTCATGTCATCTCTAAACTATTACAGATCCAGAGGGGTTCTAGGGAGCTAGATAAGAGAGGCAGTATCCAAAAACTGTTAAAAATGGCCCCATGTAGATTTCTGTAATGCATGTTCTTAAGAATCCTGTAGATTAATTTCATTATTAAAGTGACAGAACTCGAGGTTTGGAGCTGTTAGTCATCCACAATTTTTCATTCCACTCTCCATAAAGGTAACTGGGAGAGGCACAACTCTTGAAATTGCTTCACAAGTGCCAATTCTAAGGACAATGAGAGTGTTCTGACAGTCATGGGATAATAATCCTTAATGGTAGCCAATCCAAATATCTGGATGTAATTAACATTTATTTCTGCTAATGCTATTGGAAGAATTACCATTCATGTAAGGTTGATATGGGTAGAAATTAGTGTAGAATGTGACATGTATGACTTCACACACACACACACACACACACAATTAGTATAACACGTCAGTGTTGCAAACATTTTCTAAAAAGAGTTCTTAATTAAGGCAGGATTTTTAATTTAAAAAATTGTGTAACTTCACTAAGTGGATGAGAGAGCTTATGGTAAGAGATAGAACATGTAACATGGAAGCAAAAGAATTGGTGGCTAATTTGAATGTCTAATGTAACCTCGTAGCAAGAAATACCAGTTAGTAGTTTGTTTCCATACTTGCATGAGGCAACAAATTGAACTTTGTCTGTAATGATTGTCGCTGTATTCATAATGTTCGTGACTTTCATCTGTAATTTGGATAAAAACTACTTGGATCTCAGGTTTTCAAATGCCAGAAGGCTGGGAAAGAATATTGACATTTCAGAAGGGGGAAGACTGGAATTCATAAATATCTTGATAAGTTGTAGCTAAGTGGGGTAAATTTTCACCAGAGACAAATGGAGTGTGCTGCATATAGTACAGGAAAGCCAAATTTACAAATATATAGCAGAGGAGCATAGCTGCTGAGAAAGATCAGTCAGTCAGCAGATACGTATAAAGGATCATAAGAAAATACAAGTCAATAGAGTATCTGGTTCAATACTGGAAGTCAGTTTAGAGGAGGAAAGACCGTGAACAGCATTTGAGTATATTAATGAATCAAATGCTTTAGAAATAGTGTATACCATTTGGGTCTCTCAGTCAAGGGCAGTATACTTAGGAAGTTATGATGTTGTCTTTTGTGCTCATTAAGGAGTTGTATAAAGGACTTAAAACACGGAAGAAAAGAATAACTGGAACTACAGGAATCATTATTTAAAAGTTGGGCCGTGGAGGACAAAAGCTATAGTATTCAAACTCTACCTTTATAGCCATGTTGAAAATGAACCTGTACCAGTTATGATTTAAAGTAAGGTGGAATAAAGGTGTTAGTCTAACTCTTGCAGTTTTGGAGGACCTTAAAGATTAGTGTCCATCCCATTAGATGCATGTGTTTTCCTCAGTTGACAGGAATATACAGTTGTAAAGAAAAACTAAGGAGAAAGGAGTCGAGTGGCAATGAAATGCAAATGCACAGACTGTGAAAATTCAATTAAATCTGGATCTGAAAACCTATGGCCCATGGGAGGGTGTCTCAGGGGTCATAGGAAACATTGACATTCCCTGTACATCACTGGAGAGAGGGTTGTGATGTCAGGGAGTAAGCTCCTTCCTGCCCCTATGGAAACACCCTGGCCCTAGTGACGTCAGTTCTGCAACAGTAGTGAGGTCAAGATTAGGGGGAGGGGTGTTACTGGGGATCTGCCAGTGGAGGATCAGGAAACAGCTTGGATCTGAAGTATACAAAGCCATCTCAGCCACCTGACACGCTCCAAAACTGGGGGGAGATTTTGACTAGCTCAGAAGGCAATCTAAGATTCTCCCTCTAATTTCCCTTTCATTGTTTGTCTTTAGTCCACTCTCCACCCCTTGAGATTGCAAACCTAAATGTGTGCATGTAAAAGAAGTCCAATGACCATTCATAATAGCACCAATTGTTGGTAAAACAATCACCCTCTTATTGCTAAGTTAGTTGACACATTTTGGCTCATAATTATCTTTCTAGAAAGCATGTCAGAAGAATGTTTTCAACCTGACATAAAATGTCATAAAGGATGATGACATGCTAGTCCTCTGAGACAAGGAATTCCATAATCAGGGCATAGTTAAGAAATATATCCTATTCTGAGCTCCTTCACAGCCAACAGGATTGGGGAACCTATAAAGGAGGCCTATAAATGCATGGAAGTCTGAAGTTGGAACAGTGGGCACAATTGTCTAACAAATGTGTTCAATTAATGTCTCAACAGGAGGGGGTCCAGTGTTTGCCACACAGTGAGAATGTGGCTGGATCCAGGGATAAACTCCTTGTCCTGGATAGATGGGGGAGGGGATGGCCATTTGATGTTGGCCTCCGCTGGCCATGCTGAACCCATTGTTTGGGTGGCCCTTGCCTGCAAGCCTATCGGGGCATGGGCATGGGGGCTGTGCCCTGCCCACCCTTGGGGACCAATGCAGAATTTACCTCCCACTCACCCAGACTGTTAGGGGCCCCCTCAATGGGGGAGTGGGCAAGTTGATGTAAGAACCTTGCTGTGCTTAATCGCTTGCTGTATTTGGGGCTAGAGAGGAATTTTCTCCTGCAAGCAAATTGACCAGTGTAAAGGTTTTTACCTACCTCATAGCAACTGTCACAACTTTGATGGATATACATCATGCAGGTACCCAGTTAAAGGAATCCAAGAGGCATGAATCGGTCTGGGAGTCCACACTTGCAGACCAATGGGCCAAAACAGCTCCGAATGGCAGGTCCATATGGGGTTGTGGCAGCTAATCCATTTTTTGGGTGACTCCGCAGCACACAGTTGATCCACTGGGTTCCTATCAGCCAGCATGTAGGCGTTCTGATGCCAGATACAATTTGGCCAATGACTTAGCCAAACCTACTCTTACCTGTAATCAATAAAGGTGTGGCCTAATTCAACCCAGTACCAATTCTTGTGTTCATTTCCTCGGTCTTACCCACATCAGCTGCAGACTTCATGCCTGAGGTGGCAAGGAATCACCTGCATGATGTTCTAAATGATTATGAACCAAAAATTCATGTCGCTATGCTTGTGAAATGAAATATCTTTCAGAAATCTGCAGGAAAATCCTTGTATTATTTTGATAAGTGAGTGTTTTAGTGAGTGAAAGTGAGTTAAAGTGTAGCCAGGATTTGTTTAACCAATACCTTTGAGGGTCCTGTATGTGACTCCCAACATTCCATTTTCCAAGACATGGAAACTACTTCTTTAGCTTCTAATTTTGCATTACAGGAAGGAACAAATCATTGCATCCCAATGGAGGTGGGATGCTGTGTTCCAAAGCTGAAACGACTTAATGAGAACCTCATTAAAGAGAGCCAGTAATGACAGTGGCAGCAGGTTTATATGCACACTTAATAAGTTACCTGGATTTATTATTTCTAAAATGAAGACTATCAGGTGTGTCTGAGAGTCATGCTCAGTGACCTGTAAGCCCTTCCCCTTATTCTACATGTGATTGCACTTAAGCTACTTCTGTGCTCTGTTCAGTGCTTTGTACAAGATAGGCCCTGGGTAAATGCTTTTGCACAAATGCAAACGTAAGGTAGGACATTCTGTTATTTTTATTCCTGCTGTTAAATATGAGTTTTTGAAATGAAACCAAGATGTGCCTTGGATTTGCATATATGGAGGACAGAGTCATCAGGCCGGCTAGTACTATGGAAAAAAGGAAGCAGAAGACATTGAAGGGGGAAAGCCTAGGAAAAAAGCAACAACCAAGAGCAGTCATGTGGTGGCTTTTTGCCTTATGAATACAGTTCTAGTAGTATACTCTTAAGATATGCTGGGTGACTGTGCTTGTCTGCACAGACAGTCATTTCAGACAACTAATCTGTAGGTAGGGATCTGGCACTAGGATGCTTGGCTTGATTCACAATATGTCCTTGCTGCTGTTATACTCCTGTCTTTCTTGGCCAAGTGTAAGAGAGGCCAAAAGCCATCCCCACTCATAAAACAGAGTTTCTGCTGTGTCTTCATTTCTCCCAGATAGATCAATCCACTCTGTCCTGACCAATTTGCTCTGCTGTCGGATTGCTGCCGCCCATGTCCTTGTTGCTGCTTTGCAGGATTAAAAATTAAACTGTGTTAGATGAGAGCAGCCGGGATTCTTGCTTTGGTTTATTGACAGAGTCTATTGACATCCCTCCTGTCCTTCTGCCTCCTCATCTGAGCCAAGGACAGAATGTAAAAGTAGGTCAGTTCAACGAGAGTCCTGGGCTGTCTTGTCCTTCAGTGACACATATGTTCTTGGAAGGCTTATTTATCTCCTTGAAATGCACACAAAGTTTGTGTGCATTTGTGAATATGTGTCACAATCCATGCATGACTTTATACATGCAGTAAATGAAGACTTGCAGCCCTTTATGGTTTCCAAGATGCTGAGGACACGTCAGCCCAACTAAGAAATACTCTCTATTTGCCTTTGAACGGTTTGAACCACTGAACTCACCACAACCAAGACAGCAAAGAAACATTGCCAGCAGTTAAGAGTGCTTTAGAAGCTGAATGGGATGGGGCTGGTATGCATAGCATAATCCATTGCACAGCCTTGGTGGCCATATATGTGCATGATGTTGCAATGGAATGTGTGTGCTTTGACAAAATATGGACATGCATCATAAAGCCAAATTGAGGACACCCAGATGTGTCATTAGCACATGTCAAGTTACAGAGCAAAATGATCCTGTGGTCATTTCATTATTATAAAGCTATCATGCTAAAAGTTGCAGCTGAGCAAGATATGATGATATAAAATATAAAGCAAAGCTCTGGCACTTTTACAGTCATACCATGAAACCTTTTTAAAAAGTTGTTGGTCTCAAGCTGCTTCAGCAGATGTGAAGATCTATCACTGTGTATTATCACTGCTACAATATCTTTCCATATGTGGCTGGACACAAAGAGGCTGCAGCTTAAGTAAAATCCACACAACTAATTTTCTGATTCCCGTGAAGACATTTCCCTACTTCCTTTTTCAACATTTGGTAGTTTGAGGTGAAATAGAGTCTTGGAAAGGGCTTCGGGTGGGCAGCTACTATGCTTTAAACAAGCCTTGGGAAAACAACTCGTGTGCATTTTGAATGGGGAACTGAAAGCAAAATAGACCCTTTATACTTTTTATTTTTATTTTTTAAATTTGTATACTGCCATATACCCGTAGATCTCAGGGCAGTTCACATCATAAAATTACAATATAAAAAACCACACATCATGTGACCATGTTCCATGTAATCAGTGAATTATAGGAAAGTTAGACATGTAACTGACCCCATAGTAAGGAGTTGTTAAACAGAAGCCTAGTGGTGTTATAACAAGGAACATAGCAATGTTCTTATGCCTCAGCTGAGCGGTGGGAGAATAGCTGCAACAACAATTGGCTTGGATTGGGCAGCTCGGCACTCTGAACTATACACACAAACTCACCCTCACTTCCATGGACAGCTATTGTCTAATTCTCCCATCTGTAATGTGGCTGTTATCAAGCTTAACCAGCCAGTGAACCTCAAATCTGCGTCAAACCACCTGTGTTCTTGTTTTTACTTTGTTTGCCTGCTGTTTTGGCAGAGGTGACAGCAAGTCAGCAAAATGGAATATCAAAATATGCTTACAGGCAATGATGGATACAAATCAATAGAAGTAGGAAAATGAAGGTCACGTGCCACTAGCACACATGGTCTTCTTTGGGGCCTGTGCCCCAACCTTTTAATGAATATGAGATGTGCATGTCAAGAACAGCAAGAGATCCAGAGGCATGAGTTTTGGCAGTTTCCAGTTTTGCAACATTTTGGTCCTTTGGCTGTCTTGCTTGTAGATCACCTAATCTGAATGTGTTGTGATGTGGCTATAAAAATACCCGCCTCTCCACCTTCCGTGAGTGTTGGAATTTGATGATCTCAAAAAGTCCTTGGTGTGTGTGTGTGTGTGTGTGCGTGTGTGTGTGTGGTGTGTGTAGGAATAAAGGAGCAGAACAGTTTTGAGTAGATAAAGATGTTTTACATGATTTACAGCCTGACCTTAAGATGTTCTTGGCTGTGCATCTGAAAGAAAGAGAAGCAGAAACTTCCAGATGGGCTGAGGTTTTCTTTTTCTTATCAGAAGGGTTAAAATAAATGCTATTTTCCTGCTGCCCTTTTTTCCTCAGCCTCATTGCTGATAAAAGGAAGAAATATTTTTTTCTATCAGATTGCGCAATAGGGAAGCCTGCAGAGACCAAGCATTCTCTCCTCCAATGCATGCCGTCACATAATAGAGAGCTGCACCTGACGGGGAAGGAAATAGATTGGGGAGCAGGATAGGGTCTGAGTGACCTCCATTGCTTTAATGTCCAAATTGCATTGTAATTGCCCTGGTCCAGCCATGTGGCAGGGTAAATAGGGCTTGGGGGGGAGTGTGAATTACATTGCATTCTGGGTGAAAGCTACAGAATTGACTTCCTTGTCCATAAATTAGCTCAGGGACAGCAAACATAGCGTCCTTCAGTTGTTGCTGGACTTCAACTCCCATCAGTGCTATTATTCACAATACTGGCTGGGTCTGATAGGAGCTCAAGAACAACAATATCTGGGTGACCCTCCTGGGTTAGCTGGTGTGGACAAACCAAGTGGATCCTACACAGTTGGGAAAGAAGATTTACTAGGCTGTATGGCCAGTGGTATGTCAGCACAGTCTATGCAATGTTGGCCCAGGGACTCACACACAGAATAGATGACTGTGTGCTTAGTTATTCTTTCTTCATTGTAGATGTGAATGCACAGCCACTCCTGATATCTGTGGTGCTATGTGTGGTTGCCCAGCCGACACATTTACTAGGTGTGTGTGTGTGTGTGTGTGTGTGTGTGTCTGTTCACTGATCTTGGGACCCAGGCCATATATTTCATTCCTACTTGTGCTGCTCCTTCTTTTGTTTTTCAGTAAAGGCATTTTCCCACCCAGGTGACATATGCCTATATAATGTTTAAATATGGAGGCACATATCAGAGCTGCCTGGTGAGTTTCTAAGTCAGGGCACAGAGACTCTGGGTAATAGCAAAAGAAATAAGAAACACAAAAACTGGCTACTTTCTTAGTTTTACCTCTAGAGCAGGGGTCAGCAAACTTTTTCAGCAGGGGGCCGGTCCACTGTCCCTCAGACCTTGTGGGGGGCCGGACTATATATTTTTTTGGGGGGATGAACAGATTCCTATGCCCCACAAATAACCCAGAGATACATTTTAAATAAAAGGACACATTCTACTCATGTAAAAACACGCTGATTCCCAGACCGTCCATGGGCCGAATCTAGAAGGCGATTGGTCCAGATCCGGCCCCCGGGCCTTAGTTTGCCTACCCATGCTCTAGAGCAGCGGTTCTCAACCTGTGGGTCCCCAGATGTGGTTGGACTACAACTCCCATCATCCCTAGCTAGCAAGGCCAGAGCTCAGGGATGATGGGAGTTGTAGTTCAACCACATCTGGGGACCCACAGGTTGAGAACAGCTATCTAGAGCAAGGGGAGCCAATGTAGTGCCCTCCAGATGTTGCTGGATTTCAATTTCTATCAGCCTTAGCTGGCATGACCAATGGTCCTGAGAGTTGTAGTGCAACACTCTCTGAGGATGCATCATTCTGGTGACCCCTGCTGTTGAGTCTGATCCATATTTTTCATCATATCATAGAATCATAGAATCATAGAATCATAGAATCATAGAATCATAGAATCATAGAATCATAGAATCATAGAATCATAGAGTTGGAAGAGACCACAAGGGCCATCGAGTCCAACCCCCTGCCAAGCAGGAAACACCATCAGAGCACTCCTGACATATGGTTGTCAAGCCTCTGCTTAAAGACCTCCAAAGAAGGAGACTCCACCACACTCCTTGGCAGCAAATTCCACTGTCGAACAGCTCTTACTGTCAGGAAGTTCTTCCTAATGTTTAGGTGGAATCTTCTTTCTTGTAGTTTGGATCCATTGCTCCGTGTCCGCTTCTCTGGAGCAGCAGAAAACAACCTTTCTCCCTCCTCTATGTGACATCCTTTTATATATTTGAACATGGCTACCATATCACCCCTTAACCTCCTCTTCTCCAGGCTAAACATGCCCAGCTCCCTTAGCCGTTCCTCATAAGGCATCGTTTCCAGGCCTTTGACCATTTTGGAGTCATATTTTGACTCCAACATTACTGGATCAATTTGCAAGAAGATACAGCAGATAAAGTTTTAAACTTACCATGGTTACTGAAACCAAACTTGGGATATGTGATTGGATTCTCCTTTTGTAAATACACATCATTCCTAACAGGCACAGAGAGTTCTAAACTTGATTTGAACAGTGGCACTGTTATGTAGGGCGCATCAAAATTCACACTGAATATTGCAATGAAGTTATCCTGCCATGTATGCAAAAAAAATGCACATGCTTAGATAAGGTGTACACAAAAGTAGCATTCAAAGGTGCATTGCATAAGAAGAAATTACTCTGCACATATGCATAGGCAATTTCACATAGGCAAAGTTGCATACAAATATATGCATATTAGGAGAAAGTCACACTAAAATCCTTCTGAATTTTCATGAATTATTATTATTATCTTAATCACAAATGATTGGGAAATGTGGAGAACTGATGGAAGAGTAGGAAAATGAGAAACTGTAATTGACAGATTCACCCATCCCTACTCCCAAACTGTTGTTTCGCCAGGCCGGGCACACGTGCAAAGGTGTATCAACTTCAGCTTCATAAAGAGCTACTATAAGCTTCAAGTGATGGCTAAGCACTCCTCTCTACCCTACTATCATTGCCTCAGTCATATTTTGAGTCCCCAGCCTTGTTTCAAAGTAAAAGACAAAGAGAGAGAGAGAGAGAGATTCCAAAACAGTGGGAGATCCAAGAACAGATCTCTTGCATTATGTATGGCTTGGCCCTAAGAGTCAAGCTGGGTTCCTTCCTACTTCTTGATCAATAACTAGAATTTAATTAACAATTCTGTAGTTAATTAATCAGGCAGTACAGCTCCAAATCCCTTTCTAGAGAACTGCTGATATATTTTTTTTCAGGGCTAACAAGAACAAAGGATTATGAAAACCAAATTTAGCTGGAAAAATGAGCCAGCTATAACTGGTGTACACAGTGGGGACAGATTGGATGGAGGGGAAAAACATTGTACGCATACACACTTCAACAGTTTGTAATAAAACTGCACTGCAAAGCTGTCGGCCTCCATCATTCTGTTATCTATAGGGGAAATCAAGCCGAATTCCGCTGTTCGTGAGGCAAAAAAACCAAACCCTGCAGAACAGCTGCCTGGGTGCAAGGGGCAACACAGAAATATTGGAACAGCTTTTGGGTACCAGCACCCAGATGGAGATTGCACACTGTGGAAGGATGGTGGTGAAAGTGCCAGGGGCTGTTTGAAGCAGTAAGCTGTGATAGTCTCAGAGTTCCATTTCACGCATTTCTGCCTAGCATTGTTTTCGACCAGTTTTGTGAGGCATTTGTTTCTCTTTGAATTATTTAGGAAGCTCTACCGGCATTTTGATCTTTTGTCTTTCCTACTTCAGTCATGTCCTCTGGGTTGATAACACATGGCCACAGTTCTCCGTCTCTGTCTTTCCCTGTCACCAGAGAATTTCAAATGTCGCCCTTGGGTTTGACACTGAGGAGAATGGCCAGACTTTAAAAATCCTCCACCTCCACACGCTAGTGCAGCCGATAAAAGGGATTTATCAGTCTGCACTTTCCTCGGCTTAGCTCACGTTGATATGTGAGGTAAATTTTCCCCCATCCTTCATGAGCACTGGTTCAATGCTTCCCTGGAGCATTGCACCACACAACTTTATTTGACTTATAATCTTGGAAAATGTCTCTCAAATGCTTATACACTAAGTGTATAATTCAGTTAGAGTTGGAAAGTGAATAAATTAATTTCCAGTCACAGCCAAAAGCAAAGAGGAAACAAATAAAATGGTTATGAGAAAGAAAGTGTGGAGTAATGAGACTTAAAAGCAGGGTGGAGAACATCTGGCCCTCAGGCTGGATGTGGGACTTCCTCATTCAGCCCACAGCTCCCCCCCTCCCCCCGTTCTTATACCCTGCTCAGAAATTAGGCTTTTAATATATTCCGTAAATATATTTCACTGGTACTAATGGAAGCATGTTTTCAAGTCTAATTGTGGCACAGGGATGATTTGGGGAGGGGGTGTTGCAGCTTCCTGCACATTGTGCTTACCATGAAAATCACAGTCACACAGAAATTTGGCTTAAAAAGCAGTACCATTGTATCAAGTTGTTGTTGTTGTTGTTGTTAGAAAGCCTAATTGCAGCACAGAGGGTCATTTTTGATTGGAGGAATTGCTATTGGGAAGGTAAGGGTTAAGCCTCCTCTCCTCACACATTGCAAACTCTTAACACACCTGCCTGCCCCTCTTTAATGTATTAAGACATTAAAAGAAAAAAGAAAAACTTACATTGCTGCCAATTGTGTGCCTTAAAGCAAAGACAATATTGGATAGTACATTTTAAGGTGAGTTTGTGCATGCTAGGTTGATCTCTAGGGCAGCCTCTAAAATAGCTGAAACTCTGCCCTTCCACTCATCATGCTGCTGTTAGGCTACAAAGCTGGAGAAGAATTACAGCACTTGGGGGGCGAGGATGCAAACAGCATGAACTAATTGTGCTTCTGCTTGCTCCTGGGTGCCATATTTTTTGTTTGTTTTGCCCAAAATATATCAAGACAAAGCCAGAGTGAAGGCAGGAAGCATCAGATTGACTTGCTTACATGAACTTGGCATGTAACACCTGAAGCTAAATCAGACATAGGAATAGAGGAAGCTGCCTTATACTGACTTAGATCATTGGTCCATGTAGTTCAGTATTGCCGAAATTGACATGCAGCTCCCCACAGGGTTTCTGGCGGGTTCTTACACTGTCCCACCTGGAGATGCCAGAGGTTGAACTGCATGCAAAGCGGATGCTCTTCCACTGAGCTACAGTCCCTTTCTTTATGCCTGAAGATAAATGAGACTGAGACCAGTCCTTCCTGCCCTAATTCTTTTGATATCTTTATCAGAATAGTTGTTCTAGGTGGACTCATCATCTGAGGTATGGTGGGTCTACTCAGTGGTGGTGTACTGGTTGTGAAATGCTCTCTCCAAGGAGCCTTGGGGGCTGGAACCAGGGAGATGGTTGTGATGGTGGGCCACAGCAGCACAGTCCTGCGTCCCTTTAGTCATATGGAACTGCTTCACGCAAGGGTTTTCTCTTCTTGTTCTGGGAGATATGAACAAAAACAGGCCTTGTGAATTGTAGACCTGAAAGCCAGGGTGCTCCAGTATCAGCAGGAGCAAAGGAAGAGGAGGAGGACATCTCCCCCCTGACCTTACCTGATGGACCTTAGGGTAGAATTGAGCTCTGAGAGAAAGAGTTGGCTTCACCCAACCTCTCCCCACTTCCTAATATGAAAAAGCGGGGTTCCCCCAGCCTTCTACAGTTTTCTACCCTCCAGCTGTTTTAGCAGCCCAGCTTACATGGTGGGGGGCCAGGGATGATAGATGTAGTCCAAAGCATATAGAGAGCACTGAGAAGGCTTATCTAAATAACATATGTCCTGCTTCTCTTTTTTTTTTTTAAAAAAATGCTTTTTATTAATTTTTAACATAAATATACAATTTTGATCCAAATTTTCACAAATTCCATACTTTTGGACTTCCTTCAACTTCTCTGACAATCATCCATATTTAACTCTTGCTTACGCATTTCTTCTGTTCTCTATTGCCATAAGTCCCCCCTCCAATCATCCATTTTCATTTAACAATATACCTCAGTTTTTACAGTGCTTCTTTAAACCCCACCAGCGTTGTTTGTACTTCACATGTACTTTTCAGATATTCCACAAATTTCCCCCAGTCCTCGATGAACTTTTGGTCTCGAAGATATCTAACTTTCCCTGTTAACTTGTCCAGTTCTGCATAGTCTGTTAATTTCATCCTCCATTGCTCTTTCGTCGGTATCTCCTCTTGTTTCCACTTCTGGGCCAGTAGAATTCTTGCTGCTGTAACTGCATATTGAAAAAGTTTATAATCCTTCCTTCTTATTTCCTTTCCTGTAATGCCTAAAAGTAGGGCTTCTGGTTTCTTAACAAATATATACTTCAACATTTTTTTCATCTCATTATATATCATCTCCCAGAAGCTCTTCACTTTCTTACATTCCCATCACATATGATAAAACATTCCTTCTTTTTCTTTACATTTCCAACATTTATTACAGGTTTTATACATTTTTGCTAATTTTACCGGTGTAATATACCATCTATAAAACATTTTCATGATATTTTCTTTTAACGCCGTACATGCAGTAAATCTTAAGTTTTCCTTCCATAATTTTTCCCAGTCATCAAATTGTATATTATATCCAAAATCTCTGGCCCATTGTATCATTACCGTTTTAAATATGTCCTGCTTCTCTAGCATGGGCATAAAGCTTTCTTCCATCTTGTTTATTCCCCACTCTCTCTCTCTTTTACTTTATTTAAAAAAAATCCCCTTTTTTAAACAGACTCTGAAATCAATAAGAGGACAATAACACAGTACAAACAAAACATTTAAATACTGCAAGATAATTAACAACAAAACATGAGAAAATATTACCTAAATAAGAAAGCCTTTCTGAAAGGACCAGCCATGCAAAACGAGTAAGTATCTATACAGAGGGAATTCAAAGGAGCACCACAGAGAAGCAGCCCTATTTTTGTTGAAAACCAATCTTTGGTCAGGCTGTGTGTCAGAGCTGGGCTGTGGGCCCAGAGCACAGAAGGGAAATCCAGAAGGCAGGCCAGTCAAACAAGCCAGGAGCCAGAAATGACAACACAAGTGGTCAGGTAGGTTTTGCTGTCTAATCAAAGCACCACCGAGACAGGAATCCCCCTAACGCTCTTTACTGCTCAAGAAGGAGGAAGTTCCCTGAGTTTTTTCAGTGACACTGCTAACCACATGGGACAATGGCCCCCAGTCCTTAACACTTTACTGAGAAGCTGCAACGGCAAGGCTCATATCATTAGACAGAGGCCAGCAGTTCTTGACACGCTGGAAGCATCTGCCAGAAGTCCTAGTTTCTTGATCTCCGAACCCAGGGAGTTACATATGAAAGAAGCCCCTACCATGACAACATAGGTCTTTAACGGTTAAAATAGAACTTTGAGCCCCAAAACTAATTTTATTGAAGTTTTTTTATCTAAAAATCATACAGTTTCATTTTGGACAGAGCACCTTCAAAGATAATTGCATATCCCTCAACTGTCCTGTCACGACATCCCATTTTGGGGAGCCGTGCTCTTGCACGGATAACGGGACTCACATGGGAGTGCATCCTGGAAAAGGTATTCCCCCCATTTTCTCCTTGACCTGTTGGAGGGTATATGCAGTGGCACATGCAATAGTCAAACTGAGAAGTTACCAGAGCCAGCAAACAGTAGTTGTGTCCTTATTTTCCAAGAAGGGGTGCAGATGGAGCAACTGATGAAGCTGGTAAAAGGCACTCCTGAAGCGAGAGCGTGCACACACATGTATTCCAGCTACCAAGCCATTAGACAGCTCTTCCTGCTGGACTGGTGTGATCAAAACACACTGGGGACTTGGGTGTCTAAATAATGGTCTTATACACACTACGCAGAGCTCAGTAATATATACCGAACCCAACGGCTTCATTTTCCTCTGTTCCTGCTGCATTAATGACTAGCTTGAGGGAGGGAGAGAAGGAATGAAGGATAGCTGAGAGGGGAGCAGCCGACACAACTAACGAATTGCCTTATTAGAGACACTTTCCTAGGGCCTAAGCGGAGCCTTTCTGTCTGAGTCTGCAAGAAGTGGGTCATTTTGTTGGACTGTCAGGCCTTAACATTCACTTGAGATGTGGCTGCAACAAACGCAAGATGCTAGCTTCTCTCTTGCATTTCTTTCAGTAGGAAATTAGACCCCAAAAGAATTTAGGACACATCATAACAGGGAAAGGACTTTAAATGAAGCAATTCTGCAAAGGATAGGTCTGCCTCCCAGCCTACTCTATACCCATTTAGGATTTGTGGCCACTGGCCAGTTCTGTAAAAAGGATTCCTGCACGCATGCCCTGGGCCAGAAACATCCCATGTGTCTGCTTCTGAGAGTGTGCATGGGCACTACAGAATTGTGTGGATACTGTAAACACAGCTGCTGCAATTTGCATAAATGTCTCAGGCCTTTTACGCACACCCGCTGCCATATTGCAAATGGCACTAACCATTTGCAGCCTCATATTGAAGTCTTTTGTATTGAAGTCCTGGCTCAGATAAACTCAGCCTCCACCTGATCTTTGTTGCACTATGAACATACATCCCCCATCAGCACCCAAACTCAGAAGGGGTTATGCAGGGGCCACTGGCTGCTAAAGATGGCTTCCTCTGTTCAGTTTGCACTGTTTGCATAGAAGTGAAGAATTTAAAATGGCTAAAGAGGGCTCACCTAAAACTGCTGTCTGTCTGACATGTAATCTAGATTCAGAGACAATGTTAGGGTTGGTGTCTCAAGGTAAAAGCTCTTGTCTACAGAACCATGAATTCTAGGAGCATTAACTGTGACCTTTCTCTGACTAGCATAGGTAGCTTACAGAAGACTGAGTTATACAGAGTATTAATAATACAGTCCCACAGTGGTTAGCTTCTTCTTGTCTATGGTTTTAATATAGTATAGAATACAGTGGTGCCCCGCAAGACGAATGCCTCACAAGACGAAAAACTCACTAGACGAAAGGGTTTTTCGGTTTTGTGTTGCTTCGCTAGACGAATTTCCCTATGGGCTTGCTTCGCAAGATGAAAACGTCTTGTCCTTTTTTAAAAAAGCCACTTGAAGAGGCCCAGTTGCGACGGACCGTGCTTCGCAAGACGAAAAACATCGCAAGACGAAAAGACTCGCGGAACGAATTATTTTCGTCTTGCGAGGCACCACTGTACAACCAATGTTTGAAATTGTGGCACTGAAAGAGTTTTCAGCACATTTAACTTGTGGCTACTGATGCAAGCTAAAACCATAGAAGAAAGGTGCAGCCAGCATTTACTCATTGGTGTTTCAAATAGTTATAGTGAAAGAAAGCAGGTTAATTCAACTTTCATTTAAAAATTTGTTGAGTTTCTCCATTGATTTTTTTAATAAAAGCAAAGCCATAATGTTCAAATCTGAAATGTAATAAATGAAAGAAGGTAGTTAAAATTAACTGTGTGTTTCATATTAGAACACAATCAGTTATGCAATGCCTTCTATTTTACAAATACTTTACAGCATTCAAGAGTTGGAACATCTAGACCCAGGGCTTCATTTTCTTTTAGTATCTGTGTTGCCTCATATTTCTCTCAAATTTAACCACACCCCCTAATTATTGCTAATAATGTCTCATAACCAGTTATTCATTAAAATACTAGTCATGTCCTACTGTATATTTTTTAAAAAATAGTGTTTCTCAAATCCTACCAGAGGGTCCTGCAAGACAGCCTCAATCCACTACTCAGTTTATGAGATCTAGTATTAGAGATAGAGGCGAGTACCCTGAACGCCAATCTTTACTTCAGAGCAGCCAGCAAAGTGACATAATATAAACCTCATGGAAGATTGTGTGCCATAATCTGTCTGTACTGCAAAACTGATGGAAATGAATTCAACCTTCTCCCCCATCCCGAAAGAGCCGTTAAGCAGATTGTGGTCACTGGTAGCAGCCCGCTTGTGGTTTAAAGCCAAGCAGCCAATTGATGAAAATCACATTTAGAGACTTCATTCGGTTTTGCACAATCTGTTTCACTTGGGAGGGAGACTGCTAAGGATTGTCAGGGGCCTTCACGCACTGCACCAGGGATGCATACCCACTGGCTACCCCAAGATGAGTCATGGGAGCCAGTGGCGTCACAACAGGGGTGTGGGGGGCGGTACGCCCCGGGTTTCATGTCTGCAGGAGTGACAAGAAGTCACCCCACGGGGGCTCGCGGGGGCGTGAACAGCCATCGCACTGCCACAGCCACCTTCAGAGGATCCTCCGTTCGCAGCTGCAGCTGCAAACAGAGGATCCTGGCGCCAGCAGCAAACCGCTAAGTATGGTACATGTGCGGCGTCGCATGCATGTGCTGTACGTAGCGACACTGCACATGCTCTGTATAGCGGTTTGCTGCCAATGCCAGTCCAACGCCATATGGACAGTGCTGGGATCCTTCGTTTGTGGCTGTAGCGGCACCGGAGGGATCCCGGCACCGTCCGTATGGCGCTGGAGCAGTGCCGGTGGCAAACTGCTATACAGAGCATGTGCGGTGTCGCTACGTATGGAGCATGTGTCATACGTAGCAACGCCGCACATGCGCCCTACATAGTGATGCCTGCCCTGGCTGTCATGACGCCTTCCTTTGCCCCCTAATGGGAGCAGCTGGAAGAGTCTGGACATCCAGTTCAAGGCAGTGTCACTTATTAGTCTTCTACTTTCATGTTTGATGGCAAAGAAGGCTATATCTTCTTTACTTTTCATGTACACACAACATCCTAAAACCATTACTACCAGAAAGACTGCCACTTGTAAATGCATGTTACAGTGCTCACCTATTATTTGATCTGCTCAGTGGTAGGTGAAGCATCTGAAGACAAGATCGGCATGCTAGCCTGCTGTTTAGGGTCGGATCCAGGCTTGAGGGAGTCCTAGGCAATGTGACCTCTGAGTGACACAAGATGGGGGCTTTATAGGAAAGTAAAAAGAAGCCGGATTCAGCTGCCTCAAGTTGCTGTGAGTGCCAGGCTGGAAAAAGTTAGAGGGGGTACAGCCAGGTATCAGCATGGGCCCTGGCAACTGCCCAAGGGTGCCAGGGGCTGACAACAGCCCTGTTGCTGTTACAGACCTGGAACACAAGCATATCATCAAAAGTTTTTACTTGGTATTTCTCATTCAGGTTCTGCATTGTCCAGATGTGTCTCAAAGTGAAACTTTAGCACTATTTTTGGACCTGTGCATACCCTGAAAAGGAAATGAGGTATTGAATTATGGTGTAATGACCTTAGGAGGATGCAGAGAGTGAGCTAAGGCATGCATACATGAGAGCATGGGGTGGTTACTGGTAGGCTGTTTTACAGTAATGGGAACTTTGCCAGTAACATTCGTGCCTGAGTCAAGGACTTTCATTTCCCAAAGAAGGCCTGGGGATTAATACAGTATCTGAAGTCCAACCTGCAGAGAGACGTGTGTGCCAAGCAGCTGTGTTCTTTTGTTAGGTGCCCTGGAGTTGCACATCCTTGTACTGTCTGTGAAGATCAATGGAAGTGTGTGCGGTTGCATCCAAAATCTTGAGCAGAAGGCTGGGCACTGACATACCTATCAATATTCTGTAAACCCATGTGATTTGTAAAAGGATAAAGAGCCAGTTCGCAAGGAAGTTAAAATTTGGAGACTTGTATATGCTTATAAAAGACTGCACAGACTCATCTGCTGTTGTCTCGTAAGCAACAGTTCAAAACTTGGTGCTAGGCACCTCCATTTAAAACGTTTTCATGTAACAGAGCTGAAAAAGACTTTTGCCTGAGACTTTGGAGAGCTGCTGCTTGCTGAACTAGATAGTATAGGAGTACATGGTCCAGTGGTCCGATTCAGTTTAAGGCTGTTCAATATGTAATATGCTTAATAAAGCTGTCACTTCTTTTTATTGTGTTGATTCGTGGGTGAAAATCCACAGAGTATTTTCACTGCTTAAGTCACAGCGAAGGGTTGCAAGGAAATTCTGACAAAAGTTGGAAAGATGATAGTGTATACAAATACTGAATTTAAAAAACAGCATATGAAGAACAGCACAATCATGTAAGAGGTGGCTGCCAAGTCACACAGTGGTTCCCAACTGCTCTGGCCAGCATGATACAAGAAAATGGGTCAGTTCACATAGAACACTAAGCAGAACTATGGCTTAACATGAACAAATGAGTGCGCAGGTTCCCGAAGAGAGGTCATCATCATCATCATATTTTTATTTATAAAAAGGTAAAGGTACCCCTACCCGTACGGGCCAGTCTTGACAGACTCTAGGGTTGTGCGCTCATCTCACTCTAGAGGCCAGGAGCCAGCGCTGTCCGGAGACACTTCCAGGTCACGTAGCCAGCGAGCCAGAGCCGCACACGGAATGCCGTTTACCTTCCAGCTATAAAGCGGTCCCTATTTATCTACTTGCACCCGGGGGTGCTTTCGAACTGCTAGGTTGGCAGGCACTGGGACCGAACAACGGGAGCGCACCCCGCCGCGGGGATTCAAACCGCCAACCTTTCGATCGGCAAGCCCTAGGCGCTGAGGCTTTTACCCACAGCGCCACCCGCGTCCCTACATTTTTATTTATAGCCCGCCTTTATTAAGGTTGCTTTTGTATAAAAACAAGAATTGCTTAAAACAGGAAAAAAATTAAATCGTTAAAAACAAATAAACATTAATGGAATTAAAATCTTATATGTATATAAAATCTGTTTAAAACCTACAAATAATTGCAATAAAACAGTATAGCACTAGCCCTTTCATTAAAAGCAGTCAATTCTCAAAAGCCTGTTGGAACAAGGCCTTATCCTCTCAGAGGAAGAACAATAAGTAGGGAGCCAGTCTGGCTTCTCCAGGAGTTTGAAAACAGCCGCTGAGAAGGCCCTCTCCTCATGTCCCCACCAAGTGTGCCTTTGAAGGTGCAAGGACTGAGAGAACACCTTCCCTGAAGATGTCAAACTTAGCCAGGTCCATATGTTGTGCTGATAAAATTTGCACACTTGAAGGTGCAATTTGCATTGGTACCAGTGAGGGGTTTTCTTCCAAGGCAGCAACCTGATTCAGACATTTGTCAGCATGTTAGAAATGGAGAAATGGAGAAAAGAGTTAAATCTCTCTCCCTGCCTGCTGGGATCCCAAATAGTTATGAGTACCCTCCCTTTAATGGGGTTAAAAAAAAAATAAGGCTGTTACATGCTAAGCATGTGACATCACATCTAAATCTTTTGTCAATGATCTTTCATTTCCACTAGCCATTAAACAAGTCTGTTTCTTTCTGAAACATGCAGTTCCCACAGACACAGCTGCTCCATATAACTGTGCCATTGCTCACTGCAAAACAGCAGCTTTGAGAAACCACCTGGGTTTTACCTAATAACCTTCCATCATTAAGTCCCATGTCTTCCGAGTGACCCCAATGTGTTAATTTCTGGATAATTCAGTTAGTTTTATAGCCCTGTGGGCCTTTGGCCTTTGTACCTCTTGGCATCTTGACCTCATTGCATTTGTTTCCCACACAAGACTTGTTTCAAAACCCATTTTAAGCCTTCTCTGGTTTGATTTAGTGGTGTGCTTGCTGCTCTTTTTTCAAGATGTTTGAGAAGTAACCCAGCACTTTGAGCTATTATTAGGAGTGGACCGAAGCCCTTGGAACATCCATATAGCTTTTTGTCTTTTTTAACCCTGAGATCAATAGATAGTGCTGTCCCCAAGAGAACAACAGCTAAATGGCTGCTGGACTACCACTCTCATTGATATTCCTATGTTTGTCTGCAGCTTTTAGGACTCCTTAAGGCACAAGTAAAGTTTGACTCGAGAGTCAGCTAACCTTAGGGGAGCTCCCTTACAGAACCCCTGATCTTATCAGAACTACTGCTTTGTTGGCAATGTGTTGTCTATGATTTTCAGCATGGATTCATTGGGTCCAAAAAGTGGCCATGTAAAAATTCCACCAACAATTCAAATTGCAGCAGGATGTGCCACCACAAATATCCTGAAGCGGGGTTTTAATGACATTGCATAATAGGAACCTGATGTTACAGACAATATATGCATCCATTATAAGTAAGGAGATTACTACATTCAGAGTGAATGCTCACTAAATAGCTGATAGACGTTGTCTAAACTTGCAAACAAATCAGGATGAATGTTCAATAAACAGGTAATCTGGAAGCTCTCCTTGTTGCCATGGTTAAACAGTTGGGAGTTAAAAATCCTCGCTGACCTTCTTTAAATTACCCAAATATCTACAAGTAGATAATGCTCTACCTTTTGCCCACCTAAATTTACAGTTTCTAAAGATAGTCTGTCCATATTACAATGTTTATTATACCCAATTTCCCTTCCATTCTATAGAGTTTCTAGTGGTTTTCTATTTCCACCACAGATAATAATTAGTAGTACATTTTTTACATTAATTCTCTCTCTCTCTCCTTTTAGACTCAAATGATTCACTGCATGATTTTGGTATCTACTACTTGCTCCTCCAATTGCTGAAAAGTGCAGCAGTTCAGATTCAACCTTGTGGGCAGAGTGAACACATAAATCCCATAGCAATTTTTCTTTCACTGCACGTTGCCCAACTGGACATTTCTTTGAGCCATACCTAAATGCTTGTGCTTTTCAGCTTCCAAAGGCCCTTTGATGCAAATGTTATCTTAAAATTCACTCCAACAGACAATCTCCTTTTAAAACCACATTGATAGACTTGGCATGCACACAAGACCACCAGTAGAACAAGTGGTGGGAAAATCAGCCCTTATTAATTTCAGTGGTGGCTACACAGGAGGCTGTCTATAAGAAACCTGTGTGCAAATATACTGACCCATAAATGTTGCGTTGTAAACTATACTTGGTGCACAGTAGCAGGACTAAGTGAGTATCCTAGAAAAACAGATGCCGACTTTGTAATTTCAAATCGCATCCAATCACAGCAGTCCACAGTAGGAGTGGCCTGACCAGGCAGAAATGGTGATGGCTAATGACAATGTGATTTAGTGGTTAGAGTGTCAGCTTAGGACCAGAAAGACCCGGGTTCAGATCCTTAGTTAGATATGAAGCTCGTTTGGGCTGGTCACCATCTCCCAACATAACCTACTTGATAGAGTTGTGGTGAAGATAAAATGGGGGAAAGACCTCGGTATGCTGCCTTGAACTCCTTGGATGAAACTGAATATAAATAGATCATGATGATGACAATACCAACAAGGACTAGGCTAGCTGATACCTATGCTGACTACAAAGGCTGACTGTCTACTAATGTATATACATCCCTCTTAATTTCCACCACTCATTCTTTCTAATTTATAAATCTTATTTCTATTCGTTTACCCTATTCCAGTGTGCCTGACTTAGGGAGAAGATTCCTCATTTGGGGAGAGAGTGTGCTTAACAAAAACTCTTAATGTGCTTACCTTGGCTCCATATCCACAATGTGCCATTCCAGGCAAGAGGATTTAATAAGGAACACTCCTAATCATCAAGTATAGGCATTAAAGTTTTGGACTTCATGTTTTATGGAAACCCCAGCTCTTCTTTTGGAAGGATTGGCACATAATAACATCCACAGAAGCCATGTCAAAGAGTTAATGCTGTACGAAATTTGCTATAATTTCACAGCTTTATTCTAAAGGGAACCAAGATGACCCCAAGCACTTGTTCTCTTCAGAGGACACACAAGGAGACATTATCTTCATTTATATCAGTCAGTTAAAACCAAAGAGGGATCCCAATTCTCAGAGCGTGTAAATAGACATTACTCTAGAACTGGGACTGCTACAGAAAATGGAAGGCCCATATCTGGTTCTCCTACCCACAGCAAATTCTTAAGGCCACTTACCCATGTGATTTCTTTGGCCTCCTCCTCATGTGGCAGCCAATTACTTGAAGTGGAGAATAACCCCATGTGGTGACATCACTGCTATGCACAGCAGGTTAGTCCTAATTTTGAACAAAACTGCAGCCATTTTTAAAAACCTTGCTTGGATTGTGTGAACAATCACATGTTTGGGAGGGATTTGTCAAATGTAAATGAAAATTTGGTCCAAATAAAAGCAAAACTCCCCTACCCCTTTTGCAGGGGCAGCAGAGGTACTTGTAGTGAATTATCAGTCTCCCTTTTATCTTAATGGTTTGTCCATTTGTTACCTGGTTAGACTTTGTGGAGATGTTGAATGCTGTTTACCAGCATTTCTGTTCCTGATGAAATTAGACAGTGTGAAGAAGGTTCACTATGGTTCAGGCAGATGCACAGGGTGTAAGTTTGCATCTTCCAAAGGTGAACCATCTTTTGGTGACTTTGATGAGGAAAACCTAGAAGAAAGGAGGGTGAGAAGGAGTGTAATTATTCCAGCATTTTATTTTGCACTTTTTGTTATATGGTTGCTTTCTACTTTGCAGACTTATTCTGATCAGAACATTCAAAAGTTTACAGAAGGGTAAAAAGTTCAGCCCAAGAAATGAAGAACTGCCAAGGATTGGCTTGGGTAGGGAAACAGTCCAGTTTATTTTAGCAGGATGATTTTTTGCCCTATGTTACTTCCATTTGGTTCTTAATGGTTGACTTTTCAAACTGTTCAAGAATTTTCTAAAACTAAAATAAAAAAATCTTTGTAATAACTTTAAGTGGCTGCCTTTCAAATGCCTTTAGTAAAAGCTAAAGTTGTTTTTGGGAGGGAAAAAAATCTTTAAGGCCTTGTTCTTCACCCCATGCTTAATTATCTGACCACCTTGCCCAGCACAGAGAGTCATCTGGGCCAAATTCCAGAGGTTAAAGGGTCCTTCAGTGGAGGCATCCAGGGAATAAAAATATCCACTTAGTGGTAGTGAGGAATATCAAAGGAGAAGCTGGGTTAGCTACTTCACTTGTCTCCCCTTCTTCCCACAGTGCAGTCTGCAACCTGTGCTGTTACAGAGGGTGCCAGTGTAAGTTTGGTCTTGTTGCTCTTTCAAATGTAATTTTTTGCTTTGTTTTCTTAGCTTTCTCTGTTGAAACACAGAATGGTTCCCCCCCCCCCTTTAAGATGAGAGCAACTCCTGCAGGCAAGCTGGTGCCAAACATATTGCTCTTCTTTTCTTTGGACCATATCAGTGAGGCAAGGAAGGGGGGGTCCTATCATCTGGGCAGCACAGGACCTCCATATACACTGTGCCCCAGGCAGGTCACTTCGGTGCTGCTAACACAGCAGTGCACCCCTGGAGGGGCACTCCATTTTCTCCCAAGACAGACAAATGCCAACAACAACATAATGCTTGAGATAGAAAGCTGCTTGCTATATGACCTAAAACCTGAAGCTATAGAATACACATCTGTTTATAAAGTGAGAAGTTTGGTGAAAGCCTAAGAATCAATGAGATAATGTGTATGGACTTTCTTTTTTTTTATGTGCTTGTCAAACTATGATTTATTCTTTATTTGATTTTTTCCCCACACACTAAAAGATTGCTGCACCTGTTATGTATATAATTCTTCATTCTCGGAAAGATACTGTAGAAATCTTGCTTACTAAGTGGTCATGTGCATACTATAGTACTCCTACATGGTAAATAGTTCACTGTGTTCACATTCATTGTGGGAGAAGATAATTTTGCGAAGTTTACTTCCTGTCTTAATAAATTGCCATTGGACTTTCAGAGGCTTGGCTGTGCTCTGATTGTTTATAGTACTGGCAGCCTTATGTATACTCTTGACATGGCTTGCCTTAAGGAAAATAATGGAAATGCTACACTGCTGATGGAGCCGAATATGTTGCAAAAATACACATTCATTCAGAGATTAATAGACTTTATGGCCAGTGTAAGCTGGACCTCCTTACTTTCGCTTGGGTACAGTACAGAGAATTGACAGGGGTGTGAAACTGAACTCTTGGTGTGATCTCTAGAGGCAGGACTATTGTTTAACAAGGTATTTGTGAGCAAACTAAATTAAGATGCATACTCTAGAATCAGAGGAGAGTCATTTTGGTTCACAGAGGTAGGAGAACACATCATGAGCAAAATACTAAGCAGGTCTATCCCTCATAAATGCACAGAAGACCAACACTCTCATCTGATAAGCCAGCCTCTAGATTGATTATCCTCCCTGGCTCTCCTCTAAATGTATTGCTTCATTCTAAGTATATTGCTACCTACAGAGTCACATCTACCATGAGTCCATCAAAAGTTTTCTAATGGAAACAGTTTTCTTTTTTCAAACAATCATTCCTCCAAATAAAAAATTATGAAAGATTTTCCACCCTGATAAAATTCTTTCTATTTTCTAAAAAAAAGGAAAGCAAGTTTTGATGAATGAAACCAGGGCTTGTTGGTAGCGGTGTGTGTATATCTATTTCTATTGGGAATCTAAAAATTTTGGTTATCAGTTTTTCTTAACCATTAAAAAGAAGAAAAATGAAACATTGAGAATGCAGGCACATTTGAAAGGAAATGAAAGGAAAACATTTATTGTGTTTCTAAAAATGTGCTTTCAAAACCCACTCCCATTTTCAGTTCGCACACTACCTGTTTTTATTAATAGTAGATCACAGATTTCAACATATAGTACATGTGACAGGGAGGGAAACGTCTTATGATCATAGCTCCAGGAAAAGCATGCAGAGAGAGCACATGTGATACACACAAATACACAGTACACATGAAAGGAAGCTGGGTGCATGGTAGAACTGAACTGCTTCCCCAAAGGTTCTTTGCAACCATGGAAAATGATTGTATCCACAAAACAATTTGGTTACAATCCTGACATTAGAAGAGGAGGAGTAGGCTATACTGAAAATTCTCCAGTTGAAACTGTTTAGTTTAGCTGATTGATCCCTGTTTTTTCAAAGCAAAAGATAGGGGAAAGAGTCAATGTCAATACAGCAAGAGTATTAAAGTGGGAGATTGGTAGGGTACTTTCTTAGCAACTGTACTATAGTTCAAAATTGAAGGGGGAACTCCCTTCAGCTCTATGGAATCAGTTTGATATTTATGAATTTCTAGGCATGTGTTTGAACAAAGCGTATTTGTTTACTAAGGATTATCTACCAGCTTGTAATGTTGAAGCACACACACTCATGCTTTTCATTTTACCACTACCCTGCCCCTGGAATTTTAGTTTTAGAACCAGTGATGTTGGCGAGCTGCTTGGAAATCCAACCACCACTGAGGCCTCTCTCAGAAACACAAGAGGGTTTCAGTGCCTTAGAGGAAAACAGCATCCTTGTGTTTGCAGGGGGGAAAAATGGAATTGACCCAAGTGGTATCACTGATTCATCTCAGTCATAGTTTTGTTTTGTCTGTTGTTATTTCCAAAGTTTCTCCTTTTGCAGTGGTGGAGCAAATGCTTTGTATTCAGAAGGTCCAACATTTAGCATCTGGTGTCTTCGGGTAGGGAAAGTTCCTGCCTCAAATTCTGGAGTCACTGCCAGTCAGTGAGGCCAATAGCAAATTAGATGGACCAATCCTATAAGGATCCATGTTTCACACATGCATCACAACTAAGTCTTGCACACGTAGCTGGAAGTAAGTCCTATTGACTCAATGAAGCTTACTTATGGGCCCAGGTGCAATGGATCTGTGGATAGGATGGGGCAGTCATGATGTTAGTTGTAACTAAAGACAACCATATCGGGATTTCATACAGACTACAACTTTTATTGATTATAGAAGTTAGCAGGTTTTGGCATCAGCATTGGATGCATATCCTGACATCAACCAGCTTGATCGCTGGTGGATGCTAGACATGGTTAAGGGTTGCCCTATGGAGAACATCAAATCAGGGCAACCCCCTCAAGGTCGCCACTTGGTGTCCTATAGCCTGTCAGCTCCCTTCTGGGCATCAGGATAAAACCACTTCCCCCAGGATCCCATTAAAGGGATACCTTGATCCCAAGGAGCAAGGGGCACCCCCTGTCTGGTTCAATTAAAGATCCAGCCCAATGGATTCACCATAAAGTTGTGACACTTGCTGTGAGGTAGGCAAAACCCCCAGAAAGGCCCAATTTGTCTGAAGGCACATGCCATTGGGTAGCCCACAAGCATAGAGGTATCTGGCTATTAGCAACTCAACAAATTCGTATTTCAAATCAGATAATTAAAACTCCAATGGCATTGCTACAATTTGTCCAAAGTATGATATAGCACCACTGCAGTGTGTGCTACAATGCATAGGTGCCCCCCTGACAACTGAGCAAGTAAAAAAAAAAAAGGCACCAGTGCATGCCTGGTTCAATTTCATATCTAATCCACGAACACTACTGATCCTGTTACCACGTTGCTGCCTATTCCACTTGTGGCACCCATGTTTCAGGTTTGTCATCTACAATTTATAGTTTTTTTCTGCACCTCCTTTTCCAGTCATTTACTACCCTGCATAATGCATGTCTTTTAAAAGAAACCAGGGGGAAAGAAGGGTATTGGGAGGGTGAGATAAGCAACTGTTATAAAACAAATAAGAAATGTGTTTTGTATACTATGCTCAAAGATGCTACACACACCCTTTCTCCAAAAGGATAGACAGTAAAAATAGAAAGAACTAAGAGAAGGGCAATGGGGATGATTAGAGTCTTTAACAGGCTTCCTTATAAAGAGAGATTAAGAAGATTAGTCGTATTTACTTCAGCAGAGACAAATAAGAGGAGACGTGATAGAGGTGTGAAAATAATGAACAGAATCGTGAAGGTCAATCAACAGCTTCTATTTACTTTCCGAGCAGAACACAAAAGAGGAACATCAATTAAATTTAAATATTAAAAAATGCAGCTTTGTAAAGGAAGTGTACTTGTACACAGTGCGTAAAGGTGCATCGGTGGAACTCACTGTCAAGAGATGTAATTGAGGCTAAGTGATTAATGAGATTCAAACAGGATTGGAGATTTATTTAGACAGTGATATATCCACTGGTACACCGGGTGAGATGAAAATAGGTATGAGTACTAAAGTTGGCATAAGCCAGGCACAAAATGCCCAAGGTACAGAGGAAGTCTTAACCAATGGACATGTTATTAAATCAGATTGTTATTGGGTGATAATCCATGTCAGGAGCCAGCTCCGCAGCTGCCAGCAGGATTGATGAGCCTTCCGGAAGGGAGGCATCCTCCCGGCACCACAGTCAGAACTGAGGAATGTGCACATGGCTGAAGAATAAAAAAGCAGCTGGCTGCACTTCCCAGGAGAGTCCCAAACTGTGAGAGACAAAGCAGGTAGGGTGATAGCTCTGGAGAGGCCGGAGTCAGAAAGGTGGAGGGTAGAGAAAGGAGATTTTGCAAGAGAGAGAGCCTGGAGGAGCACAGGGACAGAGGGATGAGCTGGAGAGAAGCTTTGCCTCAGAAGCGAAGGAGCAGAATTAGCAGGAGTTGGAAAGGAAGGTCACAGGGCCAAGAAACCCCCAATAGTGGGTTGCAGGGAGTGGAGAAGAAATTCCATAAGGCAGGGAATCTATGCTAAAGGAAGGCTGTGGGAGTGGAACAAGGAGTGCTTACCTGAGAAAATAAAACATGCAGAGGAGATCAATGATGATAGGAGCACCCAATCCTCAACCCAGAAAGATGCCAAGCTTAATGGTGTCAAAAGCACCTAAGAGAGCTAGAAGGATTAACAAGATCATACTCTCCCTATCTTTATCCCAGCATCAGGGCAACCAAAGTGGTTTCAGTGCTGAACCAGATTTCAAAGCAGATTGTTTATAGATCATCAGTCTTATCCAAAAGCATATGATGCTGAATGGCAAATTCCAGCTGGAGCACTCAGTAAAGGGATATCTGTGATCGGACAATTATTGCCCTGGTCACTTTTGTCATATAGAAAAACTCAGGTCCTCCAGATGTTGCTGGACTATCTTCATCATTGTTTATTTGTCTGCCACCTTTCCAAAGTTAAACCATGCTTGTTAGCTTACAATATCGAAAGATTTACAGAATTACAAAAATAACATTTAAGTAGTCATAAACAGTAAATAAAAACATGACAATAAGTATGCAATGAAACTAAACAATCCTCACATAATAAGGTCTATAAAGAAAGGTATAAACACACAAAAACCAGTAACACCAAAATTTAAATATTTCCAAAATTAAATCTTGATCCCATCAAAAACTCCCAAACAATACCCCACCCCAACGGTCTCTAGACAGCTTGAGCAGCAGGTCTTGCAGGACTCAAAGCAAGGGTGGTCTCTGGTTCCTTTGGCAGAAGCAGAAGTTTTGCAGCCAGAATGTACCAGGCCAGATAGGAAAAGGCCAGCCAAGCAGGGAGCAGGTCTTGCAGCAAAGACTATACCTCCCATCACCCCTAACATTTGCCCCATGCTTGCTGAGGCTGATGGGACCTGGAGTCCAACAGCATCTGAAGAGCCACAGTTTCCCTACCCCTGTCACATATGGATCTTAGTTTAATTTTGCTTCCATAGGGAAGGAAGCCAATGCTGTGTTGGCATCGCCTGGTAGGTTAGATCATAAGGGATATGCACTTTCTGACACCTGTCAACGTGGAAGGTTCCATTGCAGCCCCTGACATCTAAAACAGAACACCCATTTCCATAAAGCAGAACAGTGCTGATAGCTCCTCATTCCATCACTACACTATGAGGCTACCTGTCTACTGTTTGATGTGAAGATGACATTATATGTATTTGTAAATAGTTTTCTTTTCATGTGTAAAAGGTAACAGATGGAATGCAGAAATGTATCAGAAGTCTCTTCTTCCCCTCAGGAGTAGCAAGTTATTACCATTGCTAATTTTCCCCCTTCTGCCTTTTTACTAGTGACCTCTTAAGACCCCTGCCTTCCCTTCTGTTTTTCCTTCAAACTGCTCTATCTTCCACCTATGCCAGGGAGTCTTCACTCCTGGGCTCATATTTCATGTGTTACTGGACCCTGATGAAGTTGTCTGGCTGCCTTCTTTCCATGAGTTCTTTGAAGTCCTCGATATTCCTAAACTATCAGGGTCTGCACAGAATTAATAATTCAACTGCTTTCCCCACCCTCTTTTGTCTCCTCAAGTGTGCTCAAATCATGGAAGCAGCATTAAAGGAATAAAGTGCTTTTGGACAATTATAGACATGCTTCCTCTCTTTGCAACTGCAGCCGATCTCCTGATGTGATTTCCGTACATGATGACACACATGTTCATTTCTCTTTCAGTGTCCCATCTGGCAGGCTTTGTGGCTATTCTTGAGCGAGCTAATTTACAGTTCCCATTAGCCATGCTTCAGCTAAAACCAATTCATTTGTTTGAATAAATGGCTGTGGTTTAAAAGTGCCTCCAGTGATGGATTGGTATCTAGTCATCTTGGGAAATAAAAATAGTTAACCTTTGGGTGACATGTTATATATTTATGCTTTATATTTGGGTGGCTCAGGGCAACGTAGTGTAGAAATTTTGTTTTAAGTTGAATAATTAGATTAAAACACAATGTTCCACTTCCTTTTTCAATGACAGGTTGTAACTAACTAGTCTTGTACATCCCTCTCTAACCATCCCTTACACCTAAACCTTTAAACAGTATATTAAGATCAGTTTGTTTCCATTCTGTGTCACTCTTACATTTTTCTCTCATTTCCACATTAATCGGCTGACTTTTTAATAAAAAAAACCAGCATGAAAATTTACATCTAAATATGTATTTAAATAAGAAATTTTGAATCCATTTTCTCAATATGTATTTATAAACATGTTTTTCTTTCAAAACACACGTTTTCTAAATGCATTTAATGTCAAAATACTCATTTTAAAAGACATCTTGCTATATAGAGGCAGGAGGTGCATAATAACATTCAGATAAATGCAAAATTTGATAGGCAGAGATATTCTGATTTGCCCATTAGCATGGATCAGATAAATTCATATCAGAATTTGATGGAATTCCTCAAGCATCCGAAAGCAAGTGAGGAAATGGAGAGGGATGTCTCCTTAAGGTGTGAAACATAATTGCCTGGATGTGTCTTTTCCTTATACCTCTGGAACAGATGATCTTTGCAGAAATAGGTAACCGTAGATGATGGCCATGTATGCACATAATGCTAAGTCACAAACCCTTGTTTATTGATCCATACTGTGCACAAGCAGAGTGCTAGTCCATGCAAATCAAGCACTGCCACTTCACTCCTTCCTTTGTACAAGTGGGTAAGCAACCACAAAGGGACTAGCTATGCATTATATCCAAACCTGGGATTGTGGATTGTTTTGCCAAAATGATAATCACTATTAGTTTGCTGTGGTTTGTTGGGGTAGAAATAAATCACAATCCTAGATTTGGGCATAACATTAAACTAGTCCCATTGTGGTTTGTTTACACACTCGTGCAAAATGAAAAAGTGGGAGTATCCAGGGTAGCTGTACTATCAAACAATTCACAAACTGTATGGTTTCATAAACCAAGCTTATTATGCATGTGAATGCAGCCAAATTAAAATTTTACAGAATCATTTAGAAATTTTCAGTAGTAAAAGTAACTTGTGTGACTTTTGAGTCTCTTGCCAATGGAAATGTATTCACGCTTACTGAAAGAAAAGTGTATTTGCTAATGCAGGTAAAGGGAGCCATTCAGTCATTCTCAATGAAGTTTCATTCATGGGAGAAATGGAAGTTGTGAAAAAACCCTTTTCCTCTATTAATTTATTTTTTTATCAGCTAACTTTTCTGTCACTAACAGATAATGCATTTACAGTAGGATAATCATCTGCTAGAAATTGTAAGAAGGTGCAAATTTAAGTTAGGTAAAGGGACCCCTGACCATTAGGTCCAGTCGTGACCGACTCTGGGGTTGCGGTGCTCATCTTACTTTATTGGCTGAGGGAGCCGGCGTCCAGCTTCTGGGTCATGTGGCCAGCATGACTAAGCCGCTTCTTAAATTTTGTTAAGTATTTACACACACAAACCTGTCTCAGGGCCTTCTACAATTGATTCTGAAGAAAGGTTTGCCTGTTTAGGAATATTAAAGTTCATGGTTAGCCAAGTAGTCACGTAGACATACATTTTATTTACAGAAAAAGAAAAGATAATTGTCAAATCAGGATCCTGTTCTGGAAACAATAGTGTATGAACTTCGTAAAGCTGTGGCACTGCTGTGAATTTTTGACCTTTTGCATCTGAAGCAAGTTCTGTAATCCTATGAGATCATCACAATCTAATGAAAAGCTTCAATTGAACTTAAAGGAATCCAGAACAATATCAATGAATGATGTTTCACTTGGAAAATTCTGAAGACATTTGTGTAGAAAACACTTGATGAAATCAATGGCCTTTTGGGGGATTTTAGAAGCAGGACCTCGGGAAAGGGACAAAGGGGAGGAACTATCTTCCCCCTTTCAGTCAGAATCTAGTGGAGCCCTACTGACTTACCAGAGAGAATGAACACTGGTGTATGTGTAAAGCTCATAGCTGTTGACCCCACCCAAACCACTGAAATTAATCTCATTGTCTGTGCAGAAGCTGAACACATATAGGATCTGCCTGCATGATTTGTACGCTGCAGCGAACAGATTCTGCATACAAAGCCTATGCACGTACAGCTTGTAAACACAACACTGTACAGAAAAAGTAGGTGAATACTCAGAAATTGGATTAGGGACAGCAGGCACGAATTTCCCAGGCATCTAGTCTCCCTGTATGTGGAGAGGTCTTGGGAGGAGGCATCGAGTTGGGAACTCTGGAGACATTTACAAAATGTTGAAATATGGAACGTTTCTTATATTGCATAATTCAAGAGATAGAGAGCAGCCTATGAAATCAACATAACATAATTTTGAAAAAGAATAAAAAACAGCAGATACTAATCACCTTCACAATCAGATGCAACAATAGCACTAATCACCTTCACAATCAGATGCAGTAATAGCACAATCCCTTGCATGTCCACCCAGAGAAGTAAATTTCTTGGAGACATAGTTAACATCACATCTAGGTTTGCTGTTAGTAGAAAAGCTCCAACTGACTTCAGTTTCTCTTATTCATAGTCAAACTACACAAGGCACACTTTGCAGTGTGTCCTTCTTGCAAACTCTCACAACAACCCTGTGAGATGTGTTAGGCTGAGAGATACGTTAAACCCATCCAGTTTGAACTTCATGACCAAGCCAAGCCCAACAACCAAACTATTCTACCATCTTCTCATATAGTTAGTTTATGAGAGCCAGTCTACATCCAGTGGCAGATTTTGGGCTTTAGAATTTCAACAGTGCCTTGTGCGACACCAACATTTGGCACTCCTCACCCCCACCTCTCACTTTCTGTTGTTCGTCATTGTTGCCTCTTGGTGCCCAGTGTAGGTGAACAGGTGGCGCTCCCCTAAATCCACCTCTGCTATAGTGGAGGTGGGGAAGCTGTAGCTCTCTTGCTGGACTCCCATCATCCTTGACTATGCTGGGGTGGTCCTACAAAATCTAGGGAAGCACAGACTCCCAACCCCTGTTCTACAGTTGCCATTTCAAAGCCAAGTCCTTCCTGCAATCTATGGAATGGGCCAAAATCTAAGGAGAGGGCTACATTTGAATGCAGGTGTGATCTTCAGTGCCCCAGCCCCATAGCTAAGTTGTTTTTCATTGGACTATTTGTCCAGCTTTGTAGGGTCTCAGGCAGAGGGAGCTCTTTCATACTACTACTTGATCCTTCCTACCGGAGATGATAGTGATTGAACTTGAGACCCTCTGCCTGCAGAACATGTGCTCTTCATGTTTTATCTTGCCTTGTCTTTTCAGGTCGCTTTGAGACTTTCCCCTTTGTCTAAAGTGACTTATAAATGTAAAAAATACTACTAATAATAAATATTTAACAATATTACCCTTGAGCTATGATTGGTGCATCTTTCCAAGGGAGCCTGGAATCTGAATCTTCACTTCCAATTATGTTTAATTTCTGCTGTCACATCTCATACAAGCTGTTCCACTGCATGAAAAGCCTGTGTGTTTGAACATAGAGATTTTAGTTTTCTATTATACCCCACCCCAAATAAAATTTTCCTCTATGGTAACAAGCTTTTTAAAAAAATGTGTTATTCATGGGGATTCGGTTTTTGCTTATTGCTTTCTGTTCTCTGAGGTCCTTTACATCTGTTTTTTGTTGAAATTCAAACCTCACCTCTCTCTTGACCTCCTCATTTTTTAATGCTTTGGTAATAGGAAACGTATCAGAGCTTGGTCTTGGTTAGAGACTTGTTGTTTTGGTTTTTGCAAGGAGGAGAGATGACTGTTCATCACAAGCATGCATTAAAATGTGTGGTGGGTTTTTTTTTCTCCTCGTTGGCAATTGCTTTGAGCGTCTTTCTTTTGCTGTAGCTCTCACCATTCAGTGTTTGCTGCAGGGGATAGAAAAAGCAGGGAGCACACAGAAAATGTCACAGCTGAAAGGTTTTCTGTAATCCTCCAACATATGTTAAACATTAAAGCTCCTTCAGCAAGTCTGATGTGCTCACCGTCATCGTGGGACCAGCAGTTAAAGCGCCCCAGCGCTGCCAGGAAAACGTTATCCCGGCCCTAATTGAGAGCGACTTAACTAATGTTTCATTTCCTAATTAGTCCTTGTCAGCCGCTGGAAGGCCATGGATGCTGGTGGTGGCATGGGGCCCATCGCTGCTGCAGCTGAAGTTGTTCTGACAGTCGGCAGCTCTGGGAAGACCTGCAAAGTAGGTCTGATGGTTTGGGGATGGAATAGACTGCAGAGGGAGGGGGAGAAAAAGCTGTTCCATAAACAGTCATGTCCTTAAGTGAGCAAAACTGAACGTGAATGTCCAGCATCCATGTGTAACAATACTGTTGGTATGGATGTTATTACGGGATGCTGTTGAAGTTCTCCATTGGCTACCCATCTCTGGAAACTGACTGGAAAAAGCCAGCACAGTGCGACAAAAGATACGACTATGACAAGCTCCATTCCCAAAGATTATTGGGGTGCTGGCACAGCACTTTAATAAATTCTTAGATATGGATTGAATAAGAAGTCCAGTCCCAACATTTAGGAAGCAGGAAACCAAAGTTGAGGAATACAGGCAGATGATGTTCATAGCTTTGAATCCTCCTAATTCCAGACTTGTCATACCTCTTCTTACCAATGTGTATCATCTCAGGGAAGATTTGGCAGCCAGGTTACTCACTGGGGCAAGATGGTTTGAGCATATTACACTGATCCTGGCCTGACTACACTGGCTACCAGTTAGTTCTCAGGCCAAATTCAAAGTACTGGATTTGACCTATAAAGCCTTAAATGGCTCCGGACGGCAATACTGCTTCTACGCATATAAGCCTACCAGAATCTGCCAGTGAGGAATATGCTCTGCCCTTGTTTAGAGGAGTCTCTTTTGCACACAGGGAACCTTGCAAGTTGTCTTGGGCAATGGGGTGGCAGAAATGCAGGGGGCAGGAATTGGGGTGAAAGTGAAAATTAGTCACTTTTTACCTAAGTAAATTGATGAAATAAATAAAATGGCAAGGCATTGCAAAATAAAAGGGGAAAAATACTTTTGGTATTGCTTCAGAGTAAGAGAAGCTGCTGGCCATAAATCCCACAAACTACTGCATCTAACAAAGAAAAGTGCTGCCTGTACTATGTTCTAAGGGAAATGACTGTTCCCCAGATTTATTTTCTGCACATTCGATTTCAGGCAAGGTGGCAAAATAAAAGTGGGTCCCATGTTGCAGGTTGGGTGTTTGAGATGGGTGCTAAGACGAGTTGAAGACTGAGGAATTGTGTCTACCTTTTGTTCTTAGTTTCCACAATATTGTGTGACACAAATGCCACATTATACTCACCAGCCTTCATGTGTTTCTGTATGCAGACCTCGCTAACTGACATCACACTTTGTATCATTACCCTCATCCTCACTCCAAGCATGGTGATATGAATGGAACTGAAAGGCCACATTCTTTATGTACTCCTTATACAGATAATTAATAAGACTTTATATGTACAGCCTAAACATTGTGAAGGTTGCCAGTATGTCACTGTCTTTTCTTGTGCAAGTGGGGTAGCATTTGACACTGTATTCAGAGACAAAACCCACACTTAGAGAGAGAGAAAACTTCCACTGCTGCCATCACCATCTTCATCACCATCTCACATTTGTATCTCAGAGGGTTTCTAAGTGCTTTGCAAAACTACCTCCACGTACACAGATGGTTACATTAATTACACAAATGCCTCCACCTCTGGGGTGAAATCCTGTTTAATTAATAACTGTGCAGCAAGGTTGGAATATTCATTTACCTTCCTTAATTGTGTAGCTAGCTACCCATGTCAGGTGGGTGCTAGCTATGCCACCTTAGTTGCTGCCTAAATTATCACTAGAGTCTTGCAGATACTCCAAAGTGTGTGTTAAGCCTCTCCATAATGTTTAAAGGATTGGGTTTAGAAAGACAGAAACAGGGGTGCTCAGAGTGTACCTCTTCATGCAATATGTAGTGTGTTTTCTCCTTGGAAAGCTTGAAACTGAAGTTCTGTTTCTTGTACAGTATCTGGCAATATCCTTGCCCAGAGCAAAATACAATAGTAAATCAGCTACCTTATTTCAGGGTGCCCTAAGGTGTTCAGCCTTCTCTTTAATGACTGCAGTATGCTCAAGCCCACATGTACAGTGGATTATTTTGAATAGATGTCCCTTACATTCTATCCCTGCAACCCCACCTTGAAGGGAAAGGCTGATAGAAAGCAATAATGAAGATATATATTCACTTAAATAATGCAGCAGGAAGAGTAACAAAAGAGGAGTTGACATAGAGTGATACATGGGAGTAAAAAAAGATTGGGCCAATGAGCAAAGCTGTTTGGTTTGCCTGTGGTTCCATAGGGGCATGAGGCACAGCAGGGCAGCTGCAGACCCTGGTGCATTACCCGCTGATGAGAAATCAGTTTAGCAACTGGCTGGGTGCAATTAATGTATGCCAGTTACAAAAGACTGTCCCATTACTAAGAGTAATTCAGGGCTCCTCCAGATGTCCTATTTATTGAGCATCCTGATTTGCTTACACAAAGCATATGTGCAGGTTAGTCTATATCAGGTCGTTACTGAACATTGGTTCTGATGTTTGCAAAGAGGTTATACAACAATGAGCATCCATCTGGATTTGCTTGCATGGTGTTTGCAGATCTTCCCAGTAATCAGTCATTCATCCTTCACTTTTCAGTGCATTTCCCCAGCACCTACCTAACTGCAAATAGTCCCTTTTTTAATTTGAAAAAGTGGATCTGGTGCACCACAGCGACAGAGCAATTTAATCAACTTTAATTATGCAAACCTACATTTCCTGGTACGTGCTTGAATGCCTCCTGCAAAATACCAACAGTCTGGAGATGTCCTCAGCAGAAGCAGGGATGGGAGGGTGACGATGTGTTTCTTTTATAGCAGCCCCACGCTATCAGCTCTGTGTGGCTCTGCTATGGCAGGCTGAAAAGAAAGACCCCCAAACTGTATCTGATCCTGCCGGGCTCCCACTCACACCTGAGAAAATCCCAATAGTGCCAGTCCTTCCCCTTCTGTGTCCGCCTGTCATGCCAGCGGTACCGTAGCTTGTCATGTTGATAATTGTTCACTGAATTAAACAGAGTTACTCTTACCCAGAGGGTTCTAAGCAAACATCAGCCTGATTTGGAAGGATGTGGCCCTTATAAATAGTTTGCAGCACTGTTTGGTTTCTTTTAAAATTTATATTTATATACAAGCAGATCTGTAACAAAATGTTGCAAATGTCTGCTTCTGCTCAAGGTTTCAGCCACACCAACACCCTGTTTTTCATTCTTTGCAACAGTTTTGGAAGACTTTTCATCATTGGTTGTCCCCCACCCACCCAAATGATCCTCCAAACAGAAAATCTTCCTGTTGTGTTTGTTTGTGGTAACATTGTGCCTGAATAAGGATCAGCATGTAGAGAATTAAGACCACTGCTACGTGAGCACACAGACAGACTTGGATTAGCTAATGGTTGTTAGATACACTTCCAGTGTTATATTTCCCTTCACGTGCCCTGATACAAATTTGCACTGAGTATGCATGCAGGCTAGTTCAGTCATTACAACAACTTAGGCTATTATGCCGGCAGAAATCATTTTTACTGGTGTGTTTGTATAAGCCATTTTCAAACACATATATCGGATGGCTTTCTAAGCCACTTCCACTTTACCTGAAAGTCCTCATTTTCAGAGTGGGGAAGAGGGCACTGGCAGGGTTTGGATCTGTGATTTACTTACTGATTCAGAAACAAACCTACCAAGAAGCAGAAACAGGGATTACTGCTGTGCTGGTCTTAGAGCATCCGGATTCTGGGTTTTCATTTGTTTTGTTTTGTTTTTTTTAAAAAGTCTGTATCCAGCTCTTTCAAAAAGTGGGGTCTGAAGCAAAATGAGGAGTCAAAACAAAATATGCAGGCAGTAAGCAATTGCTTGGTGAGAAATGAGCTTGTCTATACCTTTCAATGTTCTTAGCTAATGGGTGAAGTCAGAGCTGTGATTGACGAGTGCGATAGAAAAATATTAGTCATACAGGCACCCAAGGAAGAATGCAAAACTGGCTTCACAAAGTCTTCAGGAAGTCTCTTTCCCAGATAACGGAGGACTTCCTGATTCATTTTGAAGCTGTTTTTAGCTCTTCCTCAGTGTGTAGGTGTGTGCCTCTGGATGTTTTTCTCTAGATTAAAGCAAAGAAGAAGAAAGATCTTGGTTCCGTTTGAGAAAATTGAGAAATCCAGGATTTTAGCGTAGCTGTGACTGGAAAAGTAGCATGTCTACCCCAAAACAAAAGATAGCCACAGAGACAGGATTTCATGCTCTTTCTAGTTCAGATTTAATTGAATGTCCCATCCCTGTGTGTAAACACACCTTTAACAATGCAAATTCAAATGAAGATCCTCATCAATATGGGTCTTATTCTGAAATCCTACTCAGAGTACACCAGTTGGACATAGTCATGCCCACTGACTTCAACCATTCTCTTGGCATCTTAGGGTTCCTAATGGAAAATGCAGGGAAGGCTATTAAGCTGATATTAGGAGCAACATGGGGGGAGTGGTGATTCATTTTTTCCTCACCCATGTGAAATAGGCAGATTATTGAGAGTTGTTGCTGCTGATATAAACACTTAAAAGGGTATATATTCATGTCAAAGACTCAAATCTCCCTCTTTTGCTAAAGCTGCTCCATCCCCAAAGGGTGACTTCTTGACCTGTGCTGATAACATTGCTATAATTATTACGAAGTATAAATAAATGTCCACAAGAAATGCTTTTAGAATGCACGGCTTGCTGTTTAAAAGTTCAGTCTTGAATTTATCCAAGCATGGGCACCTGAACCGTGGTTGCTGTAAATATTAAATCTCTTTTAACACACACAACCTTCTGAAACACTTTGCCTTGTTTTGTACAGAATGTTGTATTGCTTCCTAAGAGCAATTAGTGAAAGTCTAATTAGTTTACAACTGATAATTCCTGAGCTCTTTTCAGGATATAGGATTGGCAATGGAAAAGAGCAAGACGCCCTTGCATTTAACAGCTGTGTACAAGAAGAAGAAGAAGAAGAAGAAGAAGAAGAAGAAGAAGAAGAAGAAGAGGAGGAGGAGGAGTTTGGATTTGATATCCCGCCTTTCACTCCCCTTCAGGAGTCTCAAAGCGGCTAACAATCTCCTTTCCCTTCCTCCCCCACAACAAACACTCTGTGAGGTGAGTGGGGCTGAGAGACTTCAAAGAAGTGTGACTGGCCCAAGGTCACCCAGCAGCTGCATGTGGAGGAGCGGAGACGCGAACCCGGTTCCCCAGATTACGTGACTACCGCTCTTAACCACTACACCAAACTACACCACACACTGTTGACAGACGTTCAACAAGTTAGTCTTCTCTAGCATGGAAACATGGAAGAAGAAGAAAGCTTTACCTACTCACATACTATTGGTGAACCCCCTTTTGTTTCTTAGTTTCCAAATGCATGGATGTTGGGGTAGTGTCCTGGTATAAAAGCGAAGACCAGCATAACCCTCTTTAAAACTTTGTGGCCTCTCACAAGTAAGGGAGCATCCAGAATATTCTCACACAGTACTCTAAACTGAAAAGAGAAGGGCTCAAGGTAATGTTCATTCCTTGCAATCCTCACGTGTGCTTGTTTCTGCATTTTTTAAATTCTGTTTCCCCCTAAGAAATATTGTACAGACCTGTTATCTGAATCCACAGCGTTAAAGACCTTGTTATCTGAATCCAAATTGCTTCCCCTTTGTATCTATGAGTAAATATTATTGCTGTTTATTCTGGTGTCTGATTAAGTTTAAAACGTCTCCCAAGGCGCTGGATTCAATGAGGCTATTTTGCACTATGTCTAAATATTAAGTCACTTATACTGCCAACTATTAGCTAAGTGCTAACAAGGCAGCAGTGGGAAACTTCCTGCCTGCAGTCCTAATCAAGCCTAGCATTTGATGCGCAAGGCTGTTTTGCCAGGCTGTTACATCCATCCGTCCTACACCTGGTGACGTCAGATGTGGGACAGGTAAAGAGAGTGGGACCAGCCGATTAACAGCATATCCACCTGTGAATGGGTGGTGATTTCAAGGCTTATGGACCAGCTGCGCAACAGTTACCCCATGGGAAACTGGGTTGCGTAGCCAACTGCTGCAGAAAGCAGGCTTGAAGTCTCTGTCCATCAGCTGGCCTCAAGCCTGGTGATCTGCAACACTTCAGAGCACCATGCAGGGCTCATTGCAAGCCCTCTGTGGTCCTTTGACGTTCCAAGGATCATCACTTTTTCAGTGTGACATCAGGTGATTGAAAGCTAGACAGCTTTTGCCCTCTTGACAAATTTGCCTATGAGGACTAGGGGAGAAGGATCTGGCCTAGCAGTCAGATCAGGTTCCCCACTCCCCATCCCTGGTTTACACCAATAAAGTAAGCACTTAATAGCTGCCACTGTTAATAATGTCTTCTCTGTTGCAGCTTATTTTATATATTGGACTTTCTTTGACTGGGTGGAAAGCATGCCTTCACATCACTTGTTTGTCAGAAAACACCAGCCTAGGTGTGGCTTTATACCACATGCTGCTGATTCTACAGTCTTCCATCAGTCCCCTGGGCATACTTTCACAGTTGCAAGACTATGGGGTAATGACCTACATTTTTCCAAAAACACATTAAGGAGCTTGATAGACGAATAGGTGTGTTTGTGTGTGCACAAATATGCACACATACATATTTTGTTCTGACTAAATTGTGTGGATGGTACACCTAAAGTGTGCACACTTCTACTATACCATGTGTGGTATTAGAAGTAATGCAGGTATAACACAAATAGGAGAAAGCAAGAGAGATAGTAAGTCACTGTATTTTGTTTCAGTCACCAAACAGTGCATAATAATCTAGAAATATGTACAAAAGATTGTAAGTGGAACTAAGGATGGAGGAGAATATTGTTTGATCTGCATTTTTTAGCAAATCAACCTAATTCACACCTCCCAAACCAACTTACACGAATTGGAATAAAATTATCACTCAGATTTTGCACTTCCCTTAAATCTTGCAATATAGTTCCTGGCTTTAAAATGTACTAAAATGCATAAAAGAATACATATTTTAGGGTAAAGTACATTTAGAAACGTGTACATTGCGATTGAATTGTATTTAAAATACAATTTTTGGACATACTTTTAAAAAAGAAAAAAAGTTTATGCAGAAATGGGATTGAACACATATGAAACTGACAGAAACTAGAAATAGATTCATCCATTGCCACCTGGAACACACCAACAAACATATTTATGCCACATTACAGGCTTGCCAAGGCTTCAGGGTTCTACCCAATGCTGAACACATGGAATTGCACTTGTGCAGCAGCACTGCCCTCTCTCTCATCACCCCCCCAAAATCTCATCCAGTGTCCTCCCAACCCTCTTGAACAAATTTGAGGATGTACGGAAGGCTGTAGAGAAGAAGAGAGGATGGGGACATTCCATGATGCAGGTGGATATCTACTGCCTAAGAGAAAGAGTAGCTTGGGATACAACCCTCAGTGCCTAGGCTAGGAATATAAATTAGCAATGCAGAAATGCTTTTAAATGTTTGCACAGTGTTTTTAAAGTGCCAGGTACACATGAGAGTATTGTTGTTAATGCTGCTATCTGGTCGTATCTAGTCATGTGGCAAATTTACATTAGAAGTTCTGATACCAATTTTATCTTCCTAAGTCCAATTAATGAACTACAGAGAACCATTCCTGATTCAACCACTCTCATATGTACTACCACACTTCATAGCTTTCTCAATTGCTTGATGTAATCTAGATCCAAAATGTCTCACAAAGAAAGACAGGAAGCTGTCTTGGATCATTGTTCCATGTAGCTTGGTACCGTCTGACACAACTCTCCCGGGTTAAAGATGGAGCATTTCCCAGCCCTCCCTGGAGTTTCTGGAGATGGAAGCTTGAACCTTGTGTACACAAAGTAGGCATTCTACCAATCATGGTTGGAGAAGATCATGGATTTTTGTAGTCTTAAATGGCATAGACAGTTTGATCCCGCTCACACATACTGCTCTGCCTTAAGGTGTTAAACATTTGCAACCACTAAGCCATTCTCATGCACTGATATTTGGTAATACCACAGAAGGCCATATTGCAGGATTTGGGAAAGAGTTGGTTGCAGACAGGTTTAGACGTATCTCAGCCATTGAAATGGTTTTATGAAAAACAGTTAAAACACTGTGGGAAAGCTCAGTAGATACATATGGCAACAATGAACATTTCCTGATCAGGATGACTACAGCTGGTGCATCAAAGCACTGCAATGATCTGCATGAATGAATGTAAGAATATTTGAAGCAGGATTTGTTCTAAACTACAATATTTGACCTTCATTCTGCTCCCCTTCTGTTGTTTCAATGACGACTCTATACACATCTGGAATTAGAAAGGTGGGGGGGGAGTCCAAGTCGGAGGGCATGGTGAGCAGGCAGTTCTGAGACCTAGCAATTCTCAATCTAGAAATGAATAGCTGACCTTTATCCAGAGAGTTATATATTTCCCATCAGATATTTAAGGAAGAAAAGAACTAACCTTCCTTTATAGAGCACTAGGAAATAGCTGCTGCTCGTAACATTCTCCAGTAACGCATCCGTCCTCTTGGTTCCTGCCCAGGTGTTTTCTTCTCCCCCTGCGTCAATGAAGTTGCTTGACCTCCATGGCCTCTTGTAAAAGTTCTGAGCGGAAATGCAGCATAATAAATTCCCATCTCATCATGGTTGCCTGTCAGCTTGAAGCCCCTGCAGTGAGGTGAAGGGGAGAAGAGGGGGCCTGTGTCTCCTTACCAGAGTATGCTAGATCTCTAATGCCCCATTAGCATACCACACACTAGTGTTCTGCTTTTAATTAGTTACGTGGTGTGATAATTAAGTAGTGTTTCTCTACAATTTTCCTCTTGTTGCTGAGAGGAGGGGTGGGAGTTGTTCCGGGAGGGATGGTAGAAGTTGTTTTAACATTCTAAGTAATTGTGACCCTGGAGAGAACCAGCAAGCAAAATTTAAACTCTCTAAGGGAAGGGAGGAGAGCGTTTTTGTTAGGCACTTTCCCCCCCACCAGCATGTATTTCAGATTTACTCCCTCCCCTTTGCAAATTCTCAAAGGGCAACAGAAGCCTCCTCTGAAATGGAATGCATACACATTCTTAAATCCTGGTGGGCCGCGGGTGAGGTTGAACTTTGCCTAGATTGACAGCTGACTGGAATAGGATAGAAGTGAGGAAAAGGCTGAAGGAAAGAGGTGTGCTGATAAATAGGCTTCAAGGCATCTTCTCAAAATGTGGTGATGTTAATGACAGAGAAAGAGATACAGGTAAGGAGAGAGAGATTTGGACAAAGTTGCGGGTGGCACCATTGACCAGAATAGTAGTGGCTGCTGTACTTCATGGTCCCGGGGTTTAGTGTTGGAAGCCTGGACTGCCAAATTCAGGGTAGAGGTGTATTGTTGGAGGTACCAAGCTTACTGGGATGGTGAGAAAGCAGAAGAGGCTGGAGATGTACTGACAGGAGTATAGACAGAGCCAGCATTAGCGATAGGAATTGCGGGACACCTTCTAAGAACCAGACCTCTTAAAGCTTGCCCTGCCATTAGTGAAAGTGAAGTCAAGTTTTCTGTATGTGGAATTGGGGAGGACATTTTGTCTCTTATGTCAAGCATCAAAGCATCTTGGGCTGGCCTTGAGTCCTCTGCAGGGGGTCGACTGTCAAGAGTCTCCTGGCCCTTGATTCTCCCCACTGCTGTTCCCTGCTCATTTGCCACTTGCTTATTCAGCCATCCTTTCTCTCTGGCCCAGGGAAGGTGGAGAATGGTGACAAGAAGGAGAAGCAGCAGTAGTTGCTTCCTGCTTGCTCACTCACCAGGAAGTGAGCAGGCAACAGCAGTGAGGAGGAGAAGCAATGGCAGCACCTGGTGACAATGGAAGCAAGGAGGAGGGGGCCTCTGGAGAGTGTCTTATCCAAGGACCCTTCAGAACTCAAGAGCAGGCAATGAGTGCAGAAGATGTCTTAGAGAAAGGAAGGTACTTTCCCACCAAAGGCATGCATTACTTTCACTAGATGAAACCATGGATTGCTCTTCTGGATAGCTCAGTTGGTTAGATTGTGGTGCTGAAAACACTATGGTCACTGGTTCGATCCCCGTATGAGACAGCTGCATATTCTTGTATTGCGGGCGGTTGGACTAAATGATCCTCAGAGTCCCTCCCAACTCTGCAATTCTATGATTCTAAGGGTCATGGCTTAGTAGTGGAGCATTTGCTTTGCATACGTAAGGTTCCAGATTCAATCCCTGGCATCTCCAGCTACAGCAGGGAGAGAAATTCTGTCTGAAACCTTGAAGAGTTGTTGCCAGTCAGGGTAGGCAATACTGAGCTATAGATGGACCAATGGTCTCACTCAGAATAAGGTAGCTTCCTATGTTTCTGTGTTCCAGATGGTGCAACCTGCATTTGTCCTGCAACTTGATCCCTAAAAGAAGAATAAGCTGGCAAAGTAGAGCACAGGCCAATAACCTAGCCAGATGTTCAGTAAATATTATGTTCCATGGACAGTTTCATTTATTTAAAGCATTTCTTGCCTGATTTTCATTCTAAACGCAATTCCAAAGTTGGTTACAATTAAAAGAGATAAAACCAGGTATAATGCAATACATTAAACAAAAGAGATAATTACAGCCAATTTCCTCTACCCCTACATTTTCAGTTGCAAGCTCCCTGTTATTTTTTCCTATATTTATACCCTAATCAAAACCAGTTTATCAATTCAACTAGGTGAAAAGCTATTGCAAAAATAAATATAAATAAACTAAAAGCATGGTGGACTATTGTGCTTCAAAATGCAGACCAGGACTTGCATATTTGAAAATTTCTCCACATTAAAAACCACTCCCTGTGCAACATCTCTTGGCCTGTTGCAGCACCTAGGGAGGCCACCCACAAAAGGTGAAAAGGTGAAAGCATTCCAAGCAAGGCAGTGGTGGTCACACAGTGTAAACCTGCTATCAAATTATTGTGTTATGGCTCTACAGTGTGCAGATCATTGAGACTGGGAAACAGATGGTGATTCTGTCAGCCCTGCACATCCTTGGCACATGTGTGGATTTGAAGGGTTACAATATGGTGGAAGAGGCAGATGCAAGTTTGTTAGGATATAAAATCAAATGCAATTTCCTAATGAACTCGGCAACCACCACTTCCCTTAAATCTGTTCAAAACTGTTTCCATTTAATAGCTTCCCAATTACTGATCAGGAAATCAAGCCAAGAGGAGCCTTAAAATGCTGTGGGCAAATGCTCTGTTTTGGATATGAAGACACAGATGGCAGCCCTGGGAGACTCCTTTCAGAAAGCACCTTAAAGCCCAGGGGGAAATTGTCCATTTGCCAAGGATTTCTATAAATCATTAAATGTGTGCCTCAAACAAATCTGGCCCATTTCATTCTTTCATGTCAACATCAGATTTTCTAAGCTTTCCTACCTTTGTAAGTTTCAAAATGGATAGAGAAATAGAGAGAATAATTAATGGATGAATTCCATGATGCACTGAGCTGTGCTAATTATTCTGACCTCAAAATTAAGTTGAGTCTACAACACATTTCCCACCACCATCCTTGTTTTTCTAAGCAGGTGTGCCCATGACAAGTGTAAACAGTTTTATGTTAGGTATTGACAGCCTGTAATTGTTTTGGTTAGGGGTGTCGGTGGTCAAAGTTTTATTCAACACAAAATCATTGAAACAGATCAGATTAGCCAGTAGAATCAAGAAAGGAAGGATGTGAAAAGAGAAGAGAAAGAGATACTGGTGATTCTACTCTACCTCAAGCCTGAAAGCATTCAACAAAACTCCAAGCCCTTTAATACTACCAAAGAAAGAGTTTTACCCTCAAGTCCTCAATCTGCTGCTCTCCAGAGTTTTGGGATTATGATTCCCACCAGCCCCTTCCTCCACGAGTCACAAGGTGACATGGGTCTTCACCACCACCACCACCATTTTATCTTCACATGCATCCTGTCAGGGAGGTTAGACAAGAGACAGTGACTGACCCAGCTCAAAGTCTCAGAAGGGATTTTAATCTGGGTCTCCCTAGTCTTAATCCAACGCTCTAACCACCATACAACTCTGGGTGGATCCATATTCATGAAACTACAGCAGGGAGGAAAACTACTCTGCTATCCTGTTACCTTTCCTCACTGTATTCCCAGTTTTAGTGACTGGCACAAGCAGTACTGCAAAAGCATATATAGAGCTAAAGAGCACACCAAGATCTGAAAGCCGGCAACCCAGGTGACTGCTTCTCACAACCTAGAACTCTTAAAATAATAGGAGTGGTCAAAAAATTAATCAGTTTATCCCATCAATATTATATTATATTCTCATTTCAATTAGAAATAATAGTAGTTTCAAAAAGGCTGCATACACTGCATATATGAATATCCATTTCATGGTGGAACTGCTCCCCTGTATAACCAATTTAATAAATCCTAATGACAGAAATACACTGTCAGCTCCCTTGCTGGAGAATCTACTTACTATGCAAACAGGCTCAGTAAATGTTATGCATGATCCATGAAATGTTGAACTCTGCATTGACATACATGACCAACTACAAAGGTGTAGGAATAAAAGGTTACCTGGGCTTTCAGTGCACTGGTCCCGGGGATGATGTTCTGTCAGCAAAGAAAGAGCATTAGGACTGAAATAAAAACCTGCGCAAGTTTCGAATGCGATGACATTTGAATGCTGGTGGCATATTTTTACATCAAAATTAATTCTTGGGTGAAAATTGTCAAAATCCAGATTGAGGTAAAAAGTCTCTTAATTGAACTCTGAATGCCAAGAGTTTCAAGGGATGATAATCATTGGGTAATTGCATGTGAAAGCATCATAAAGGTAATTGGCAGCATGTGCTTATCAGTCTTCTGGTCGTTTGGTAATTCAGAGGTTCATAAAATGGCATTGCCCAGACTACAGTTGTAACTCCATTCCTACAAACATGTGACTCTTAATTTCTGCTCCTCTGTGCTTACTTTTGCCTACTGATGTGTATATGTCTTACAAAATTTGTTTCATCTTCAACCCAAAAATACATATCACCACCATGGCCCAAGTTGTTTATACAGTTCCTTCTGTTCTTACGCACTACAACAGCTTGCAGTTCACTCAGAGATTAGCATTTGGGGGCTGGGGGGGGGATAAACCTGTGATTACTTTGCTTTCAGATTTTCAAGAGCATATGCTATAACTTGTCCCAAATGATCCTTTGTGAATCAGAACTCAAGAGAGCGTTTCACTGATTCTTCAGGGACACAGCCACAATATAGAAATTGTGAAGGAGATTTCGTAATTACAGAAAACACAAAAGCTAGTTTTCTATTACGGGAAACACAAATAAAACCAGAAGGGCCTTCCAAACGCTCCTTGTCCTTGCTTTGTGTGACACCTATCATAGAGTCAGAAGGGACCCTGAGGGTCATCTAGTCCAACCCCCCTGCAATGCAGGATTTGTTTTTGTTTTTCCCTTTGTGGGGCTTCAGCCCATGACCCTGAGATTAAGAGCCACATGCTCTACCAACTGAGCTATCCTATTACAGAGGTTTCACATTTCCTGAAGAAGCCTAAAGTGACCTGGTAATACTGTCCTACATTCGTTTTTATAAAGTACAGTGGTACCTCGGGTTAAGAACTTAATTCATTCTGGAGGTCCGTTCTTAACCTGAAACTGTACATAACCTGAGGTACCACTTTAGCTAATGGGGCCTCCCACTGCCGCCGCACGATTTCTGTTCTCATCCTGAAGCAAAGTTCTTAACCCAAGGTACTATTTCTGGGTTAGCGGAGTCTGTAACCTGAAGCATCTGTAACCTGAAGCGTCTGTAACTTGAGGTACCACTGTAACTTTTCCATTGTACACTTTGCACAGGTATTTCAACCTGAACAGAAAAGGAGGCAGAAAAGAAAGCTAGGTCATGCACATGTGTAAGTCAGATGACTGTTAACTACATATAAATTCATGGGGAAATATACACAACTATGTGGGAGGCACAACTGGTCACTGGTCACTGTAGTGACTGACTGGGGATATTTAGACACAACCTTCCTTCTCCATGCCATTGATTTATTACCCATCCTTCTCCCAAATGGCAGGCAACAACAATTTAAAACTTAACATTAGAAACACTTTTAAACAAATAATAGTCACATAAATAGGGTGAGCCTTAAAAATATGCATCTCAGGTGGCAAAGGCCAGGGCATAGAGGTGTGTCTTTAGCATTTGCTGCAAACTGAAATGTGAAGGTGCACCTCTGTGGGGAGGAAGCTTTACAACTTGGGGGCTGTCACAGAGAATGCCCTTTCCCAGGCCACCTCCATCCCAAATTTCTGAGGGAGCATTATCAGATTTACTGACTGGATGCTTTAAATGGCTGTCCCAGCATTTAGTTGCAAGTGCCCAAGAGTTTCTTTACAACTGCCCACCTGAAGAGCAATTCCCCTGAGCATAGCACGTTTGCTGTATGATAAAACTGTTGTAATGTGAGAATCACACAGGTTCACCAGTGGATTCCAGTAGCGAGGTTGTCAGGTGGAGACTCAGCAAAAGCTCATGTCAGAGGAGAAGCATATATCACTAGGCAGCTTTAGCAAAACTAGAGTTATAATACTGTTTTTCCTTCTGGGTACCTTCACAGTGGACAGATGTAGATGAATTGGAGGGAATTCAGAGAACAGCAACAAGGATGATTAAAGGGCTCAAGGGATTGACTTATTAGGGAAGAAGATTAAAGGAACTAAATATGTCTAGGTTGGCTAAATGGTAACTTAAGACGGGACATGAATTATAACTATCTAGATGTGTTTGAAGGATGTAATCAGCAAGGAAAGAGAGATTTTCCAGGGTGGTTCAAAGGAGAAGACATAACATCTTAGGGAAGCATTTAGCCTGAGCATTAGACAAAAGTGTGATGGGAAAAAAACTATGAGAAAAATGATGCAATTTTGTTGACTATATTTTAATACCTGTACATATTAGTTATGCTTAGGCAAAATATGTGATCATTTGTATATTCAGAGTTACAAGCGGGTCCAACTTTGTATCTGAACTCGCATGGCAAGTGCTGGCAAAAACTAGAGCCAAAACTAGGATCACTGTGAAACAACAGAGAGATAGCAGCATCCCTGGGGAAAACCAAATGCACAGAATTTCCCAATGAGGACTGAACATGCTCACAAGTTTTGGAATGTTAGGAAAGTTCTTCCTCTTTGAATGTAGATTTTACTCATGAGCAGAATGCCTGAATAGTCTGAACATCTTGCAGCAATGTGCTTTGGGTGCACAACTGTACAATGGTTACAGTTAAGCAACTGCTGATACAGTTTTTAGGATTTGATTTGGTTTCCATCTGGATGTTTTAGTGATTGGAGTTCTTCAATGCCGTTGCCTTCTTCAGAATGGGCAGTAGACTTGGGCAGCGGAAACACACCTTTGGGCATTAAATTTGGTATTGCTTTAGCTCAGACATGTTGTTGATCTGCGTTGAAGAAAACAGGGATGACAGGGAAGTGTCCACAATCAGAAAACCTGCAGAGATGGAGCTATCACTGCAGATAGCATTAGCTGAAGGGTAAGAAGAAGCCACACCAAGGGGCAACAGTTGTATGAAAGGGATGGGAACAGTCAGGTTGCTGAGCCTTAGGAGGAAAGCAGAAGTGATTATGAGGCTTTTTTGTGTTTTAATATTTTGTTGGAAGCCACCCTGAGTGGCTGGGGCGACCCAGTCAAATGAGAGGCATATAAATAATAAATTAATTATAATTTGGCTAGGCTACAGGGCAAATTATCCAAGCTACCCCTGGAGCAGGTAAGAACAAGCACAACAACATGAAGGCTGTATCAGGAAGTTTTTAATGTTTGACATTTTATTATGTTGTTCTATTGTTGGAAGCCACCCAGAGTGGCTGGGGAAACCCAGCCAGATGTGTGTGGTATAGATATCATCATCATCCAAAAGGTACTACGGTGCCAGGTGTGAGGCAGGGCCTGTTTTTATCCCCTGGGGGTGGACTTGGGTAGAGTCCTCTGTGGACCCAGTCAGGCCCACCCTCCAGAGTGAGCCCAGAGTGAGTCATTGGCCCAATCTGGCAGGCAGGCTGAATTCAAAACTATCTAACCAGAGGAAGACCCAGGAGCATCTCCCTGTGGTTGCAATTCCCCGGCTGTTGTGGCTGTGGGCTAGCTCTGTCCTGCAAAGCTGCCCACTGCTAAGGTAAGCGGTATTCTGGGATGGGCTGATCTGAACATAACATTTTGCTGCTGCTGCTGCTGCTGCTGTTATTATTATTACTGTTATTACTACATCAGCATGAATACCTTCATGCTAATTTCTTCTTCAGAGTAGCATGCACAGGATTGTGTTTCAAATGGACAAAATCCAAGGACTAAACTCCTTTATGCATCCCACTGATTTCACTGAGAAAGGCTTAAGTATGTGTTTAAATGCAACAAGCTGTGCTTTGCTGTTGCTGGGTCATGAACAAATAATTAGACTTTAAAAGATGTTGGTACCTATTCGAAGTGTAATTATTAAATATTATTCTTACTGTTGTTAGCGCTAAAATACTAGGTCTTACCTAGTATTAGGCTGCTGCAGTTAATATTGCTAGTGTAATCTTCAGAACTAAATAAACCACTGATTGCCCTGCTAGATCGGTTCTGCTATCCTCCTTAGCATGGCAATGCAGTAGAGTGGAGATGAAGCTTCAGGAGACAGCCTCTATTAAGCAATCGATTCCCATGAGCAATTCTCATTAGTGTTTCTTCCTCCCGTAAAGAACAATGATCTAGAGCAACTTCCTCCAGGTATCCTGCTAATAAATGTATGATAACCTATGTAGTTTCATCTTGCTAATAGGATAAGCAGTCTTTGATTAAGGAGTGCTGTACTTTCATCCTTTCCTTCCCCGCTTGTAGGATAGTCATTAACAACAGATGCGGGGGTACAATCAATATTCTGGAAATTCTTGGAGCAAGTCCACAAATTACTTTGAGCCACTTTTTTCATTTAGGTGAGTGGTCACCATGCATAAGCAGCATGATGTGTGTGAGCGAGCAGCTCACAGTTCTCAGTCATACTAACTTCCATTCTCTTTGAAGTTCAAAACTATAACTAAGAGAGGAGATCGCAAAACTGTCATGGCTGGTATCTGTGAAGTATAGGCTCATGTTACAGTGTCACACTCATCAAATGGGTAAGGCAATGGTCAGAGGAAAAGAGAGGAATTTACCCACATTGCGTCTCATTGGTTTGGCCAACACACACGTGAATCCAAATGGAGGCTTGCCAACGATGTTATGGTAACACTGTGGAGTGATGGAGCAGACTGTTGGGATTGTCATTTCTTCTCTGGTTAGTGAGGGTGTTAGGTATTGAGCAAGAGCATTCAGTGGTAGTGTAGCAGAACTGGGGGGAAATGGACTAAGTGGACATGTTGCCTGGGTCTGATGTCCTCAAACAAATCTGGGAACCAGGTTGGAAAATGCAATTCACCTAATAACAGGGATGGACAAATCTGCCAGTTTCTCATTTGTCTAACCTTAAATTCAGTTCACCACATACCTGCATCAGTTTGCGATTATTTTTAAAAGCACTAACAAAATTTTATCAGCACTTTAGTGTGTTTTTCTTCTAACATACATGCAGTTTTGTGTATATACATATTTTTGCAAGCAATATGCATTTTTGTATGTCATTTTCCCCAATATATGGATTTCAATGCACATTTTCTTGCAATAAACGTATTTGGTGTGGATGTGTAGAATTGCATTGCAATATTCAGGAAAGTGCAAATTTCCAAGGATAGCTGCACACATTGTTTTTGGAAGTAGTGAGTTAGATTAAAATGTGAACAAAACTGAATTTCTTCCACAGCCTTCCCTATTATGGAAAAAGGTGCTTAGCTAAATAACCCAAACTAATTTTGTGAGCTTAGTGACACCTACCAGTTCATTTTTGTGAAATCTTTTGTAAACACCTGTAGATGCTTAGTTTCAGTAAGCAGTATATAATCATTGCTAATTTCCCCTCTAGGTGTAAGTTTTTCCAGTCTGTTGATGCTCAGTCTTGTCTCTGACACCAATGCCTCTGTCTTGGCTTGTTTTTTTCCTTCTTGCCCCATTTCATAAGCACAAATATACTATCAATTTTGTCCAAAGTTTTGGTAGTTTTCCAGTGAACCAGTATGACCCTTAAGTGTGACATCTGAAGTTATTTCTCTTTCGCATGAAAGCTGTTTCATCTTACGCAGACTAGGAGTTGCATTTTCAGCATCTAACTAGCATGTTAGCTTACATTTATCTTCCATTTTAAGTGTGGATCTTTCCTCACAGAAAAGCAATATACAACTGGTGGCACAGCTATTTTCAAAATGGCTGAAATATACATACTCTACTAGGAAGATAGTCCATACATTTTAAATACAGGGAAACTGCTATGTTCCAGTTATGTGGAAGAAGGCTGGGTCCAATTTGAACCAACTCGTACAAATGTTCAATTACTTATGCTACACCCATTGTGCACGTGTACAAAGATAGTTTTGAGAAATTACTGGGGTTGTGTGGGGGGGAGAGCGGATTTTGCTAAATGTTTTATAATGTGCCAAGGAACCTTTATCAAACATTTAATCCCAAACCTGGCTTTGAAGCAGGGAGGCATACAATTCTGTAATTAATTTTTTTACCTTCTTTTGCTAATCGCTGATAAAAAGCTTAATTCTATTACAACTCGACTTGACAAATTGCACTGCTCAACAGAAGCATTTAGAAATTAATTACGCATTTTATTGCATTAGATCGGATAAACAGGGGAGTGCCGAGTGAGCAGGCTGAACCAGCAAATGGCCCAGTGCAACCATTTTTGGAGGGTGACCATTTATTTACACATATACCACATTTGCAATTTCTACGGCTGGAGATTGCTGACACAGCTGGGGGTTTTGTTTGCTGGTTGGTTTGTTCTGTTCTTTTTCCTGATTGGAAACATTTCATGTAGGAGAGTTAAATTTTATAAGGGTGGATTGCAAAGCTACAGTGAAAACTAAGCTAAGCACAAATTTGTATGCCAAGCTGCCCTCATGAGGGATAACCAAGCTGTATTTGTGTGTGAAAGAGAAACTAATTAGGGTGTGGACTACATACATCACTTTATGTATGCAAGCACCCATTCCTGAGAACAAACTGCACTTGAGCAGCACAATTTATGAATTGAATGCATGTGAATAAATTGCATGTTTTCACAGCAAAATACACAAGAGAAGTAGTTTGTAATCAGTTTCTGTTGTTATAAATGTGACCTATCAGTAAAGGTATTCTTTGGTTCAGAATGTTTCAGAGTTCGATCTGTGATGCTATTATTCTTTTCCCCCCTTTTCCTTATTTTTCCATTCTTCATTCTTTCTCTAAATCGCAGTGACATTTATGGTTCATGTGCTGGAAAGATAGCCAAGTTTTATTTAGAGATTTATTCACTTTTTCTTAGATTATAGTTTAGTGTATTTCTTTTTCTCTGGTTTTTTTCAGTTATAGAATGAGTTTATTTCCTTTATGTAAAGGAAATTGTAAATATTAATTTATTTGGTTATGGTCAAACACTTAATAAAATTTCTGATGACACAAGTTGTGTGGCCTGGTAAGGTTTGGGTCTGTGTACTTGTATGTGAATTTATACATGTGTGCTGCATTCATAGCCTTCACTGTTTACATGTATTTTATACCCTGGAATATCTTCTGAAGTACAAAATATTCTGGATTAGGTGTCATATGTACATTGCTTAGTGTTCCACCTGAAAAATAAGCAGGGCGTGTGTAAGACAAATGTGTAAAAAATAAATATACCAGGGTTTCACATATACTCATCGGAGCCTTCGAGTAAAGAAGATAAATTTATATGGAGGTTGTGGGTTATATTGTAGGCTAGAAAGCTTGTACTGAGATAGCTGTTTGCAATGGAGAGTGGAAGTAATTGTTTTGCCTTCCTCCTCTAAAGTTTTATATCCATGAGTCAAAGCCTATTGATTCACCATGTTTAGGGGTTTCTGGTGCTTTTATTAGGCCACTGATGAAGACTTTGTGTTGAAACACATTGAGCTCATATTGAAATGTAGTGTCGGGGTTTCTACTTATTAAATATTTACTATTTGAGTGTTATATGATAATTAATTTATTACGAGAGAAAAAATCTGAATTTTTTTAGCACATATTTCCCCTTAATTCTGTTTTCCTTTGTAAAGTGTTATTGTTAAGGATCACTTGTGCCTTGATTGTTTAACTATCACCTCAGAAACAAACAGAGGAGTGGTGGCAGCATACCCCACATTTAAATAATGTGTTGAGACTCAGTTTTCCCTGACTCTTGGCCATTGTACTGTAAATGGACACAATGAGATGGTCCGAGCTTAAGCAAAGGACAGAGAAAACTCTAGAGAATCAGACTCACTTGCAAGTAGCAGCAGAAAGCTATATAAATCATAGCTGACTAGAATGCCCCTTTCAAAAACATTGTTCTCTATATCCCTCTGTGCTTGAAGTAAGTGTGGATTAATTCCACACCAGGAAATAAAGGAATCTAGTGTTTGCTGATACCCTTCTGATATTTAATAAGGTAGAAACTTGAAAGATGATTGTTCACTGAATCCTCTGAGGGTAGGGCAAGAAGCAAGAAGTATTAGAAAACACCTCATTTTATTGTGCTTCACTTTATTTCACTTCACAGATATTGCTCCTTACAAGGGCAGTTGCAGCGGCAGGCAGGTAGGCCACTTCCAGGGAAAGGAAGGCCCTCACCACTGCTGCCCCTCTTCTGGCCACATAAGTGGAGTTAGCTAGGATTGGAGCCAGGTTTTTCTTCTCCCACCCCTGCAGGCAGGGAGGCCTGGTATAATATAATAAAATACAGTATTGTGTGAGCATAATTTTTATATGCACTAGGAAACCAAAACAAAAGTTGTGTGACTCGTTTTATTGCAATATTTGCTCTATTGCGCTGGTCTAGAACTGAACCCACAATATTTCTGAGGTATGCCTGTAGATGAAACAATTTAAGAACAATTGATCTATGGAGTAAGCTATTCAAGGTGACTATATAGTCTCATTCCATGAGGTTTTCAAAAAATGGGACTGATTCACACATATATGCACTTCTCTTGGCTTCTCTATCCTTGATGTTTTGAGGTACACTTGATGGCTGCCAGCTTAATGTGTGAACAGTTGGCATTGAAAGGCATTTGTTTTGGATGAAGTGAAAGCTATAGCTCAGAGGGTCCAGTCACGCATTAAAATCATCACTTGCTCCTTTCACGCATCTTCAAAACACATTCACCAAATGTAAAGTGGGAGGGAGATAGGATTGTGCATGCTCAACCTGCCTCTGACCTCCGTATATTTAGCAGAAGGTGTGAACAAAGCTCTGTGAACATACTTTTTGTGTGTGTGTGTGTGTGAGAGAGAGAGAGAGAGAGAGAGAGAGAGAGAGAGAGAGAGATTGGGGCTCCTGATCATGAATGGTTCCTGACTACACATACATTTCTATAATGATAGCATGTTTGTCTATAATGATGCATGCACACTATTCATGGGACAGAAGAACAGAAGAAAAGACCTGGTGGATCAAACCAATCTAGGTCAGCATTCAGTTCTCATGGTGGCCATCCAGAGGCCTATGGCAACCATTTGGAGATCAAGGACAAGCCAGCTGCTATAATTCTGGCCTTCCCCTCCATGCATTAAAAGAACATGTTTCAATAGTGTGGAAAGTCACCAAGTAATGAAGATATCAGATGAAGGTCACAGGCCTGCAGTAGTAAACCTGTGGTTCATCAGATGTTCTTAACCTCGAACTCCCATCAGCTTCAGCCACCATGGCCAATGGGGGCAGTGGGAGTTGTAATCCAACAGTGTTTGAAGGGCCACAGATTCCCTATCTGTGCCATAGAGGGATTTGACAGGAATGCTTTAGGCATAGGACTATGTCTCAGGTTGGTGTGGGTGATCAGTTGGTTCCCTTTCCAGTCCATGGTCCTCTAACAAGGAAGGTGATTCAACAGAAAATACAATATACAGATGGAATAGAATAGCATAGTTATTACAGAAACAGCTATTGGAGTCATCTTAGAAGTCATTGCACTAGGGGAAATAGCAAATGAGAAAGCCGCACTTGTAAATGTGGTTGAAGATATACCATAATAAAAGCCCTGAAGAATACTGTGCAGCTCTGGCCCCCTGATTCGAAACATATTATCTAGAAATAAATCCCATTGATTTCTTACAGAGGCTTAGCACATTTTGTGATTCTGGTAGTAATTTGCTTAAAGCCTCAGTTCCTGCTGTCATTCGATTATTTATTATCACTATCTGTGTGTTTTTAGAAAAGAAAATGTGAGAGTCCATTTTAGCTCTCATGTAAAGGATAGAATCAAAGGACTGTGTAATCATAAAGTTATGGAGGGGGTCTTGTAAACTATGTAGGGAGTTCATCCCCCTCCTCTTTGCAGGAAATCCAAAGCTAAGGCTTCAAGACTTTGAGCCAAGAAAAGGCCCCAACTCTCCAGGTCATTGGTTCCAAGGTCAAACTGCTCTTGACATTAAGAGGATTCTCCAAGTGTTCAGCTGAAAATTACCCTTCTAGTCCTGAGCTCAGGGGCAGCAGTGAACAAGTGCTTGATTCAGGAACCATCTCCCAGCTAGCCATGGTTCCCAAATCACTCTTGAACCTGGATGCTGCTGCTGCCGCCAAACAGAAAAAGTAGATACAGTATCCAGTTCTGATCCTTCCATGGTCTTCCTTAAAAGCACTGAGATCAGAAGGAAAAAGGAGACCCCCTGATAAGTCATTCCCCCAGACTGTTTCAGTGGGAAAGATAGGGAAGCAGAGTTCATTCAATCAACTTTGCCAAAAGACCAGTGCTATCAGGCACCCCCTACCTCTGAACTATGCCACCTTATAAGAACAACTGCTTAAGAACTGTCCCCTCTTCTCTCCCTGTCCCTTTTCCGTTGCATATTGTGTTTTTTTCAGATGGTAAGCCTGCAGGCAGGGACTGCCTTGTTTTTATTGATCGCATTTAAGGCACTCTGGGATCCCTTTACACTGAAGAGAGGGGTACAACATGCTTTAAACTTACATACATACATACATACATACATACATACATACATACATAACTGTATTGCCCTTCATGCATTTGAAGAGCACTATTATGCCTTTCCTTTATTCTAAACATGCATATTTTCTTCAACCTTTCATCCTTTTCCACCCTTTGAACCTTGGATGAAGAGTGATATAGAAATAATAATAACAACAACAACAACCACAACAACCACAACCACAACCACCACCACCTGAATAATTGCCTGAATGCAGACATTTACATTTGTTTGCTGAATTTCATTTTGTTAGTTAAATCAGGGCACTGGAAACTGCCTTATACTGAGTCAGACAAGAGCTCGCTATTGACTACACTGACTGCCTGTAGTTCTCCACAATTTCAGACTAGGTGTCTTTCCCAGTTACCTGAAGATGCCAAGGGCTGACTATGGGACCACTTGTATGCAAGGCAGATGCTCTACCACTCTACCAATGAGTTATAGCCCTTCTTCCTAAAGTAAAGAGCACCATCAGAAGAGGGACTTATTTTCCTTAGGACCACAGCAGGCAGGTAAAGGGTTAAACACCCTCCATGCCTGCTCTGATCCCATTATTTACACACACACACACACACACACACGAGAGAGAGAGAGAGAGAGAGAGAGAGAGAGAGAGAGCGCACTGATGCCATTTGCATTTTAATGCAAAACCGCATTTGATGTCACGTGACTTTTTGGTTCTCAGTTCTTAGTTTCTATGCTACACCTGCTCACAAAGTTACCATTCATGTCTTTTTCAAAAACAGAAATAAAATCCTGCTGAATCCATACCAGAGAGGAGTAGAGAGATCAGGTCCATCTATCTCCATGCAAGAGTATGGGAGGAAATGAATCTCAAGAGATAAAAAGGAAGTGAATAATCATCTCCAAACTGGGCAGAGCTACCTTGGCTTCCCAAGGAGCGGTCAAGAAAAATGTCCCCAGCAGTGCAATCAGCTACTGTCCTTCCTGCATGCTTCCTTTGCTATGCTCTGATGAGGTTGTCACATTCTCTCATTGTCCACAATCCTCCACCACTTACCACTAGCCGGTGGTCATGATATTGTGCACATAAATAATCAAATTGCTCTGAGTTTCCTTGGTATCTTAAACAAAAAAATGTTAGCATTATCCAGGAGACTCAGGGCATTGTGACAAATGTAAACTGACATGGGTCTCCTGTACACAACCATTCTTGACAGGATTTATTAAAAAAACAACAACAGAGGTATGCCATCAGTATTTTAAAGTTCTGTGGAGAGGTTAGAAATAACCAACTGTAATAAGAATTAGCAAATCTCTTAAGGAGATGCATGGGAAGCCTTAATATCCCTGGAAATAGAACCTTATTTGTAAACTAATAGTACTGGCTCTATACCCAATAAGTAAGGGTGTTTATGGTACAATCACAAGTGCCAAACTCCAGGAACTCTATATAATGTCTAAATGAGTCTGTACTTGTACATCTGTGGCCACACTTGGTGAGACACAGCAGCCAATGGGAGATTGATTGTGGGTAGCCTCATTCACTCCCACCCCTAGAATGTGCCTAATTGGGATTAGCCTGTTGCCTATATAGAGTCACAGTAGGAGTTTTGGGGGTTATATTTCACAATTGACAACTGGGAGTGCCTTTCCCGCTGCCTACAGTGTTTCTTGGGAGAAACTGCAGCAATTTGCCTGATTCAGCAAACTAATGAACTTGGCACAGCTGTCCGCTTCAGTGAGAGAGTTAAACAGATTCTCTTGTGGTGAGCACCCTGATGCACCTTAGTGATAAAGGGATGGTTATCCAACCAAACTCTCACAGCTGACCAGGGCTAGGGGCTACCTTTGGGCCCTGAGGGTCTCATCACATCTAAGGCTGTCCAGTCATGGTAGGATGGAGTGGTCAGGGGCCTCCTAAACACATGGTGAGCAGGTGAGGACAAGCATAAATCAGACAAAAGGCTGATCTGGTGCTTGGAGCCAAGGTGCTATAGCAGGGAAACAGGGAAAAAGGTAAGCTCCTAGCTTTCACCTGATCTTCACAAGCGTTGTTAGTCTTTGTTGCTAACATGGTTGGCTTTGTTGCAGAATTTTAAAATTTACTTGAGTAGTTGCTCATTTATCCCAATCAGTGTATTCACCACCACTCCAGTTTGGTATTCGTTAGAGTGGTTGGACTGGAACCACCAGACCCAAGTTCAAATCTCCACTGGGTGACAAAGCTTGCTGGATGACCTTGGACCATTAACTGTCTCTCAGCCTAATCTTGACTGTACAAGGTTATAAGGATAAAATAGAGACAGGGAAGGACTATGTATGCTGGCTTCAGCTCCTTGGAGGAAAGGTGGCATATCAGTGTAGTAAATAAAGTAAAAATAAATAAATTCCTGGTGCTAGTAGTGAAATGTATCTTATACCTTTTGTAGGGTTTACAACCAGTAAAGAATGAGAAGAAATCACCAATTCTGTTTCATTACACAAATGTCTGGTTGCAGTAGTGATATAACTTTAAGATGAGACTTCCCTGAGACTGTGTGGTTATTTTAGTATGATTCATCATTGCTATAGCACATGGGTAGGCAAACTAAGGCCTGGGGGCTGGATCCGGCCCAATCGCCTTCTAAATCCAGCCCGCGGACGGTCCGGGAATCAGTGTGTTTTTACATGAGTGGAATGTGTGCTTTTATTTAAAATGCATCTCTGGGTTATTTGTGGGGCATAGGAATTCATTCATTCCCCCACCCCAAAAAATATATAGTCCAACACACACACCCCCAAGGTCTGCGGGACAGTGGACTGGCCCCCTGCTGAAAAAGTTTGCTGACCCCTGCATATAGCACATTTCAAGCAGCAAAATGCAATATTATTCCTTGTGTCATTTCAACCTACCACAACTCTTGTTAGGTATTTTTGGCAGCATAAATTAGGCGATGGGATTAATTAACAAATTTGCCAAAGCCAAGGGCATCATACCTGAGTGAGCATTTGAATCTGGATCTCCCAGGAATATCTGCTTCTAACAAGATCACCAAGGTCTAAATCCATATATCCCCCCTCAAAATATGTCATCCTGTTTCCAATGGTAATGAGTTTGTTGCCTCCGCTCTCCTCTCAGACCTAGAGATAGGTAGACAAACAGTTTTGCAACACAATTGTATCCAGCATTTATGATTATGCAGCCGTCAAACACATTGAAACGCTGGATGGATTTCTTTTCTCCTTTCCAACATTTGGCGTTTAAGCCTCTAAGCTTGATGGAGCGTGGCAGCGTCTGATGGCAAATATAAAAATAACAAGCGAAAAATTTCCATCCTTACACTGCAAGTCTCAGCAAAACACCCCCTGTCTTGCTGGCACTGGTTGTATGAGTTATTGAAAGTGGGTGCTTATACTTTTATATCACATTTTTTCCTGCATGCTGAACATATACAAACACTCCCATTCAATTACTTTCTTCTTCTACAAGACATTTAAAAAAAGCCAACAGCAATAGAAATATGCATACTGTACATACCAAAGGCAGTGTACCACAAAATATTAGCATCTTTGGCGCTTTATCTTTCACCTATGGCTGTGATGAGAACATCATTTATGTTCTGGCATTGTGATTACAGTTGGTCAAGGCTTAGAATTTTTCTATTTATTCCGTTTCAATCCGCATCAGTTCATAGCCCCTTGATTTTGGGGTTTAAGTCTTGGATTTCAAGCAGAAAATCCCTGAAAGTGAACAATAGCTGTATCTTTTGGAAAGCAGAACTAAACAACAACAGGATTGTTGTCTATAATCCTAGTTTGCCAATCCTGGTTTGCAGGGAATGTACAATCGATAGTTTCTCAGTTTGGATCTTACTGCAACTTATGATTTGCAAACAAACAGGAGGTAACCAAGTGGAATGCCCAAGGGGAAAGGCCAAGACTCAGCCAAATAACACTGAGCATCGTTTGAAGCCAATGCACATTAGCTTTGGAAAACAAAACGAAAACACCAATATTATCACTTTCTGCCTCCTTGTGATGCTCATGATGCTCACCTCAACTTGTGTTGACATTGCTACTTCTGACCCTTTATTTTAGCATTTAGGATTTATGAGTTTTGCTACTGCTCTTCATCCAAGGGGCATCAGATGTGTGGTATTACTAATATTGGTGGGAGTAGCGTCATTCCTGTAGAACTGGTTTGGGACACTATTCCCCATCTTCTTCTGCCCTGTTTTTGACCTTACGTTGAATCTATGGGAAGGATTTTTTTTAATCGTTCCATTTTATTCCCATTGACTGAACTGCCATATTAACAAAGGGTACATTAACATTTTTGGGGTGGAGGGGATGCTCTTTTTCAGTGTGTACCTATGCACCTCGGCGTCAATCTGTCAACATTGTTGCAATATATGCTTCTTCCATAAAGAAGGCTGATCGCCGAAGAATTGATGCTTTTGAATGATGGTGCTGGAGGAGACAAACCTATCCATTCTTAAGGAAATCAGCCCTGAGTGCTCACTGGAAGGACAGATCATGAAGCTGAGGCTCCAATACTTTGGCCACCTCATGAGAAGAGAAGACTCCCTGGAAAAGACCCTGATGTTGGGAAAGATTGAGGGCACAAGGAGAAGGGGACAACAGAGGACGAGAAGGTTGGACAGTGTTCTCGAAGATACAAACATGAGTTTGACCAAACTGCGGGAGGCAGTGGAAGACAGGAGTGCCTGGCGTGCTCTGGTCCATGGGGTCACGAAGAGTCGAACACGACTAAACAACTAAACAACCAAAAACAACATGCTACTTCCTTGAATGGGTGCAGGGTGCAGGCTGAACTTCTTGAAAAGGAGAATTTCAGTTCCATACTGCATTCTGCAAAGAGTTCACCTTGTACATCTTGGCTAGGATTGGGGTTTCTCCATTAGGAACAGCTGGAGCTGGAATCAGAGCTGGAATGAGAATGGACAGTGGTGTTGCATGAAGAAAAGGCAGTCTCACAGTGTGCCCCCCCCCCCGTGCTTCCCTCAGTTGACTCAGATCGGTAGGAAGTACCCCTAGAACACTGTGGGTTGGGAGGAGAGGAGAGGGGAGATATTTTTGTTTGGCAAGGAGAAAGCTTGACCTGATAGAAAAGTCAACTTCCTCCCTTTAGTTTAATTTTTGTAAGCTGCATCAAGACATATGGTGAAAAGCTGGATATATATTTCTAATATATATTCTATACATATAGAATTAAGCCTCCTTTGGTCACTGGCTCTGCTGTTAGGGCAGTGATCACTTGCAGTGTCCAACTCAATAAGCAGCTGAGTGTACTCAACTAGGATGTTGAGTGTACTGCTGTTGGCCCTCCCTTTCCCCATTGCTCTATTGCTAGCTGACTGGCACTAAAGCCTCAAATTCCATTTACTTGTTACACTCTCGGTAGCTACATCAGCTACTCTTACTGAGGAATCCATTTCTCTTAAAATAGCTTTTCTCTCATTCTGTCTCTTTTTGGTAAAATTGTATGTGTTTTCCTTAAAAAAGGGGGGGTAGTTGCTCTAACTATTCTCAGTAGTGCCAGTACTGTAAAAACATCCTTTCCTTTCCTCCCCCACCCCCACCCCAGAAACAAATTTTGATTGCTGCATAAAATTGTAAACTACCACAATTTGCCCAGTTAGTATTTGCATGAGTCAAATGCCCCCCCTCTCTCATGATTGGATGGCTTTGTATCTGTCCAATCGCTGAAATCTCTAGATTGCAGCCATTACTGCAGCATTTATAACTGGTGTTTTGTTAAACATTTAATGATGCAAATTGTTACAGCTCTACATATACTGGAAATGCTGCAATAAAAGACCAGTTGCAATAGGCCTGGGAGTTACAGCTGAAGAACTCTCCCCCCCCCCCGGTCGCCACACACAAAAAAGACCCAATTTCTCTCCAAATACATCAGTGGCACATTTGAAATACTAGGATCCATTTTTTGGATTATGAGTTGTTAAACAACTGGCCACTTTTCCATTTTGGTTGAAACTCTGCAAATCAAGCCCCAATAGCTAGTGAATCTGGATGTTCATTCGGGTTTCAAGATTTTACATATTCAACTGAGCTCTGAAGTGATTTAAAAAAACAACAACACCTCCCTTTAATGTTAACACTCAAGTTGATTCCAAGGGAAGAGGCTTCCAATTGGAGACTGATGAAAGGGGATGGTGATTACCTTTTCTTTATAGAGAAACAAATCAGAGGGTAGATTATTATGTGCCTATCTCTTTAAATTTCATTTCCCCCCGAGGTGTGCTGTTTATAGCCCACCATGCACTCTCTCCCAATTTCATGGAAGAATAACATAATTCCAACAGCTGGTCAGAATTTTCAAGTCTGCAGCTTCATCTGTATTGGAAATTCTCCCACAGCCTTTACTGCTGGAAATGGGAACTCTACTAAGATCCGGACTTCCAACATAGCACACAACCTGCTTATTTCATATTCCATACTACTAAATCAGAGAGAGAGAGAGAGAGAGAGCTTGGTAAGAAGGGCTTAGCATGCAAGGCTCAGATGCAAATGTTGTGTTTCTTTATTTGCTTTGTGTTCCTTTCCATTTTTGTCTCTTCCCTCTTCACTCCATTTTCCTTTCTCCTCTTTCTCTCCTCCCACCTCATTCGTCCCATTGAGGCCCTCTAGGGACAAACCTTTGAAGAACAAACTGGGAAGGGGCTGCAGCCTCAAAAATGTCACACCTCATAACCATTACCACATTCTCTGTGCTGTGCCTCCACAGCCAGAGGCAGTAATGCTTCCTAATACTACCGGTATATGTGGTATCTCCAGTACAAATGGGCATAATCACTGTGTTGTATTTCCATAATGTGCAGAGAGAATCACACCCCTAATGCTTTGTTGTTGTTGTTGTTGTTGTTGTTGTTGTTGTTGTTGTACAATGTTTATCTCAACAGTGCATCCAGGCTCCTGTTTGCATCAGAACTGTTACCTCAGTCTAGTTCTGGAGGGCTGTTTCTTGCTATTTATTTTGTTGGACCATTTATTTATTTATGTATTTATGAACAAACTTGGATTTATATTTTACTTGTGTAGAAGTGATTGGGTGAGCATTTTACTACAGGGTCAGATTGTCACTGGTCACTTTCTGCAGTGGTGTGCTGAGCAATCAGTCCCAGTTGAGCCTTTAGTACAAGCCTGACACAATCACTTTACTATTCTATGAAGAAGGGGCAGGGGTGGTGGTCTACAATTAAATAAATAAAGTAATTGTGAGAATCAGCCTGTGGGTGGCCATTAGCCCCTCCCCTCTTCCTCTGTAGAGTGTATATGGTTGTGTCTCTGCGCTGTGAATGTGCCTTGTACACATTGTGGGCATTTGCCATTTTGTGGGATGCACAAAGGGTTTATTTACTAGGGCGCATTGTGCGCACACTTGCCTGTGTGCCTTGTCTGCATTTGGGTGGTGTGCATTCTTCCTTTGCTTGTGTGAGAATCATGTGCAGGCGCAGCATGTCTAAGTATAGGGCTTGTTAATCCTGTTTACTGCCAGCAGCAAGAGGGGCAGGGAGGCGCTTAACAAGAGCTGACACATGAAGAAATAAGGCTTTTGTCTGTGTTGTACATTAAACAATTCATGAGGTTCGAGGTTGAGTAAGACATTTAATGAACATTGGCCTGTTTAAGCTGCCTACAGCTGGTCGTTTCTCAGCAAGGGCCAAACACTTCAGAAGACGAAGAATAGGAGATGAGTTTTAAGTTAGAATGTGTGTGGTGTATTTTTTTAAAAAAAGATAAGCCAACACTACTGCTTGCTAAAATGGAGAACTTGGTAAATAATAGCAGCTAAGCTTACTGAGTTTCCACCACTGCCTCAAACAATGGCATGTTTGTAGATGAAGTGAGAAGAGCACAGCTGAAGAGCTCTGGAGTGACTGCTTTCTATCAGCACCCACATTTATTATCACTGAAGTTACCAGTCCTTCCATGTTGAAGAAAGAGCCAGAATGCCTTGAGGGGAATTCACTAAGTCTTTGCCTAGCTGTCCCACAAGAGCTGATGGAGGAGACAGTAAGCAATCAGAGAACACTTAAATGATCAATAATGTGGTGGCAAACAGTGCAGAACAGAATATGGTCTAGTGATCAGTGTGTGTGTGTGTGTGTGTGTGTGTGTGTGTGTGTGTGACTCTTGGGCTGGAAGGTGCTTTTCAAAACGCCCCATGCAACTGCATTCCAGGGCAGGGCTTTCCTAAAACTTTTCAGTGAAAAAAGATGGACCAGACCCCTTGGGTCCATGTTGTTAATGTGATAAGGTACACGCAACTCAGTTTTGTGTGTACGTGAAGTTACCTCATTGCCTGTGAAAGAGGTAGGGGGAAAGAGCACCTCTTTTGCAGGGAGGAAAGGTTTTGTGGATGGGAAAGGACTAGGTTCAGCAAGAGAACCAGTGCTTTTCAGCACTGCCATGGTGCAACAGCATGGATCAAAAGCACAGATCCCTATGGATCCTTATACTTCTTGCAAAGGATCTACTCCCAATCACCATCAAATCATACATATTTTCTTTCTCTGCAGATGTGCTCCATTATTTGCTGGTGGCTTTGTTGTCAACGTATTTTTTAAAAACCATGAGGCACTTTCATGGTGCTGGCAAGCACTGGATTTATGATATTTGCTGTGCAGTATACCAATGGACGCGGGTGGAGCTGTGGGTTAAGCCACAGAGCCTAGGACTTGCTAATCAGAAGGTCGGCGGTTCGAATCCCTGTGACGGGGTGAGCTCCCGTTGCTCGGTCCCTGCTCCTGCAAACCTAGCAGTTCAAAAGCTTGTCAAAGTGCAAGTAGATAAATAGGTACCACTCTGGAAGGAAGGTAAATGGCATTTCCGTGCGCTGCTCTGGTTCGCCAGAAGCGGCTTAGTCATGCAGGCCACATGACCCGGAAGCTGTACACCGGCTCCCTCGGCCAATAAAGCGAGATGAGCACCGCAACCCCAGAGTCGGTCACGACTGGACCTAATGGTCAGGGGTCACTTTACCCTTTATACCAATGGAACTTTTCGATGGGGTGAGTGTGGCATGGAAAATCATGATTAGAGGTAGGGGAAGGGCTGCAGCTCAGTGACAGAACATCTGCTTTGCATGCAGAAGATCCCAGGTTCTGTCTCAGAGAGTCTTCCCAGGGAGAATACTCCTGTCCAAAACCCTGAAAAGCTACAGGTGGTTAGTGTAGACAATACTGAGTAGGTAGATCAGATGTCTGATTTGGTATAAGTCTGATTCATATGTTTCAATTCTATGAGAGGGCAGGTGAACAACATGGAGGAACAGCGGTTGTTGGGTGGGGGCATTCTGGAGGTCAGTAATGCAGCCCTTGCTCTGATGTTGACCTTGGCAGTGTTGACCCTTGATGCTGATCCTTATTGGCGTTTAAGCTTATTTTGGTCAAGGATATGGACTAATGAGTTATCAGCCATTAATTCCCTTTAGCTTAAAAACCATCCCTAATTACTCTCATACTACTAATACCCTGGTTCCCTTCCAAATATCAGTCTATTCTCAAACTTACTGCCTTCCCAGAAAACACTGCTATGAATTCCCTGCCTACTGAACCTCCTTCAACTCCCCTTGCTGGATCCCAGAGGCCTTCTGCTCATTTTTCCATATCACAGCCAGGATCCAGAACCATGTGTCATGCTAGCTGCTCCCAGCACTATTTTTCAGAGGTCTCTGGTGGCTACCCATGTGTGAGATAGCATTTTTATTTTCAGTAATATGATCACAAATATTGTTCATCTTTTCACCGTTTTGCCTGGGAAGTTTTGCATTCTCTCAAGTTTATGACCAATAAGAAATATTTTCTGTTAGGGGAATGAAATGCTGGATTATGGCTGCATTTGTTGCTGGCTTGAAGCAAAGTGGGGCGGGGAGTTAAAATTTGGCTGAAGCTTTTCTTCCTTTCAAACTAACAGGGGGAGAAATCATACAGGTTGTGTTGTCCTTTGATGACCCCTGGCTTAGATACAAAACTAAGCTGACACACTCACACAGTTTTGCAAGAAGAGGATTGCAGACATCCACCTCCACCATGCATGGTATTGGATCCAGAAATCTTTTCAGTGGAGTTCCACTCATGGAAACCCCTCTTCATGGAATGGAGGTGGAAGGGTGATTTACTGAGATTTCCTCAGTAAAGGCTCTCTGAATATCTGCTATGGATTGTTGGAAGGCCCTCTGGAAATATGTGGGAGGAGGCTCAGGTGTGGGAAGGAGGAACTGACCAACTTGTGTCATCTCTTACTACCAGGAACAGGGTTGGCAACTGGATTGCCAGCTTTTCTATGAACTGGAGGAGTTGTTAATTTGCAGAAGGGCACCTCTGGCTCCAAGGCCTATGCAAGTCAACCTTCATAGTCACTCAGCTCCTTTTTGTGGCAGATGGTTTTCTGTGCTGTAGCCTATTTGCGTAAGTGTTTATATCCATAGGCCTCCATTCACACTGAAGATTCTGCACAGGGTGGAGAAGGAGGCTTACTTCCTTGCCCCACCACTGCATATAAAACCTCATGCTGGAACTTGGAATCAGACGTCAGTGTCAAACAACTGCTGAGTAGCTGTGACTCCTAAGCCAGGAGTAGTAGTGCTCAGTAAGTAGAATTATATTTGTCTATAAGCTGCCACCAGGGATGCATATACACCCTTAAAAATCAAGCCATTCACTCCTCAGGTAACCAACCCCACTCCAACACGCTGCCCTGTCTCTCTAGCATATTTAGCATATTCTATCTCCTCCTGCTTTTCAGCTTCAAGGTTATTGGGAAATTCTGAGGCTGATGTATAGCAGGGTTCCTTATCATACATGTTACCAAAAAAAACACAACCTTGTGGATGGCGGCTCTTACAGGAGCAGATGGTACTGTATGCTTGGCACAGGGCTGTGTTGTTTTGTTTTTTCCTTTAAAAAGCAAACGGGGGCTGTGCAAACTGGTGTTCACTATGTTCAGTCCTGTTGACACATACCAGTGCTACAAAATCCTATTTCCTTTTCAGTTATCAGGGAGGGGAAGTAGCTGACAGTATAGTGGGATGGTGATTAGGGTATCCCTTTGGGACAATGGTGTAAACAATTCACCATCGATACCATCTCCTCCCACAAACTAACTTCAACATCATCCAGCACTGGCAAAGTGCTGCTGGGTTAGGTGTCAAGATAGGTGCTTTGTTGGAGCAGGTGAAGTAGCAGCAACCAGGGTTTCCATCCACCTAGTTTGTCAATGTCTTCTGCAGGGTCAGGGCTTGACAATAATCTGGTACTGAACACAGCTGAAGGATAAGGGAAGATAGTGAGAAAAGACATGACATCAACAGAGAATTGATTGGAGGAAGGTAGAAATTTAGGACTTAAAGGAAGCAAGACAAATTATTGGCTACTGCTAATCTGTGAGTTGCCAGCATCTTGGCTGAGCCATCCTGCTTGGTAGCTGCTGTGTCCTGTATGTGTTGCTGTCAAAGAGGAACCTCGTTAATTTCAGCCCACAGAGACACCCCCTCCCAGTTAACACATTACTGATAATTACCATTTTTCAGACCTGTTTTGACTGTTACAAAATGCTGCTTTTTTTTCAAAATAAGCTGATTAAAATAGGCTCCTCATTAGCATAAGCTCCTTGCCGTTCAGCCCTCTTCCTAATTAAAAGCACTCATCTGTGGAGGCCTCGATTCTACCCAGTCCTCCAGGCTAGGTTTTTGGGGACATTTTCCCCCTTGTAGTTTGTTTTGTTTTGCTCTTTCTTTTTGTAGTTTTGAAGCTCTCTCACACAGACACACGCATGCAGACTCCTCAGTTGTTGCTTCATTGGCAACAATCGCAGTGACCACAGGAATATGCAGAACCGATTCAGACCTCAAGCCAAATCAGGGAAGGTAAATGCATTAATGGCTCATAGATCTGCTTTTTACTCTTTGGGTGTAATGTTCAAAAGATGGTCTCATGCATCCGCTTTCTCTGCTTTGGCCTAATGTCTGAAGCCACTGTCAGGTGGCTTGTAGGGTTTTTGCTTTCATCTCCAAACTTCATCTTAACATTTGTTCAGCAAGTGCATGGTCAGAAGCTTAATTGTATCTTGATACTCCTGCTTGGGGAACATGGTCATTTGAGTGACCAAATGCAAAAAGTGGCAGAACATCTGGTTTGCATGCAGAAGGTCCCGTGTTGAACCCTCAGCACCTTTAGGTAGGGTTGGAAGAGAATTCATGACTGCAGCACTGCAGAGCTGTTTTGAGAGTAAACAGTACTTAGCTAAATGGACCCCAGTGGTTGACTCAATTTAAGACAGCTTCCTAGATTCCTATGACAGTTCCTATTTTGCTCAGTGTGGTGTAGTGCTTAAGAGCAGTAGTCTCATAATCTGGGGAACCGGGTTCGCGTCTCCGCTCCTCCACATGCAGCTGCTGGGTGACCTTGGGCCAGTCACACTTCTTTGAAGTCTCTCAGCCCCACTCGCCTCACAGAGTGTTTGTTGTGGGGGAGGAAGGGAAAGGAGAATGTTAGCCGCTTTGAGACTCCTGAAGGGGAGTGAAAGGCAGGATATCAAATCCAAACTCTTCTTCCTTCTCTTCTTCTATGACAGTGCTCCAGTAGCTCAAGCTACACCTGTTGAACTCTTTTGGCTACAAACATGCATCAGACCTATTTCCAAGGATCATGTAAGGATAAATGATACAACAACTACAAAGTAGCTTGAACACTTTAGTATAAACTGAATGGAGAAGGTGCTGGAATTGTCTGAGAGCCAGAGGTTTCCTACACCTGGTTGAAACTCCAAATTTCTTCCAGAACCCATGTAAACAAACACGAGCAGGTGTATATTATGCATGCACCGTGGAAGTGGCTGTCGGGAGGTGACTGGGAAGTTACTGATCAGAGAGCAGCATGGGGTAGCACTTCCCTCATTACCTCTCCCCAGTCACTTCCATAATGTGCATGAAGTGTGTGTCAACCTCTCCTCATTTACACGGGCTGTGGAAAAGGTCAGGGGGTTTAAAAACACACTTAGCAGCAACAACAAAAATAACACACACAAAGGTCTAAGTGGCACACATTTGGGTGTGGAGCCGTTTATGTCATATTTTATGTGAATCAACTTGCTTCTCTTTAATAAACCCATTTTAATTCTGAACCACCTTCTCAAGCTGTGGTTTTAATTAGATAAAGGGTTGTTATTCTCTTTGCATTCTAAGCTTGCACGCACGGATTCTGTGCTGCCAAGTACACTTGCAAAAGTGCCAGCATTTCAGTATAGAGGGAGGTTTATTATGATCATCACCATTATAATTACATTCTTTCCCCACCTTTCCTTAAGTGGCCCCTCATCTTCACAACAACCCTGTGCAGTAGAGTTAGGCCAAGAGTCAGTGACTCACTCAGTGAGCTTCTTTTTTCAAGTGATTATCTCATTACATATTTATGTGGGGAAGTTTACATTTTCAAAAGAGGTAATTTGTAAATCTATGTGTGTACACCTCTAAGACTGTTCTGTAACATTTGGATAGCTGTGCTAGCCAGCGCATGTCCCCCACCTCAAATAATGCATAAGGAATCCAATCTGCCTAATCTAATTCCCCTGCAATTTCAGAGCTGCATTACAAGAGTGAATACATATGTCCTTGTATATCAGTGTGGAGCTGTTATTAAACAGATGCAATGGGTGTAAATCAGAAAAGACATGTGGGATGGAGAGGGTGCATAAGATCCTATCCATAAGGTCCTTCAATCCATCACTTCTGCTGTCTTCCCACATCCTCAATATGTATAGGGTGCTATCTTCTCTCTGTTGCTATTTCATATTTATACGAAGCCCTTGGGAGCGGTCATTAGGAGCATTCAGGGCAAAGTGCCATCAGTATGTGATGACATCAGCTCTATTTCTCCATAACATCTGAATTGGGAGAGGCCGTGCAGACATTGGGCCATTGCCTGGACACAGTGGTGAAATAAATGAGGAAAAACCAGCTAAGCATGAATCCTGGCAAGACAGAGGCATTGTGGGTAAGTAGCTCCTGTGTCTTAGACACTGGTCAGTTGCCTTCCCTAGATGGGGTTGCACTCCCCCCGAAGGAGCAGGTTTGCAGTTTGGGGGTGCTTCTTGATCCAGCTCTGTTACTGGAGGCTCAAGCAGCCTTAGTAGCTAGAATTGGCCTTTACCAACTGCAGCTGATTTGACAGCTACGGCCACTCCTGGACCAGGAAAACCTTGCCACAGCAGTTCATACACTTGTTACTTCAAGACTGGACTACTGCAATGCACTCTATGTGGGGCTTCCCTCTCGCTTGATCCAGAAGCTGCAGTTAGTACAGAATGTTGCAGCATGACAGTGAACAGGATTGAAGCCTTGTCATCATATAACACCTGTGCTTAGAGTGCTGCACTGATTGGCAATTTGCTACTGGGCCAAGTTCAGGGTGCTACTACAGTGGTACCTCAGGTTAAGTACTTAATTCATTCTGGAGGTCTGTTCTTAACCTGAAACTGTTCTTAAGCTGAAGCACCACTTTAGCTAATGGGGCATCCTGCTGCTGCAGTGCCGCCAGAGCACGATTTCTGTTCTCATCTTGAAGCAAAGTTCTTAACCTGAGGTAATATTTCTGGGTTAACAGAGTCTGTAACCTGAAGCGTATGTAACCTGAAGCATATGTAACCCGAGGTACCACTGTATTAGCATACAAATCCATTAACAACTTGGGACCAGTTTACCTATGAGATCGCCTTACGTCACATGTGCCCACTCAACCGCTTCAGTTGACAGAATCAGCACTACTACAGGTAGTACTACAGGTACTACCTATTTCACATTGGAAAGAACTCAGTCATTTATTGCAGCAGCACCTGCACATTAGAACTCCCTGCCTATATCAAGCAGTGTTTTATGAAATAAATAATTAAACATTAAATTTACAATTTACATTGACCAGGAGTAGACTCTTCTCAGATCACAGTATGCCTTCTTTATAAGTGTTTGCTTATAACCCAATGCTCCTGCAAGAGACTTTTCTACACAAGAGCTACCTCTCCAACGCCAGGTGGACTGAGTAGAGGTGATGGCAAGCATGTTTGCAAAGCACATACCAACCACCATTGCATGCAAGAAAGAATGAAGGGGGGGAAAGCTGTTAAAAAAGACGGACAAAAAAAGACAAGAGTGCATGTCCCCACACTATCAAAGAAAAAATATATATTTATGGGATTTCCTTTCGATGCTCATTGAAAAAGCTGTGTGGGGCAATTTTTCTTTGTGCTCCCTTTAAGCATATTCTAATAAACTGAGCTGGAAAAGAAGTTGTCCAAAGGGGTTTTTCCAAGCAGCACTGAAATAGCTTCTCATGATAAAGAGGGCCTGACGGATCTAATCACCTGTGCAACCACAGAGTGCACCTTTCTTTTCAGCTGTCTCTCAACATATTTACTAAAGGTGTCATGGGGAAGAGGGAACATGTCCCTCTTTCCAAATTAACTGGGCTAATGTTCTTTTACCCAGATTCAGGAAATAGTCATCCTGTTGAAAGTGATAGAGCATGCTTGGATGGCATCTGCATCTGAATTCACACCTGAATGTGGATGCTATTTTTCTGTATTGCGTTCCTTTCATGGGGTGGGCATTAAGATGAGCATCCAAGTGTATCCACCCTCACATTCAGCTTCTAAACATTGGAAAAACCATAGCTGGATTAGGATGAAAGGCTTGTCATATGGCACTGCTGGACGATGAGTCCACCTCTACAGTATGGAAGGAAGGAAAGTGTCATCCCCGTTGCCTGGGCAACAACAATGTGTTTCTTCCGTCCTGCCCTCCAGAATGCAAACAATGGGTTTTCTTTGTCCTCAGTGACATCATCCAATATCCAAATCTTATTGGCTGTATGATGCAACAACATAGCATTCAATATGTAAATCTTTAAAAATGCCTTTCAAGGAAAAATGGTGCAGAAGCTGTTCTGGGGGAATGATTGGTATTAAAAGGCATGAAAATGCATGAAATAGTGGAAGAGATTGTTTCTTCTTCAAGGAGGTCTTGCATTTCCACTTGAAATGGCAGACTGGAAGCTTTCTGCTTTGTGCCTACTGCTGGAGCCCTTCCTTTAATAGGGAACTGGCACCACATCCCTTTGGGCATGTGCTCTCATATACAGTAGATCCACTAGTGGTCACAGTCCCAGCCTGTCACTTGAAACAGGCCTCTTCCTAGGCAGCCAGTCTGCATCTAATAAAAAACTGTGGCAGCTGGCTGGGAAGGGCCTTATAGGAATAGATCAGCTGGTAGATCTCCAAACCTGCAGATCCAACAGTAGGGAAACCCTGTTGTTTTGTAAGAACAGCTCATTTCCCCACAGTCAAACATGGGCATGGAACACTAAATGGAATGGTGCTTTTTGGGGGCTGATCCGGAGAGTGCCAGAGCTCAGAAGCCAACTAGCTATTTGTTGTAAAGGCTACAATGTGTATCTTGTGGCTAATATCTCCTCGGAGGAGGCCTTCAGAAGGGTGGGGGGGCACGGCACATGGCTTGTCTTTGGATCCACTGGACCTAGTTCAAGTTCAGGCCTTGTGCAGCTGCATCTGTTATTAACAATAGATAATTTGTGTTATGTAGACAAGCCCTTGTTTGCTAAGAAATGCCATTCATTGCACAAGGAGAAATGCTGTTTCTGGACAACTCTGGCTGTGTTTAGACAACTCTAACCAAACTGAACAAACGTTTATTGATGATCATGTCCCATATGACCTGGATTAGTTTAGAGTTAGTACCAGTTTTTGTGACATAGATAGATTGAATCTATATAATAATATTATGATTGTTCTCATGTCCAGTAACAAATGCATCTAACAGATACCTGAACATATGAGATGAGAAAAGTACGCAGAAGAAGATGGAGTTAAGAAATATACATATGTTTCAGAATGTTCAGCAAACGACTGGAAATCTTAAACTCACCCCCCCTTTTTTTTCACATGTGCTTGTGTTTTCTTAAAATAGCATCTTTTAAACTGGGGATGTGCTTTGCAGCATGCATCCCATCAGCAAAATCTATTTTATGTGTTCAATGTGTTCAGCTTATGAGGCTGTATTTTCCCCCAGATGAATCTGGGAACATATTTTTCCCTATGTTTGCAATCCCATGGACCTAAGAGCATTTTGGATCCAGGTTGTTGGCCTCAAAGGAATGAAGAGCAGCATATCTCTGATACTTATGTTTCCAGGGGTCAGGTTGATGTAATATGGGAGCTTTGTAGAGATTTAACCCACCTCTGTATATGTTGCATGGCAGCCTGGATCAGTTCTGTATGACTTGCTAAAAAATCTTGAACTTATATAATTTGTATGTATTAATTTGTCCAGATTGTTTTTTTTTTGTTGTTGTTTTTTTGCAAAATAACATTTAAGAGTAATGTTGAAGTAAGCTGAACAAAAATTAGTCCAAGGTGCAGAGCAGCTTTGGTTCCCATGAAGGTCATTCCTGTCCTTTGTGGTCTTATAGCTGGGCATCATTCAGACATAGCTGCCCACTCTATCACTTACCATCAGCCACACCTCCAAAATGATCCCTGAATGGAGGGATTGCAGAATTTGTTGCAGACTGCAGGAATTTTTAGTCTACCACTCCTTTTTAAAAGAACTGGAGCTAGAATTTGGTCAAAGCATGTGTGCTGCTTCAAGTCACAGTTCCTTAGACTTAGCCCTGCAGGAGCTGACACAGCTAAGGAGAATGAGCCAGAGTCAGTTTTACTTCATGCATCAGCAGTAAAACTGCCAGCTATGATCCATCTGCAGAATCTTTATTACTGAGGCTGATGTAAGAAGCAGAAAGAACCAGCTGGATTTTCTGATCCCAAGAGTTGTTTTGTGATGTCAGCTGGCTTGAAACGCTAATTCTTGTCTTATCCCAATGTTATTGCAGTAGGTCCCACAGATCATTGGAGGCCACTTGAACAGGAGTCATAGAGGGAGAAAAGTTCCCTTTTTTCCAATAATGTAAATGCTGAAGGCTAATTGCAAGATAACACTTTTGCTCCAAAGAGAAGTACATATGGAGGGATCAGCTGTTTATGAATAAACACATTGCAAAGAGAACCAAAAAAAAAAATCAACAGGAACGAAAACAAGGTGTACAGAGAGAAAAAGGTTGTGTTTTTTAGCAGTACAGTACTTGCTTTGTACATAACAGATTCCAGGTTGAGTCCCTGGCATGTCCAGGTAGAATTAGGAATGTCTCCTGCCTGAAACCCTGTTGAGCATGTGTCAATGCACTCCAAGGATGGGCAGTCTGTTGCGCTTCAGATGTTGGTGGACTGTTATCATTCCAGACCATTAGTGTTGCTGACTGGGACTGATGGCTGTTGGGCGTACAGCAACATCTGAAGGGACACAATGTTGTCCTCCCCTGGCATAGACAGCACTGAGCTAGATGTTTGGTGTCTGATTCAATAGCTTCTTGTGTTCCTATGATTCTAGCAAACTATTCATGGGTCATTCCAACAAAGTCTATTGCAGATGTTAATATTGTACACTTTGAAGCTACTGGATGCATGAAAACTGACTTCTTTTTGGAAAGGAAACTTTGTCAATTCCCTTAAGTTTAATTAAAGCTTGACTTGCAGAACTTTCTTCAAAACAAAACAGAAACATCAAATGTTACAACCAAACAATTCCATTAGAAACAATTCCATGCTAGTTCAAGGCATAGGCTCAGCATCTTACGAAATAGGAAATAATTCCAACAGACCTAGAAGCAGAGGTCTTTCCCTTCTCACAGCCTGCATTCCAGCCTGCACCCTGCCTTAGGCTGTTTACCTGGAGAGTTTCATTTACACAGTCACTCTCACAGAGTCTGAGAACTAAGAACTCCAGCCACCATCCTTCCAAGATGGTGGAATTGCAATTAAATACCTCTCATGTGATCCAAGGTTAAAACACCACATCAGGGCTACCTCAAAACAATAACAGCTAGTTATCAACTCAGTTAGAGCTCAGAATCCTATTCTTGACTTCAGTATAGCTTCCAGTTAAACCATTTCACCAATACACGTAGCCATTCTCATTTCAGTGTGAATTAAGCCAATTATAGTTGACAAAGTCCACATGGATTTATCATTCTAATATGAATTAACAATGCCCATGTGCATTTCTCTGTGGCAAAAACTAAATTGTTACTTGGAATAATCACCAACAGTGTTTCAGCTTAGTCTCGTTTCATCCCAATGACCTTTCCCTCTTTCCTATATGGACACATGGTGAGCATTTTCTTCTTCTTAATCTAGTTTTCCAGACTTTTCTCTTTGATCACCTACGCTGTGGAAAGACAGTCTGCAGAATGGGTTATATGCCTCAGGCAAGAGCCTGCTCCCCCTTTTTTCTGACATTATTGTAAATCAGGAGTACTACAGACTTCAGTAGTTTTAATGCCAATATAAAAACCCAGGTGAGACCAGGCCCAAGGTATATGTTGAAACACAATACTGATAATAGAGAGGGATCTGAAAAGTAAAGAACAGTGTTTTAAGGTCTCGAGTGGTTTGCATCTGCTCTGCATGTATGTTTTTCCATAGATCTCAGGCAAGACTTGAGTCTAGTTAAAAATCACTGATAGCCTGAATGGTGCTATATGTGTCCTACTAATGTAATAAAGTTCTACTGCTGCACAGGCACTGCTCAGTATATTGTAGTATATTCAGGTGCTCTTTTCTTAAAGCCAGGTCATCTGATTTCGGTCTCCTAATGGCCTTTTCACATGGGAAGTCTACAGTACCAGTAGCTATTCTGAACGTGGACACTATATGAATAATGGCTTACTGTATTCCACCAATGATTCTTGGAAGATATTGGGAGGCTGACAAAAATGGAGGCTGATGCCTGGAAATAGTGAGGGGTCAGGGAGGAGTGCTTGGAAAGGAAATGAACCCAGCATGTTGTGGGTGTAAAACCATGGGCAGAGGGGCGGGAATGCACTTTATTTAATTTCATTATGGAGCAGACCTGATAGACCGCAGGCCCCACTCAGGTCTGCTCCTAGTGCAGATTGGCTTTCTGAGTCTTGCACATCTCCTAGCCTGTTGTGCGGCTAGAAAGCATGGGAAGCTTCCCCTGCCCATTGGTCCCCTTCACCAGTGCACCAGGCCGCAAATGGCACTCCCGAGTAACTGGGGGAATGGGTATTCTAATTTCAATCCCAGTGAATTTTTAGCAGGTTTACTTCAAATACTCATCAATGTAGGCACGAAGAGAAAACAGTTGAGGATATTGCTTTATCTTAATTTCTTATAACCAAACACTATGCCTGTTTATTGGGATCTACCTTCCAAGTCATAAAGCTATTTCTTAGTAAGCAAATTTAACATTGTAGATGTACAACCACCAGTTACTATGCTTGGGTTTGTCCCCCCCCCCCCACTGAATAGGACTAACTCCCAAGTAAAAGCGCATATAGGTGCATCCATAGTGTGGTCAGTGCATGCATATTTTTTGCAGTGTCTACATATCACTGGCATCAGAATGCTAGTGCATATTCCCCCCATTTAATCTGCATTAATTCCAGTGAGTAAAAGCTGTTGTCAATTAGCTGTGTACGGTATCTGAATGACTCATGTGCAGTATTAAGCCTCCATCTGGAAGAACCCTATGATTTCTGTCTTACTTTTCAAACAATAACTGAGGTGTTTGAAAAGAAGTAGTGGTGACATTGGTGTCATTCAGGTGTTTTTCCTAGGGCTGAGTTGTAAGGAGAGGGTTATTTCTGGCAATACTTTTATCGGTGTCAAATAGGCAGCATTTCCTCGGTAATTTTTCAGAATTGGCCAAAGGGAACAAAAAGCACAGTTGGAAAAGCTTTGGTTACAGTGAATGGTGTTTGTTATGTGATTCCTGATTAAGATCATTCATGTAATCCATCAGTGATATTGCCTTAATGGTCTAAATTGACTGTTTTCTCTCTGTGATGTCAGCCTGATTAGTCCATAGCATTCTGATGTAATCACATTCACTAAATAGTCCCCGATTGGCTGAGGTCATCATAAGATGGATGACTAACTAAAATGGTACCAAAGCAGTGGCTGATGGAGGAAATAATGGCAATAAAATAACAGCATATTTAAGGAGGGGTGTGTGTGCAACATCTCTGACTCCTTCATCTTTTCAGTCATACCTCAGGTTGTGAGTGTGATCCATGCAGGAGGCACGTTTTCAACCCACAGCACCATGTCTGCGCAAGCGTGTGACATGATTCGGCGCTTCTGCACATGCACGTGATGTCATTTTGTGAATTTGCGCATGTGCGAGCGCCAAAAACCGGAAGTAACCCATTCCGGAACTTCCGGGTTTGGCCCGGTCCACAACCCGAAAACGCGCAACCTGCAGCATTTGCAACCCAAGGTATGACTGTATTTGCCATTCTTTCTACTTGTCTCTGTGTCCATCCAAGTACTAGAAGAAGAAAACTGTCCAGGTCAGGACTGAGGGTTAAGCAGGGAGAAGAACCATGTTACATACACATCAAAGTTCCTAAAGCAGGAGGTTTGACTTAAACAGTCTGTGTGTTTCCTCTGCTCCTTACAATGTGCGGAATCTTTTAGAGCCACTTTCCCCCTAGCTCAAACCGGAAAAATAAAAAGCCCGACATTAGATCTAATTAATAATGATAGAAAAGGCAATTTTTCAGCCCATTACCTCACACAGCCAGGTAAAGGGAAGGGAAAGAAAGAGGGAGTGGCTTCTACAAAGATGGGTGTTTGTGTTAGTGGTCAGCAGTGGCCAAAACAATGGGCACCCATGACTCACAATTTCTCTCTGCCAGCCGATACTTTTAGGCTCCACTAAACCGGAACCTAGCAGAAGAGAAGAAAAGCAGAGGAAGAATCTCCTCAAAGCCGACAGCCTCATTTTGCTTCATTAGCAGGGCCCTGGTGCCTTTCCCCTCATCCGCCCCCAGTTCCTGTGCCTCCTTTTCCATTTCATTCAACTGAAGGCAATTTGTCTCATTTTAATTAATTTTTACTTGCAGCGTTATCACCCCAAGTATAAAGGCAAAAAGTTGTGTTTTTTTTAATTACAAAGCTAACGGCATTAATTACCAGTACAGTAAATGCATCAACGCATGAGAGCCAAGTGGTGTTCGCAGGCACTGAGGCAGTGAGCAGCTATGACAGCTGCAAAGGTTTTCATTTAACAGCTTTACAATGGAGGAGCCTTTCTTTGGCGAGGGAGCCTGAGAATTTGAAAACAAAGCACAGTGGAAGGCTGCCTGACTCATGTGACATCTGGAAGCCAAGCTGTGTTTGTGTGAAATGGGCATCCCCATTGCATCCACATCCTCATAGGGGCACAGTCCAGTAGGGTGAGTAAATTTAGATACATTGCCCTTAAGAACCAAAGACTGAGCGGGCTTTGAATAGGTGAGGGGTATGCTATTTTAAAATAAAATTGGAATTATAGAAGCTGTGGTCCAGATACTTACTCAGATCTGACCTTTGAAGATTCAGCCATTCTCTACAATTTGGTTCTTTGTATAAGAGACTCATTGGCCACTGTTGGAGACAAATCTTCATATCTTACCTAGAAGTGTGAGAGAGAATATGCTTGTTCCCCATTTCTAATGTAAGGCACAAAGTAAGATGATAATTCTCACCTCTGTCATCTTGAGCTCTGTGCAGCTGAGATCAATGAACCCTACTTGACACTTTGCAGCAGTACTGGTGGAATGAAGATCAAAACAGTTCAATTTCTTCATTCCCTGGTAGCATTAGTCACATGACAGTTGTGCATACAGTGATCCATTTTGGGTAGAATGGGATTATATTGTCAAGTCTTGCCCCCAGACTACAGAGTTCACTTGAAAGTCAGTTCAACCCCTACCTGTGTGCAGACTGTACAGCTGCTGGGTTTGTATGTGCACCAGTAGACTCTGTTTTGTGCAGGTCCCCAGGCCATGCACAACAGGACCTACATGAGTACAGCTCATGTACACAACTCCCACCAACCCAAGAAGTACCCTACTGTATCTGACCGAAAGCATTTTGTTCTCACAATCACCAACAGGATGTCTATGAGAAGCCCATAAACCAGACATGAGCGCAGTGATCGCCAGCAACTGGTGTTCAGAAAAATACTGCCTCTAATACTGGTGGTAATATGGTCATCGTAGCCATTAATAGACTTGTTCTCATGAACTTGCCTTATCCCATTTTAAAGCTGTTCAAGTTGCTGACTGTCCCTACATCCTTTGGTAGTAGATCCCATAAGTTTACTTTGTGCTGTGAAAAGAAGTATTCCCTTTTAAGTGAGCGAGATCCCCCCCCATCTATTTTCCCCATGCAATGCATAATTTTGCAACCCTCTATCACACCCCTGCCCCTGCCTTACTTACACTCCCTCCCCCCCCCAAAAAAAAATCTAAAAGAATGCAAACATCATATAACCTTTCACCATAAGGGAGCTGCTCCAGTCCCTTGGTTGTTTTCCTTGAGGTTTGATTGCAACCAAGTGGTATATACACCTTGCATTCCAAGTGTGATTGAACCATAGATTTGTATAATGTCTCTGTGTTTTATATTCAGTAACTCTTCCGTTCAATCCCCAACGTGGTTATGAACTTGGCTAGGAGGAGGACTGGATGGAGATAACAGGGGCACACACTGACCTCCTGTTCCATAGTTAAATTATGTAACTCGCTCACACAGGAGGCAGTGATGTCCACCAACTTGGATGGCTTAAAAAAAAAGATTAGACAAATGCATGGAGGACAAGGCTATCAGGGACTCAGTGGCAATGTTGCACCTCCACCATTAGAGGCATTATCTCTTTGAATGCCTGTCGCTGGGAATTGCAGGCAGGCAGAGTGCTGTTTGCTCATATCCAGCTTGCAGGCTTTCCACAGGTAACAGGTTGGCTGGCCACTGTGAGAACAGGATGTTGGACTAGATGGGCCATTGGCCTGATCCAACAGGCTTGTCATATGATGTTAGTGAACCTTCACGCATGGGGGAACAAAACAATGCACTCTATTAAGGAGGGCACAAGGAGAAGGGGACGACAGAGGACAAGATGGTTGGATAGTGTTCTCGAAGCTATGAACATGAGTTTGACTAAACTGCGGGAGGCAGTGGAAGACAGAAGTGCCTGGCGTGCTCTGGTCCATGGGGTCACGAAGAGTCGGACACGACTAAACGACTAAACAACAACAACAAGGCTTCTTTCTTTTCATGTAGGTGGCTGCCCCTATGTGTGGTTGAAATGTGCGCCAGGTTATTTGGAAATGAACTGGAGGGAAAAATAAGAAAATTAAGAGGGGTTGGGGAGCAAGATTAGTAGATGGGTCACAGGAGGTAGCATCAGACCCCTGATTTAAAATTGAACAGCCAGGAACAAATGAATTGTTGGGGGGCAGGGAAAGAAAGGGAAAAAAATAGGTTGAAGAGCCAAGCATAGAAGACATGTGAGTTTCTGAAAGCCAAAGAGAAATAATTTAAAATTAGACATTCAGCGCAAGCAAGCCTAATGGAACACAACATAAACTCTGCAAGGTCAAGACGTACTGGTGAATGGAAATTAAGAAGAAAGTTTCAGACTAAACAACCTGACATAATACAACCAATGATAGTATTTTTATTTTTTTTAAGTACCAGAAGCCCATGGGAGAGTTAGTAAAACGCACATTTAGAAAAGATAAAGAGACTGTAGGAAGCAAAATGAGTTCTTTGGCTAAGTCATAACCAAAGGGAATAATGGATCAAGATATGGTCTAGGAATTGGAAAGAGAAGCAATGATTTGCTTTTGGAACAAATAAAAATACATAAATATATGAGCCACTAGTAGAGTCCACAAGAAATAAAACTACTATTTACTGGTAAGACTATAACCCCTTCTATCCAAAGGATGGTAATACAAGACACATACCACAATAGAGTTCCTTTTCAAAGTAGCACTGTGCAAATATTATTCCCATGCATTCTGCATGTTTTAAAGGTCGTATGGAGATGGTGTATTTTGGTTTCTGCATGTTCAGTAGCTAGTTGGTTTGTAATAGCTATAAAAGATGTTTCTGTAACCATCATTTTGTGTGTATTGGATGTGGTGTTTGGAATGCTTTACAGATAGGCAGCAGTTTATTTTAGCAGTTTAGCTTCTTAAGGGATAACTCAGTTGGTAGAGCACGAGACTCTTAATCTCAGGGTTGTGGGTTTGAGCCCTACATTGGGTGAAAAGGGGTTAGACTAAGTGGCCCTCAGGTTCTCTTCCAACTCTGTGATTCAAGCTTCAAGTAACTTACTCAAGCTTCAAAAGGCTGATGAATTGAACATGATCTGAATCGATAGGGCAATGGAACAGTGAGTGGTTTGAATAAAGTTCAGGTATTGGTGAAAGACTATGAACTGCTTTCTTTAACTGGGCACACATTTTTTTCCTGATCAAATGGCTTGTCAGTCTAATAACAGACCTGATTAAAATGATACAGGGAACAATGAGGATTTCATGTCTCCAGTTACACTAGAAGGACAATGATAATTATTTTTAGCAGAAATTGGCAGCTTAAAGATTGCAATATCAAAACAGAAACTTATTTTTAGAAAAGTAAAAGCTATTATCGACTATATTAGAAGGTTCAAGTAGAACAGCAAAAAAACTGGATGGTGTTAACTATGAGGACACAATTAATGCATAAGTTTACTGTGCAAATTGAAAAATTTGAAAATTGAGTAAGGGTGATAGAACAATTTTCTAATCCTAAGTGTCCATGGGAGATAAAGGAGAGAACATTCTTTTTTAAAAAAACAATATATTTATTTGACTTCCAAACATTTAAAGCTAGGGTGAATTTTGTGTTTGACTGAAATCTTGTAATACTTACCCAAATAAACATTCCACATATGTTCTTATAAACATAATGCTAGGTAAAGTTTTAAGGAAATCAATATAGAAAAGCAAAATTTTGGCAATCCTTAATTCATATATTACTCAACTTTTATCCTTAGTCTATAAGAAAGTGTAGGATGCTAAACATGGCCACCTCTAAATTGCAATCTAAAAATAATTTCTTCTACATCAATATTGTTTTGTCAAGGGTAAGACAGTATGGATTTCTACTTGTGGGGAAGGATATTTATTTTGAGAAAGCAATAAAACTGTTGAAAAATGGTAAAAGTAGAGATGCAGTTTGTTGACATCTTGTATGGCAATTTTGAAAGGTTAGGTTTCTTCTTTGCACTATTATAAATATTTCTAATTTTGTATGGGGTTAATGTTCTCTGAGTCACTGTTTGAATATTATTAGAAGAGCAATTGAGAAATTTCTTAGTCATCCTATTTTGTTTTTACTTTTCATTTCAAAATAACAACATTCCCAAAGTAATAGATCCAAGCTGGAAAGTTGGCTGTTGTTTAAAAGGAACCTGTAAACACACAATGAGAAGCTTCTCCTCCTGTTCTAAACCGCAGGTCCAAAGGAGGCCTTGTGGGTGTAATGGTTGGGTCTCTCCCACAGAAGCGAAACAACACCGGTAGTAATTAACTCAGGTTTATTGCTCAAAACACACAAATCACTCTGGAGCTCAGTCACTCAGCGTCTGCTTCCAAATTAGCTGTTGCCAAGTCTAAGTTCTGCCCCTTCCTCTTCCCACATTTAAAGCCCCACTTTTGCTTCCTTTCCTGTTCACGCCCCTCATTCATTCTTGCACGCCTACACGTCATGGGATGGGCTATTTCCAGTGGCCCTCCCTCTGAGTCTGAGCTAAAACTGTTGGTCTGTGTCTTCTCCCTTGAACTCCCCCCTTCCTTCTCCTTGTTCTTGGAGCTCAGGCATCTACTGCAACTAGGCTCCTCCTCCCTCGTTCTGCATTCCCGCCTAATTACCTCCTCTTGTCTCTCCATGCTCTCCCCCTCTGTCAGCAATGGGACGTGGCTGACAGTGGGAGTGGTTGGGTGCAGGGATACCAAAGAAGCATGTCGGAAACATCAGAGTGATCAGTTCTAGTGCTTTATTAAAGAAAAGTGTAGATTTACAGCAAATCAGACTGCCAGGTCCCCCAGCCTTTACAGATTTGGGATGAAGACCACAGCAAGGAGATGGCTTGTCCGCACTGAAGGAAACATTCATACATTCTTTATACACAAAGCAGGATGTGTCACTTTGGCCAGGGCTTCCAACTGCTTCACCCGACCAGATGACGACATAGATGGCAAATACCCAAGTCTTACAAATGGTCAGAGCCCAGCACCCCAAGCCCACAGATAAGGATAGCATCAAAGCTGTATCAAAACAAGTGAATATAAACATATATGAGCTTACATATATGGTTACAACAACTACCAATTAATTGTGGGGTCATCTTGACTACCAAGATGGTGTTTGCAGAGCTTCCGGAACAGTTCACCTTTTGTTCAACACACCTCCCCCTCCTTTACAGATAACCATTACAAAATAGAGTTCCAATGTGAAACCACATGGCATTAACCAGGATAGAGATCAATACAAGAAAAAGTAGAAAAACCACCTTCAAATAATTTTGTTTTTATTAATGGTCTGATAGGTTATCCAGGTAGCATAGCAGTTGAGGAAGCAAGAAGAGAGCAGACTATGGGATGGGCTAGAGCAAAGATGGGATTTTCAAATCAGAGCAGGTAATTATTTATTGTAGTACACAGGGAGATCCATGAAAACAGTAAGTTAACACTGTTCTAATTTCTGATAGCTTCCTGTCTGAAGGAGGTCTCTTTCTTGCTGATCACACCAAGATACATGGGAGAGACAGAAGCATGCATGAGCAGCAGAATCTGCTCCTTTGTTCACCATCTGACTCTCATACTTCTTGAGCATGAATCTCAAGAGGGAGTAGGTGGGCAGCTTGTTGGTGGACAACTGAACTGAACTGAAAGGGGCATAGTGAACCAGTTTGAGCTTGCAAGCCTTCATTTGCCCAACACTTCAGGTGGTAGCCAATTAAACAGTCCCAGTAGTGCAATGCATTTCAGCTGCAGAATGGAACTTTCCTGCCCTCTCCTTGCCCAGTCTATGCACTTCCTAATCTGTTTCCCGGGCCTATTTTCATGGCATGCTTGGAGGTACACAAAGAGATAAGAGGGCAGGGAAGTTCCATTGCACAGCTAAAACTCCTGGCACTAGTGAAACTGTTTCGATGGATATCATCCACCATGCATGTAAAAGGTAAAGGTAAAAGATCCCTGACAGTTAAGTCCAGTCGCTAACAACTCTGGGATTGCGGCGCTCATCTCGCTTTACTGGCTGAGGGAGCCGACGTTTGTCCGCAGACAGTTTTTCCGGGTCATGTGGCCAGCTTGACTAAGCCGCTTCTGGCGAAACCAGAGCAGCGCACAGAAACGCCATTTTCCTTCCCGCCAGAGCAGTACCTATTTATCTACTTGCACTTTGACGTGCTTTTGAACTGCTAGGTTGGCAGGAGCAGGAACCGAGCAAGGGGAGCTCACCCTGTCGCAGGCATTCAAACCGCCGACATTTCCGATCAGCCAGCCCTAGGCTCAGTGGTTTAGACCACAGCGCCACCCGTGTCCCGTGCATGTACTTCTTTATAAACTATAGGAGTCTTTTGGAATCTTTGCATTCAATGTTTCAAGCCCCCGTGACTTACTCGTCCTCTAAACAGAACATTTATTCTCACTATCTTTACCAGTAGCTGATGTACACTGAATTTGAATCTAATGCTGAAGCTTATACCCTTTCCCCCCTAATGAAATATAATCTTTATTGTAAGGAAATACAGGCTCCCAAATTTGTTAAAGTGTATCGAAATTTGAAGTCCCGAGACTCCAAAGGCTTAATGATGAAAATAGTAATGAAATGTGTAAATTTATGCCATCAAGTCACACTGCTGTCATTGTAAGGAAATAAGGTTTTCAAGAAAAATATTTTAAATAGAAATCCTTCCTGGGGCATATACAAAAGAAGATAAAGGAGTGACTTGCTGGCTTGGCCTATTTTACTACCAGAGTATGCATCCCTATGTGTACGTACTGTATAGATAGTCCAGTTATGTTTCCTGTATCGAGATAGGTGTGGTTGAAGAGAGAAAGATTTGCAAGTTACAAAAAATACAAAAGCATTTGAAACAAGCAGACAAGAAAAACGGACTCCGAATTAATTACATTTTCCCGATTCTCAAGCTTTATGAGTCTCCGTATAGCAAGGTTTTTAAGGGCTGCCTCACATTTTCAACATTAGGGGGTGACAATTTCAAAATAGGAATGTTTAGAACAAGTGCAATATGCCCACCAGCTGTCATCTTGCATTTGTCATGCTCCTGGAGAGAGAGAAAAGGAGGATATGAAAATTATGTTAATTACATGCACCTAAAAGATGGAAATTAGCAGTGGCCCTTTGGCTCAACATATATTTCTAATGGGGCCCGGAGTGCTGAACCGGTTGCTTACCCCTTTATATAAATTTATATCCCTTTTAAATTTTCCACATCTCTCCCCTTCTTTCTTTATTTTTCCAAAGAAGTACATATGCAAATGAAAAGGGGGGAAATGGAACAAAATTTAATTAAAATGTGTCTGTTTCTTTCCCTTTGAGTGCTTTAGGGTGGAATAGCAAATTGTTAAAAAGGAGAGCACTCAGAATCAGGTTAAAGAGCTGAAAAACTGATTACACTCTATTGAAAATGAAAGCAGGGGAGGGGCTGGCTGAGAGGCTGCAAATTTAGGTAGGTAAAGGACTCCAGGAGGCTCTTGCTAGAGACAGGGCATTTTTCACCGCAAGTTGTTACAGCCTGGGCACGTGTTGTTGTACAGGATGTGTGGAAAGTGGAGTCAGCAACTTTGTCCCAGGTGGGGGTTTCAGAGAACTGGGCTCCTGTGAGGCTGCGCTGCAGGTGCAGACTGTGGAGGAGATCTAAAGCAAAGTTAAAGGTGGTTTGTGGCTGGGGCTGCCCTTCTCCCTTTCTCATAACAATCCCCTTAGCTCTGCTCTAGGAGAAATCAATGATAACCCAGCAGAGGGCAGTCCCTTTATATGGTAGGATTGTATGCAGAGAGCAAATAGGATGATATATGAGAACCAGGGCCGCTCTCGTTATAGGCAAAGTTGACTACTGCCTATGGCAGCAGATTTTGAATGAGCTATTTTTTCCCCTCCAAAGCTATTTTAATTCTGAATGCAACTTCGTAGAAATAAATCTTTGCATCAGCGACTATTGTGCCATGCATGTTGCTGTTGCATACAGTATTCACCTGAGAGAGAGAGAGAGAGAGAGGTGAGACAGCTCATGTTAAATTGGAAACGAACATTTTTTATAATATTTTTTTAATGTGCAGATTTGACATTCAGATAATCAGCATGCTCCCTTCCTCTAAGGGGAAGGGCTACACTTCAGTGGTATAGAATCTGCTTTGCAAGCATGAGTTCCTGGTTCAATTTGCAGCACCGCCAGGTAGGGCCAGGAATATCACCTCTCTGGATCCATGGAGAGCCTCTGCCGGTCAGTGTCAGCTATGGTCTGCCTGGGTATAAGAAGCTTCCTATGTTCCTATTCCCCAAATATCCTCTTTATCACCAGCGCTTGATCCTCTAAACTTCCTCTTCCCTTTAAAGATTCAACCAGCAGTAATGTGCATAGTGAGGTGGGAAAGAGGAAGGTCTGTCTTTTGCCCCTCTCTGGGGCTCTAGCTCATGAAATATAAGTTCTCCCAAGGGCTACTTTTTCAGACTAGGCTTTCGCATTTGGGGAAAATGCAGTATGTAAGAATGAGATGGTGTGACCGGTTAGGTCTGTGAGCAGAATAAGTCTTTCATACATAATTTCTATTGGGGTTTTTTTTTGCTCTCCTCCAAGTATACTTCCTGATAGAGTTGGGATTTCAATCTGGTTTTCCCATGATGTAAATATCGGTTTCCCTGCCAGATACACTGAACTGGTTCACGTAACATTATTCTTCAGTAGTAAGGTAAAGCCCACAGGCGGAAAAGGAATGAAAAGGGGTGTGTGACTTTTGAGACACAGGCCCTGTGCCCTGGACAAATGGTGATGGGTAACCATGTCATGAGACTAAGGCCTGACTCTCAGGATCTCTGCTGCAAAACATACTAACTTCAAAATTCTTCTGCTGCATGTGGAGAAGGTCATGAGTAACCAGTGGTGTGTATTAATCAAATTGCCCAGCAAATCATACACAACAGTGGCATATAGCATGTGTGTGCTCCCATCACTCTTTATACAACCACATGCAATACATAGAAGCTGAAGCCAGTGCAAAGCCACAGGTGCCATGCCTAAAGCTATGAAAGTCTAAATTGAACCATATCTCAGCTCAAAGCTGGATGGCTAGGCAGATCCTTCCCTCTCCTTCCATTAGTTAGCAGAAGTATAAAATGCATATTTCACAGCAAGATCCAACTACGGTCCTCACATTCACACAAAAGTTTCTCAGGGACCAATTTTACTTTCTACTTCCTGCGCCTATAATAGGAAAATCCCCTTGCTGTGATCTGGCATAATCTCCCTAGTTTGACGTGCATAGCCTCTCCCCCACTCCCCTCATTATCCTTCTGATTTGCCTCTGCTCATATTCATCCTTTCCCTGCTCCTCCTCCTCCTCTGGGGCTTTCTCTATATTCTTTAAAGCTTTCTGCTTACACTGCTGTATATATTGTGACTTAGCCACGTTTGATTTCTGTGCCCTTTCTTTCTTTTTTTGCACTGAGCTGCAAGATGAATTTCATTATTAGCTCCAAAGCCATCTCATCCCACTTTGCTGCTGCAAATTTCTCTGGATCCCTCTGGACACTTGGGGTGCTTAACCCTCCTTCCTCCTCTTAATTCCCCCCCCCCCCAGCTTTCTGACACCTAGCCCTGACTACTTTCAGGCCTCAGTGCATTTTTCCCATCAATGACTGCTACCATACACATTTCTACATCTTTGAACCCTCTTTATCAGACAAGCTACACGACTCATTTTTTCCCAGGTGTACTAGACTGGAAATAGCCTCTGGCTGTATCACAGCTCTTCAACAGAGTATGTCAAGAAGAAGCAAAATCCTGCCTCCGGGAACATGTTCCTTTCCTTAGCTTTTATTCTGCTTAGTTACGATCCCAATCAGTCATTTTGCAAAAATCAGTCTAGGAACTCATGTCATCGCCTTCATTTGGAATCTGTTGTTTTGTTTTCAGATTTAATCTACTTGCTGTGATGCTTTTGGGCTTCTCTGGAGCGGCTCTCTCAGAATGCTGCTTCGTATTGGGAGTCTGGGGAGGAGGTTTCCAGGAATATGACTTCTTCAGGAAGTCAGCCATGGGACCCAGTCAAGCAGAAAAGAGCCCAAAGAAGTTGTGGCTCCCCAGTGTTCTCCATTCTTGCTTTGTGGCACCTGAGGTGTGAAAAGATAAATATTGTGGGGGCTGGGAAGTACGAACAACTGGCTGGAAGCTTGAAGGGTGAGGGGTGAAGCCATGTAATTAAGATCTTTGCTAGGGAGCCTGCCTTTCCTTCAAGGGGCTTGTTCTACTTGGTCTACAGTATGTTTCCGAGCACAATTGAAAGTGTTGGTGCTGACCTTTAAAGCCCTAAATGGCCTCGGTCCAGTATACCTGACCCCATCATTCTGCCTGGACACTAAGGTCCTCCTCCAAGGGCCTTCTGGTGGTTCCCTCCCTGTGAGAAGCCAAGTTACAGGGAACCAGGCAGAGAGCCTTCTCGGTAGTGGCATCCGCCCTGTGGAACGCCCTCCCACCAGATGTCAAAGAGAAGTACAACTACCAGACGTTTAGAAGACATCTGAAGGCAGCCCTGTTTAGGGAAGCTTTTAATGTTTAATAGACTATTATATTTTAATATTCTGCTGGAAGCTGCCCAGAGTGGCTGGGGAAACCCAGCCAGATGGGTGGGGTATAAATAATCTATTATTATTATTATTATTATTATTATTATTATTATTATTATTAGTCTTCTAAATGAAGAAGCAGTGTCAGGAGACTGTGTGCCTTGTCAGTGTGGTGCCGTCCAGATCTTCTTAAACTATGACTCCCACAATCCCTGGCCATTGGCCATGCTGACCAGAATTGCTACGAATTACACTCCAAGAACATCTTGAGAACACCACGTTAACTTGCCCTGGTGTAGTTTCCTTTTGTGCCATCAGGTGTTATGCTGACAACAGAAAATTAAAAGGTAACCATATGTGCCAGCTGTCAGGAAAAAGTAGGTGGGGTTTTGTTTCTTTCAGTGTTTAACGTTTCACAGTGGGTGGGTGTGGAGAGTATGTTTTCTGATTATTTTGTCAATGTTCCCTTTCCCTCCTGCCATAATCCGGAGGAACTCTATGGGCCAATAGGTGCATGCTGCTATACTAAAAGTACTACAAATGAGAAGCACCACTAGAGGGCACCCAAAACACCATATACTATACTCAACTGGCTGCGTTCACAGCTGTTGTTCCCTTGGGAATCAAACCTGCCAAACATTTCATAGGTAAGATAAGGGAGAGCAGAGAAAATGCCGTGTGGGTGTGCCAGTAGAATTGCTGATCCAAGGACTGCTCCCCATTTCCACTCTCCCAAATACGAAAGGCTGGCAGGTCTGCATATGTAACTTGTTAATCTTCCCTTTTGCATCCCAGTTTGGGAGGCTGTCAGACTGTGCCGTATTATGCAAATTGGTATTAAGCAATTAAGGCGATAATGTTTCCCTTGAAGAGGAAGACAATGCAGAGCGAACATGGGCTGCTTTACAGACAAGACTTTGGTTGCATATTTACTTGAAAACAAAAGGGAGTTAGAGAAAGAGAGCACAGGGGAAGATGTGCATGTGTGCACTAGAGCAGTGTTTCCCAACCTTTTTTGGGCAAAGGCACACTTGTTTCATGAAAAAAATCTCGAGGCACACCACCATTACAGCCCCGTGACGTCAGCGCGCAGCGTCACGCCGGGAGGGACATGAATTGCTAGCAAATTACATAATCACCTCCTTGAGGGCTGGCTCATCTTCTCCGAAGGCAGAACCCCATTAATTAACAGCACAGACTCACACCATAGCCAAGACGAGGGGGGAAAACCTCAGTCATGCACAGTCATGCACATGTGGGGGCTAAATGAGGACGAAGACCGGGCAGAGAGCAGGGTTCAAATCACCCCACCTGGCCAGGACAATCCCTGGGTGCTCCCTTGGGCCACTCGCCTGACCCACCTCGCAGGGCTGTTGTTGCGAGGATAACACGGGGAGAACCACGCGCGCCCCCGGGAGCTCCTTGGAGGAGAAAGCGGGCGATGAATGCAATGCACGAAATATATGAGAGGCGACCAGGTTTTGCAGGTGAGGGGCCCCCGCCAGCCTCCGCTTCCAACACCCGGCGCAACGACGCCGAAGTTTCCTCCCGGGCTTGGCTCGGGGAGCAGCGCTGCTCCCCCCCGGCTCCCTTTCGCCCTCCCGGCTCTCTCTGCCGCCCACTGGGGACCCCCCTCACCTGCCAAGTCCGGAGCGCCGGTGGAAGTTGCATGCATGCATGCAGGGCGCCGCGTTGCCATTGCATTGCACTGCACTCCATGCAACGCCTGCACGCATGCATTGCCTTGCACGCCCGCCAAGGGGTCTCCCCGCAGTCCGATGCGTCCCCTCCGGCGCGGATGCAGCATTGCAAAAATAAAAAAACCCCGACGCAGCCCTACCTGGGGGGCAGCCTCCACCTCCGCCGCTCCGCCTCTGCGGGGATCCCCGGGCTCCATCCTGCCGCCCGATCTCCGCGGGGGCGCAGGCAGGCTGCGCGGGGTCTGCGCGGAAGAGCTCCTGCCCGCCCGGCCGCCACCGCCGCGCTCATTCCATGGCTGGGAGAAGAGCGCTTCAAACAAAACGCCTGGCCCGCCAGGCCACGCTGGGAAACATAGTTTGCGCACCCCACGCGGGCGTGGAGCCCAAGGGCGAGGGGACTACAGATCCCGGCAGCCCCCGCGCCGGGGACGGAGGGGGAGAGGCCGGGTGCAGGGATGGAGGGACGGGTGGGCGAGCGAGTGAGTGAGTGAGTGGCAGCCGCCAAGCCTTGGCCGAGAGCCAGGAAGGGCCTCCCCAGAGGAGGAGGAGGAGGAGGGAGGCGCAGAGCGGGAGGGAGGGAGGGAACCCCAGGGGTCATCTAGTGACGGCGCCCCAATCGAAAATTTGACTTTTTTTTAAAAAAAAAATCTTTCGAATTTTTTAATTTTTCCCGCGGCACACCAGGCAACATCTCGCGGCACACTAGTGTGCCGCGGAACAGTGGTTGGGAAACACTGCACTAGAGGTCTAGGTGGGGCTCAGACCCTTCTTTCTCAGTCTTGCCCATACCATAAGTGTCTGCTGGTACTTATGCAGAAACATGCTCAGTTGCAGGTCTGTAGCTGGGACACAGATCAGGTAAGGGCTGCCCATTCTATGACTGACACTTCACGGAGCAAATGATCAGGAAGATTCAGTCACGCAGAGCCAAAGTATCAACAATAATTGGCTTGTAGTTCAATGGCAGAGCACACAACATGTGTTCTGCAAGCAAAAGGTCCAAGTTTCGAAGTCAAAATGTGGTGCTCCAAAGTGCAGACATGCTCACAGAGACCTTCCTTGGCACCCACAGGATGTTCTCTCCCACTGATATTAAGCTTGAAAGACGCATTCTATCATAGCCAACAGAGTAAGCTGCTGTCAGCGAGCCCCTTTGAAGTTGTCACCCAAAGTCATAATTATGTTAGCTGATGCCCACAGGGGTTGGGGAGGAAAAGATCTGGTCCGCTGTGCTGTAAAATGTCACACCCCCCACCTGCTATATGTATATAGGCCAGTGATGCTGTTCAGCTCCCATCAGCATCAAGCACCTTGGTTAATCGTCAGAGATTATGGAAGTCAGAACCCAACATTTGAAAGGCAACACACTGGCTATCCCTATGCATGGTATCTATCGCATTGAGATCTATGTGTTTAAGTCCAGTGTACATAGCAGAATGGAGACTGGGGTGAGGTCTGCACCCTGGGAGATAGTCAACCAAGTTTTACTCCAATAGACCCATTGGCATTAATGGACCTTACAGTCATGGTCATTAATGTCAGTGGGTCTACTCTGAGTAAAACTTAGTTGATGTTGCCAAAGTAAAAGTTAGGAACACTTTCACGAGCCATATTCAGGAAGCGTGAGACAGAACTGCTACAAATAAGGGAGTGGCTGTTCTCATGTTTCTGTGCAGCCTGGAGATAGACAGGGCCTTTTTAGTTGTAGTTTCACATTTTGTAGTTATCTGCCTTGTGAAATACAGACATCTCCCCTGTTGTTTGTTAGGTTTCAAAACGTGTTATTTCATATTGTTTTTAATACAGGGAGTAGAATAGGTCTTATTCTTTGAATCTCTGGTCTCTCTCTCTCTCTCTCTCTCTCTCTCTCTCTCTCTTTCTCTCTCTCTCTGGAGTGGCTGGATAATAATAATAAATCCTGTATGATATTACTGTTTCTCCTACTTGTTATTGTATTGGTCACTGTCTTCTTCTTCTTCTTCTTCTTCTTCTTCTTCTTGTTGTTGTTGTTTTTCTAAAGTTTATTTGACTTTTTAAATTACAAAAAGAGAATTTGAGGTTCTAATGGATCAGTCCTATGCATGCATACTCAATAACAATTGATATGGCCTATTAGATTTGCAGCCTAATGCACCAAATTCTTTGCTACAAAACAAAACCATAAGATATACGTAGCCCATGAACATGAGTGGCCACTGACACATCTTGATCGTCCACCTTAGCCTTCATCCTTCTCCATTTTGCTTCCCACTGGAGGTAGGAAAGTCTAGAAAAATGAGCTCCTTCTCCATCTCAGTTTGAAATACTAAACCTAATCGTTCCTGTGTTTTGCAAGCAGAAAAGTGGTGCAGTTTTTAGGGTTTTCTGTGCTGTGGCTATCTCCCTTAGGCTTTTGTTGTTATTTTGCCTTATTCCTGCCACTCTCGCTCTCATGATTTGGTTAAATTTAGGGGCCGTTCCATATCAATATACTGTGAAACTGACTCCACTCCTGGCAGTAGTCTCTTCCTTTTCTTATTCTGCTAGCTGTGCATTTGCCTGAGCGCCCTCCCTCTCTCCCTCCCTTTTCCCCTCAAGAGATTTTCTGGACATTCAGACAGCCGTTTTAATGAGCTTGCATTTTTCACAAAAGGCCAGGTCTGATCGTGACTTGAATGGCAGGTGCCAAGCAGGGAGAGGATTTTTTAAAAACTTCAAAATTCAGCACAAAATTGCCTTTTCCTTCCCACTGGACCAACCAAGGTGCACTTGAGGCCGTATCCTGCAAGGCACTGAACACTGCTGTCTCAGTTCATTGGGAATCAGGTGCCTTTTCCATGTCCTCTGATATGCTTAATGTTCAGCTCCTGTGCCTGTGTTTAAATGAGCATCAGTGAGATTAGATGTGCACACTGGGAAGAGAGTGGCTCAGATTTCAATCCCTCAGGGGGTTGTTGTTGTTGTTTCTGCTGGATTGTTAGATTCTTTCCCCCCTCCCCCCCTTTCCTCTTCTTGAGATATTTATTTTACAAGAGTTGCATTTTGTATTTCCCTGCAAAGCATTTCCCATTTTTCTGTATGCCTGCCAGATCTTCCTCATGTAACACACACATGCCACCAGGGACCACAAGGATTTGAAGGGTAAACACAGAGAAGAGCTAGAAATTGTTTAAGGTGGTTCACAAGGCAGCATAATTAGGAGACAGTAGATGTCATGCAGGAAAAAGAAAGGCGGCCAAAAAGTCTGGCTTGACATATACCTGCATCAGGGCTACAGTGGAGTCCCCCCAAAAGGAAGGAGCAGGAGTGCTTTTAAAAATACAACAAAAACAGAATGAATAAGTGAAATCATTGGGGCAGAGATGTGCAATATTACTTATCATATGGACTTTAGGGCATGATTGCATGCATCTGTTCAAGGGGTGGGCAGGCAGGATGTGCAGTCAGCTTCTAGTGACCCTGCTCTGGCTCACATTCTTTCTTGCTCACCTGCATGCAGTTGAAGGTGGGCCAGCACACAAACATCATAATCCAAAGGAGCAAGGCAGTAAGTTGTCAGCAGCATTCTCCCAAGCAACATACCCTTTCAATGCATGGTGTATTTGTATTTGTAGCTGTATTGCAAAATAGTCTGATTTGGACAGCATGAAATCATGTCTGTGCAGAAGACCTGATCAATGCATGAAGATAAGAAGAGGGGTGGTGGTATAAGCCTCTCCCCCCCCCCACTCCTTCTCATATTTATTATATTACCTATGCATCTCATTTCATCTGGATAGGGCTTTTACATCCAGCAGTATCTCCCTCAGTTTCAGCAGACATTTATGTAGTCATTAAGGGTGGCATTTGGTTGAAAGGAGCCGTTATACTATGGCCAATGATTGGAAAAGTATGCTCACTTCAGTTCAGAATGAGGTCAGCAATTATAAGCATCCCTGGAATTTTTTCTCCTCCCTCCGTGCCCCCTATATATATATATATATATATATATATATATATATATATATATATGCATCTCACTTTTCACTGAAGGATTGCAGTTGGATTGAAATATTGGTTGAGCCTTATTGTCTTATCTTTAAAATCCAGCTTTTTGTTGCATATGTTTTGGCTATCTTATGGTGGTTTTAAATAAATAAAGGTTCCCCGTGGGCAGGACCAGAGCTCCTCCCATATGGGAAACCATATGTGCAGCCCCTCAACTTGTTTCACAAAGCTCTAGAATTCAAGATTTCCAATCCAAGAACTGCACAGTGAAAATGAATTTCATGTATACATGTAACACAGGCAAATATATTATTGGCTAAGTAAATTTACGTTCTGAGCCAGGAAATTATGAACTTTGATAATAGCGCTATTTTGGAGCTGGCCCATGAAAGTCCTGGATCCAAATATTACTAGTGTCAGACGAAGAAGAAACCACAGGGAAGCAGCTTCCCTGCCACTGCAGGGTGTTTGAAAATCATCCCTTATATTAATATGGACTTTATGTTTTGACTTTCAGCTAAGGAGTGGGAAGTGGGGGGGGGGAGAGACATCTCATTTTAATGAAATATACTTGGAAAACCACATTGTAATGGAATGCAGTGTGTGATAAAACTCGGTTTTAGAGCATTCCATAGTGGATGGAAAAAGAGGGAATGGAATTGGTCATTAGGTCACATGGATTTTATGTCGCTAGTTTGAAAGTGGAGGAAATGTAAAGACAGGCACAGAAACTTGTGTAGATGTCTAAACTTCTGTATAGGGATGGGGAAGAAAGTGAACTTTCCTCCATCACACTTTCTGAAACACAGCCATCTTTCAGCACCTGCACTTTGCAGTGCAGTTCTCCAACCAGGTAATGTGTACAAAAATGCATATGCTAAAGTATAAACTGAATGTATTAGTGCAGGCTTGGGAAACTCGGCCCTCCAGATTTTTTGGGACTACAACTCCCATCATCCCTAGCTAACAGGACCAGTGGTCAGGGATGGTGGAAACTGTAATCTCAAAACAAGTTTGCCTATGCCTGTATTAGTGAAAACAGCATACAAAAACGCAATATTTTAGGGATAACTGCTTCGCAGAAACAAGTACATTGTGGGGGAAATGCATGCAAAATGTTCATGAGGAAACATTTGCATTAAAATGCTGATGAGCTTTCATGAGAACTTTTTAAAGAATATTCCCAAACTGTCATGGAATGCTGAACTTAAGACTGGAAAAATGAGGAATTTAAGAGAAGCAATAACTGACATACTGACATACACACATAAAGTAGGGTGATAATTGCTCCTCCTTTACCAGTCCTCTATTTGAAAGGCTGACTGGTCCAAGCCCAGTTTAAAGATAAAGAATTCTAAATAAGGAAGGGCAGGGGAAGATTTTAGGTTGCCCATCCACAGTCAGCACCTGGACAGCAGCCCGAGTGGGCCTTCTCCACTATGGTGAGATGAATTATATTTAAATTATGGCAGTGATCTCTAAATTTGCATTTAAAGTAGCATTTGAAAATCTCTTGCCCTTTTTGTAATATGTAAGTATCCACCCGATGTGCAACTAAAAACAGAGGGCCTCTTCTTCTGGAATGATAAGCCTTGGATAGGACTGCTGAGTAGACTGTGAGAAATATCTCTCCGGAGAAGGCAGAGGAGGTTTCAATTATTAATGCTTGTAAAGTTCTCAAGGAGCTTCGTATGGAAGGCACAGAGGCTGACAGAGCATGGTTATCATCCCATGATCTAGTTCGGCCTCCTAAAGGAACAAGAAGAAAAGGGATGCAGTACAGAAAATCACCCAATCCTGAATACAGATGCCAAGTATCTGGCATCAACCAGGTTAGAAAATGGTGGCACAAAATACATGCAGTGGGCAAAAGGAATGGGTGAATTGAGAGGAAATAATCTTGTTTCCAGTTATTAGAAGCAAGGTACACAATCCACCAAATTAATTAAACTGTATGTAAAACAACTGAGAACACTGCAAAATGTGTCCAAGAGTCAGGCAATGGCACCTTCACGAAAACACCAACTACACAAATGTCTTCTTCTATGCATTTTCTGCTCCTACAAATCCATGAGAGAGAGAGAGAGAGAGAGAGAGAGAGAGAGAGAGAGAGAGAGAGAGAATTACCTGGAACTTTGCAACCATCAAGCCCAAGGCTCGAGTAATTAAATGTGATAATTAAACAATCTTAGAGTTTATAATCACAATTTGCCTTCCTTCTCCTCTTTGGGTAGAAGCAGCCAGGAGATAAAGCCTTCAAGTTATGAGTAATTATGCCCCACTGAGTAAAGTGATGGAGTGCCACACTCCACAGAACTAACCAGGCCCTAGAAAATGTAGAATAAACACGTGTGTGTGTGCAGACGTGCAGTTAGTTGTTATTTATCTGATATTTAACACAGTTTGCTCCTGGGGGGTGATAAACAAAAAGTGTGCGCTTGCATGTTAATGGGAATAAACCACACCATATTAATTCAGCTTTCCTATCAATGGCTTTCAGATCTTCACACTATGAAGATAGTGAATATGTGTGCATGCACGAATGTTAGGTTGCGCTAGAAGAAAAGTGGAATCTGTAACAAAATATTGCAGCGTATCCTCCATAGCTAGAATGAGTGTTCTGGTTCTTTCCTGTCAGCTGTTCTTTCCTTCAGGATGCTCCAGTTCCTTCCTTTTCCCTCCCAACTGACAGTCAAAATTCCACAACTACTGAGCATTTTCATTCCTCACTGGGCTGCTTTTTTGCCCCTAGGTTTTATTCTATATATAAACAACTGTACTTCTGCAGACTTAGGGGTTCCTGCAAGCATGCCAATTATCTCCATCTTGTTTCTCGGTGGCCATCCATGAGTTTGCTATTGGAGGGAGAGATGGAACAATCAGATTCCCAAATAGATTTTGTTGTCCTCAAAGAATAACAGCACTCTAGAAACTGTATCCTCCTCTAAGGCTTTGTTTGCATGAGTAGAAAATCTGTACCTTGGTACAGCTGCTTGCTGATCCACAATTGCCCCTTGTGTTCTGTACCAGGCAGGTCAACTGCTAAACATCTGCTGAGCAAAAGGAAGCCTCTAAGATAGGTATTCCATCCTGACATACTTTGGTGGTAAGTGAGTTTGGGTAGTTACTCTTCTAGTCTCGTTCCACAATAGCTCCTTACTGAAGAAGACACAGATTCTCCATATAGGAACAGAAGCTTCATAACCAGGCCCTCAGCACCCTCCCTCTGTGGCTCAGCAGTGGAGAACAGAGATCAATATAATGCCGCTATCTTAATGGAGCAGAACAACTTAATTCATTCCAGGTATATGAAATTCCCCTCCTCTGATTCTATGGATAATAGGCTGCCTATGAGTGGATTGATACACCTGCCTGAGGGTTTATTTACCTCCCTAATACTTTTGGATCATATCTCCCACCTTGAGATTTCTTTTGTTCTCATTTGTTTCACCTAGGGTTATAATGAATGCAAACCAGATAAGCCAAACACAGCTAATTCCCATTGATATCAAAAGGACTTAAATACTTAAACTAGGTGCGTAAATCCCAATGGGAATTACACATGTTTACTTTTCTGTGTATTATGATCCAAAAGAATACATGTGAAGAGAGTGTGTGGTGCATTTTAAGTTGGATTTGCAACAGCAAAGACTGCACTAAAATCAGTCACTTCTGGATCTTTATGTTTCCATAGCTGACTGCCAGAGAGACCTATGCACTTGCTCTTGCCGGGATTATACTCAGTGTGTGTGTAGGTTATGTTTTCATTGTTGCATAAACAATGTGACAGGAAATTAGGCATAGGAAAAGAAAGATAAGCTTTGGAAGGGCTGCCAACATTGCTGGACTTCAGTACCTTTGCAAATAAATTTTTGAATGTTTTTTTCATTTACACTAGCATAAATAAGATCCCCCCCCAAAAAAAAACCTCATGAATAATAATAAGATAATATGGCAGTCTACTTTAGAGTCTTAAAACATGGTCATATAAAGCTTTCTTTTAACAGGTATAAAATCTAAAAGTATAAAATTTTAGATTTAGCATGAAATCTATAAAAAACAACAACCCTGAATACTAGCCTTAGTTTAATTGACCTTATTTTCAGTATATACTAGAAGAGGATCCATTGTCATTCTTCTTGGGCCTAGATATTTTTCCAGTGGCCTGTTGACAAATGCTCTGTGGCCAGAAAGAAGCAAATGAGAAAATTTGCATGCTTGTGAGTGTGAGTGTATTTGGGGAGGTGGCAGAAAACAAAAGCAAACCAAACTTCTAATTAAGGAAAAAATAGGTAAAAGATGAAAAGAAATTGTAGAGCTTTACTTCCTTTACATAAAGGCTTCTGTCTATCAGCTGGATTGCCTTAATGTGTCTACTAACAAGACTCTGCCAATATACACAAACACCCCTATTCAGCTTTGGTCTCCTTCTTTGATAAAGTCACATGCTCTTTATTTTTTAGCACACTGCACTTTTTTGGTGCCTTTAAACTCCAAGGATTAAAGAAACCAGCATACACACAAACAAACACACACACATATATATACCCCCTCCATAAATTAAATTTCATGCGGTTGCTGCTGCCTTTGAACAACATCATTACTTTACTTTCCAAAATAAAATGAAAGAGGAATGAAGAATTCCCCTGTTTCTATGTTACCTTCTGTTGTGGAAGTAGAACTATGTGAGGAGGGGTAACAGGGCTGAACCTACCATTACACCAAGTGACACAGCTGTCTCAGGTGGCAGGTGCTGGGGTATGCAGAGCAGCAGTGAGGTGCTGAAGTGTCAGGTTGACTGCCTTGCACCCCTGAAATGTGCCTGCTGTCCTAAGGTGCAGTGGTGGATGTTGATGTAAAAGATGTCTCTAACAAGATGTAAAAGATAATCTAACCCCACCACAACACTGGAATAATATTATCCGTATTCATCAAAACAGACTTTATCTCTTTGGGTTGAATGAAGTTACATACCAAGAAGTCATGCTTTGTTTACATTAACGAACATATGATTTCAATCCTTTTTTGCTTTTAAGCTATGATTCATTCTACGCATTTTGGCATTTTTGTCAATTTTTAAGGCTGCTTGGTTGAGTTTTGAGGTTTTTTTAAGCAAATATATCATTTTCATAAACTGCCTAAATGCTATGTAACATTTATTTCCTGGCAGAATGCACAAAATGTGGAGAAAATATGGATTTGGACCAGTAGGGTGCCTATTTTAATTGCCTATTCAACAAATGTTATTACAAAACTGAAGGAACAACTCCAGAACAATGTAAAATCTTAATAACTAAACAAAGAACTAGCCCTGAGCTGCTTAAAAAATACAGCCCAGGTACATATAATAGGTTATTCATGCAGCAGAATGCTGGAACAAACCCTGGGTCCATGCACATTTCCTCCACTATGAGTATACTCTGTAATGAAATTCAAAGCCTACATTCAATGACAGAATCCAGATATATGTCTGTAAACCTCTTTCTCAGTTTTAGGGAAGAGTGGTAGTTCAGTAGTGCTGCTTTGCATCCAAAGGGTCCCAGGTTCCATCCCTGGCATCTCGGGTAGAGCTGCAGGAGACCCCTGCTTGAAATTCTGGAGAGCTGCTGTTAGCCACTTTAGACATGACTGAGCTAGATGGACCAGTGGTCTGACAATAGTATAAGGTAGTCCCCTATGTTCTTAGGTCATAAACATTGTATTGGAGCACACATGGACCAAGGTGGGGAGTGAGGCACAGAAAGGGTGCCCAAAGTTGAAGCTTGATCTACAATACAGTGGTACCTCAGGTTACATGTGCTTCAGGTTACATATGATTCAGGTTACAGACTCCTCTAACCCAGAAATAGTCCTTCAGGTTAAGAACTTTGCTTCAGGATGAGAACAGAAATTGTGCTCCGGGGGTGCGGCGGTAGCAGGAAGTCCCATTAGCTAAAGTGGTGCTTCAGGTTAATAACAGTTTCAGGTTAAGTACGGACCTCCAGAATGAATTAAGTACCGTATTTTTCACTCTATAACACGCACCTGACCATAACACGCACATAGTTTTTAGAGGAGGAAAATCCGTAGGCATGCCACCCGTAGGCATTTCCTCCATAACACGCACAGACATTTCCCCTTACTTTCTAGGAGGAAAAAAGTGAGTGTTATGGTGCAAAAAATACGGTACTTAACCTGAGGTACCACTGTATAGCAGTTAGGCTTTGGGTGAATTGTCCTTCAGCTCAGGATAGCTAAGATTCCTGACTCTTCTCACTGAAGGCAGACCCACTCAGCTTTCCCATTGTGTGGTGATTTCCCATATTTGGCACCTGTTGAGACCCACATCCCAGCACAAGGCCCAATATGGAGCCAAGCCCTCTGGCCCTGCTGATGCTCCTCTTTGCCATTGCCACATGCTTGCTCACTCTTCTATCCACTCTCACCCTTTTGCCTTGAGAGAGAGAAGGCAGGAAGCAGGTGACAACAGTGAAGCGGAAAGAAGAGGAAGCCACAAATGATGCTGTCCCTCACCTTGTTTTTCTGCTTTCCTGAACTTTTGCCCATCTGCTTCTTTGGACAGGTGGGCAAAGGAAAAGTAGCAGCCACTGATAAATTGCTTCTCACTCTGGGAGTCAATGGCGATTTAGCCCAGCCTGGATTCAAAATCCCTGCCACTGCTCAGAGGAGAAGAGTGAGGCAAGGAAGCAGACAGCAGCTCCTGCTCCTGCTCCTCATCCTCCTTGCACGATCCCCACTTGTTCACCCTCTCCGGAGAGACTGGCAAGTGAGCAAAGCACTGACAGCGGGATGTAAGAAGAGCAGGAGCTACCAATCTGTTCACTCCCTGCCCATCTCAAGGGCAAGTGTGCAGACACCAGCAGCAGGGAAGGAGAGCAGCAGGAGTCATCACTTTTACCACCTGCTCATTCACACACTCTGGCTCAGAGGAAGAGGCAAGCAAGAAGCCAGGCTTTAGGACAGTGTTCTGCAAGAGCCCCACCCCACCCTCCCCAAAGCCAGTAACTTGCATTGGAAAACCTGGGACCCATCCTCTTCTCTTAGCTTTTGAAGCAGGTCCAATTCTAACTCTGCAATCCTCACAAATACACTCAGGCAGGATCTTAATGCATACCGAGCCCTTTTCACAAAGCAGCTGTGCATCTCAAAGTGGGATGCAATAACAAGTCATGAGCAAATCATTCTGCCAATCATGATTTTCAATATCTTCATTAAAGAAGTGGAGAAATGTCTGCAGTAAACTCTGTGTTGGGTGGTGCATAGTTCAGAAAGACTCTATAAAGGGGCTGCTGGAAGTGTTAAAGAGGCAGTTGCCATCCTCAGCTGCCCCTCACTTCCCTCAGTGGTGGACCTTGGTGTCTCAAATTTCAGTGGCACCCCGTATGATGCCAAAATTTGGCTCCCCCTTCCTCCGCCTCTCGCTATCCATGGGATATCATAGTTGTGTTGCCTGCTGCAGCTTCCCTCTACAGCATGTACAGAAACTGCCTTCTTGACCATTGGACTCACTATTGGTCTTGTCTACTCAATCTGCTAGAGCCTGTCTTCACATGCTGGGGAAGTCCCTAACTCACAGATGGTTTAAGACCCATTGGCTACCTTCACCTGGCTTAGCAGGCCTACATCAAAAAGTACACATTGAACAATTTCCTCATAAATCATAAGATCTAAAAGAAAGATTTAAACAAAGCAACAAAAGCACAAAAACTCCTAGACAATATCCCAACCCGAGAGTCTATTCAGCAGCCTCAGCTTTTGTAGTTGGAGTCAGTCAGGGCCCCAACCTCCCAGGCCAGGTGGGGAAAGACTTGCAAGGTAGGAAACAGGTCTTCTAGGACTCAGAGCTAGGGTTGTTTCTAAGAATAAAGTATTCTATTCTCTGAGAATACCAACTTTACTAGGGCTGAACCCAGACTTAGGCTGAAATCAAAACCCCTGGCTATCAGTGAATGGGTCTGATGAAATGTCTCAGTCCCATTACTTGCACTGGCCAGAGGCCCATTTACGGTGCCCAATCCCAAGCTGGCATAATGAAGAGTCCAGGATCAGAGTCACATGATGGCAGCAGTGTCTGCATAGGATCCAGCAGATCCTATGTTCCTCCGGCCCCTGAAGCATCCCATTTGGGGTATATTCTGCCTGCCTGCATGCCATTGGGGTGGTTGTTTCCCCATTGCAGACAAAGGGTTGTGGAGCTGATTAGGGCTGGATGGGATACATCTGTTCCACTCAAACTATGGCAATTTGGACTTCTTAATGCAGCATATAATTAACCTATGGAATTCCTGCAGTGATGGCCACCATCTTGGATGCATTTAAAAGAGGTTTGGACAGCTTCTTCAAGGTTAAGCCTAGCAATGGCTACACGAGGGGAGAGTGCTCTTATCTTCAGGTTGGCCATCGTGAGAGCAGGATGCTAGACTAGATGAGCCAATGTCCTGATCCAGCAGTCTCTTCTTACGTTCTTATCTAAATATTCTTCGGTCCTTATAAACTTAGATCTTTCTGCTCTGTTTTTAATTCTTTCTTTAGGACACCAAGCAGGGCAGGAAACTAATGCATTCTAAGAGCAAGAAATCATAATGAGAAATTCATACCGTGTATCCATTTTCTCCCCAGAAGACAGGCACAACTGGAAACCATCAACATTTTAATGTGGCACACCCATTGTTAATTAAAAGGCAATACAAGGTCAATAATTATCATAGTCAGATGACACTATAATCCTTGGATGAAGGGCAGTATAGAAATTTAATAAATAATAAACTGATTTCATAGAAGCTGCCCAAACTTGTGTCAAGGAGAAGACCTCGTGGTTTGTGCTACCACAATCATTACAGGAATCTTGCAAGACAAACATGTTTTTTCCCCCACCCTCCTGGGCTCACACATGTTATGCAGCTGTTGCCACAGCTACCAACAAAAATATAATTAGGTTAGCATGACCTCCAAAAGTACAGCCTTTTAAGATCAAATTTGTAGTACAAAGCAATCTACGTAAAGGGTTGGCATGACAGTTTTCACATTCTGGAGACTTGCTCCTTGCCTTCTTCACCCACAAGCTTGCTTAATTGTTTTCCTGGTACTGGAGATAGAAAGCTTCAGCATTTTGTGTTTTCACGCAAGATAACACAGTGAATATTGTGAAACGTTTGTAAGCAAGCTTTACATTAGCATTCTAGGCAGCTGCAAACAGCATTAAATTAAATATATTATGACTTGTTACTGCAAGAATTATCCTGGTTTGTGAAACATTCATTTTTATGCAAGGCACAGAGACAGTCCACATATCCAGGCATATGAATGTCCTCAATCAACAATGTTCACCTACCATACATGTTCCTCTTTTGCACTTTCAGTGATGTGAATATGTTGTGATTATGTTTGGAGAGAGGCCACAGCCCAGTGGTAGAATACATGTTGTGAGTATAGAAGACCCCAAGATTAGACCTTGGCCTCTCTAGCTAAAAGTGAAGCTCAAGTAAAGAGGGTGGGAAATATCTGTGTCAGTGCCCTTGAAAGCAAGAACCAGTCAAAGAAGGCTAGTGCTGAGCAAAAAATGCCAATGGTCTGACGCTTTTTAAGATGGCTTCATGTGGTCATCTGTGTGATTGGCGATGGCAGCATTAATTAATATTGAGCTCTGAGTTTGGGCTGTCCCATGTGGAAGGCAAGCTGGCTACTATGTTTTCCTATGTAATAAACAGGAACTGAATTGTGCTTGCCATTTTATAGGTAGCTCTCTGATTTTCTATGCAAAAAAGGGGGATAAAAACTTTCACTCGGATAGCTAGCAGGGGCCAAATTTGTGCCTTGAGGTCTTTCCCTCCCCTTCCTGGAATCGTGACTGCCTCTGTACATAACATCAAACTTCCCCACATATCTTATGCATAAATCTCCCTTTCTCGGTCACTATTCACGTACACACTCATTCCCTGGCATGTAAACTTCAACTTCATCCTGTGTCTTCAATGAGATTCAATAGTATAACAGATAGAGCGGGGGGGGGGGATCTGTGCCCTTCCAGATGTTGTTGGAGGCCAGGAATGGGAGGGGTAATGGGACAACATTTGGAGGGCCAAAGACTTCCCATAACTGGACATAGTGATATAGTTGGACTTGGGAGACCGGAGCTTGAGTTCTTCCTCAGTTGTGAAGCTCACTGGGTGACCTTAGAACCATCTCTGCTTCTCAACCTAGCCAACCAGAGATGGTTCTTAAAATATAGTAGTGTAAGCAAATCGGAAGAAGGGTGAAATTTGTTAAATAAAATAGTAGTCTGAAGAACAGGGAACTGGACTTAGGGTTCAGATTCTATTATCGCTAGCTCAGATTTCCACTAAAGAATGGAATTGATAGCTACAACTCAAAGATTTGTGAGACACCTGAAGATTAAAAAAGCTATCTGATTAATACAGTATAACAATACCTATTTTGTATGAATAGTTTTGTTGTTTAAGTTGACCAGGCTACTATACAGTGGTACCTTGGGTTACATACGCTTCAGGTTACAGACTCCACTAACCCAGAAATAGTGTTTCAGGTTAAGAACTTTGCTTCAGGATAAGAACAGAAATCGTGTTCCGGCGGCGTGGCGGCAGCAGGAGACCCCATTAGCTAAAGTGGTGCTTCAGGTTAAGAACAGTTTCAGGTTAAGAACAGACCTCCAGAACGAATTAAGTACTTAACCCGAGGTACCACTGTGCTTCAGAATTTTCATGCAACTGGCTGAGGCTGGTGTTCCCCTATCAGATGATGCTCTTAAGCTTTCTGAACTTGTAAAGGATGAAAATTAATATGCTCTCTTCATCAGAAAACCCCTTGACATACCAGAGTTAAGGGCTCCAGTTTGGCTACAACCATCCTCCAGAATTTATTTAATAGTTAATGCATTTTTGCAGCCTGCAACAAACTCAAGTGCACAACTCACTGACCCAACTACAAAGAGCCATCAATACACATCCTCTAATCAATATGCATTCACTCACACATATGCTAATCCTGACAGCACACTCAACAAACACCTAAGAACAAAAATAAACATTGAAACATCTCAGCTTTGTGAACAGATGTGCTCCTCCCCTTGGATTCATAATGGAACTGCAGCCTTATTTGCAGAAATCGGTAGATCTGGCCCTCCTGCCCTACATACTCTGGTTTGGTTTGTTTTTGTTGAAAAATAAGTTTTTATTAAGATTTTCCATAAGTAATGAATATATTCGGGGTTGTGAATGCATGCACGACACACTCTTACCTACATTGGTTGGTCATGCATAGTGTTTGTAATAGCTATAGCATCCATAGCTATATTCCTCCATCCATACCAAGATTCCAGAATGCTCTGGGCTAAGTTTGGTAAAGCCCACCCTACAAAGAATTCTGGAAGGCAGAACACCAGTCTGTATGTAACTGCAAGGAAAGGATACTACAATAAACCTCTTCATCTAACAAGTGTAGCCTGAGTCCAGGTTCTTCTTTCCAAGAGTCCCGAGCTTCTGAATACAAAATAATTCATGATTTGAAGGTAGCTGTATTGGATCGTTAGGGCAGGGGATCCCAAAGGGATGACCAGAGCAATGTTTTTATGGAAACATTTGCTTATTTTATTCTTATATCCTTGACATATTTTTATGGAAGTGTGGGTTATAAATCCTGAAATAAAAATAAAACTATTAGATAATGCTTCCCGATTTTGCTTCTGTTGAGCCTTTATCTTGTACAAAGAGAAATGACTGGGAAGATCTGGGTTTAGTCCCTCACCCAAGTCATGAATCTCTGGGTAATCTTGGACAGCTCACTACTGACCAGCCTAACCTAGCTCGCAAGCTTCTTGTAAATATGAAATGAGAAAGAGTCCTATGCACTGCCTTGAGATCAGTCAAGGAGCAGGGACATAACTGTAGATCACCAAAAAATAATATCCAGCTTTGCTATTATGAAAACGACCACACTTTCTATCTGTTATCTGCCTTCCTAGGAATCTTATGTGCTTCACCTGGTGCTGGAGACAGAATCAAGTACTTGCTAGATTTTATACCTTAAAAAAATTAATGAAAAGTGGGACGATATTACAGTTCATTGCACCAGGAGCCCTTGGTGATTAGCACCTAGCAGAAGTTAATTTAATGAATCTGGCACTACCACCTCCTCCACTTCAGCTTAAGACACTTGCAAACAGCAGAATTTGGGGCCCTGGCAGCATGGCCTACTTTTTCTTCTTTTATTAAACACCCAGTCTGAAGAAGAGTTCGGGAGAACTCAAAAGCTTGCTCACAACATTGACATTTTGTTTGGTCCTAATTAGTGTTGTGCCAAATCCTGTCCCCCAATTTCTCAAAAGTGTTCATCACCTGTGAAACAGACTTCATTTTTTCTGCCTCTTTCACAAGGTACTTTAAGTATCATTTCTTTATACTTAACAGTGGGCATGGAATTGAACTTGCTTTACTATTGTAAAGTGGCTGTGGGTGGCAGTATGTTTTTCTTCCTATTAAAAGTTTCTCCAACACTCACATAGCCTTCTCAGCTGTCTGTGCTTTCCATTTTCAAAGAGCCCTATAGGTGGAGTTACATCATGAAGACTTTCCCTGAGTTTAGATGCAGAGAGGGTTGTGTGGTGGCTACTGAGCTTGCTAATCTTGTTTTTAAGTGCTTCCTTTTAGCATTAAAAAAAATCTTTCTGCTCTGCTTTCTTTAAAAGTAAAAAGATTTATTTTTTCTTTTATTAGAAAAAAGACAATGAACATCAGCTAGGCACACAATTGGCAGCATCCATCTCTTCTACACATACAAGAAAGTCCTGGCAAGGATGTCATGAGCTTTTCAGTAAGCATGAGCACACAGGAAGGCTGCAAACTTCAGAGCTTTGCAGAGATTATTTGCAGAATGAAAGATGGGACACTCTTAAAAACAACCTTTGCCCACCTCAAAAGCAAACTAAGAGCAACACAAACTCTGCACTTTACACCCACCAGCAACCATCTCTCTCTCTCCTTAGATAATTTTGAAATGAAACTTCTCATTAATGGATAGAGAATAGTAAACAAAAACAAAAAAGCAGAAAAAATGTTCTGCATAGCACTATTCTTGATCAAGGAATAAAGGAGTGAGACTCATGCATAGTACTGCTTTCTTTAACAATGAGTAAGAACATAGTTCATGCAGGGACGTGGGTGGTGCTGTGGGTTAAACCAAAGAGCCTAGGACTTGCCGATCAGAAGGTCGGCGGTTCGAATCCCCGCGATGGGGTGAGCTCCCGTTGCTCAGCCCCTGCTCCTGCCAACCTAGCAGTTCAAAAGGACGTCAAAGTGCAAGTAGATAAATAGGTGCCGCTCCAGCGGGAAGGTAAACAGTGTTTCCGTGCGCTGCTCTGGTTCTCCAGAAGTGGCTTAGTCATGCTGGCCACATGACCCGGAAGCTGCACGCCAGCTCCCTCGGCCAATAAAGCGAGATGAGCGCTGCAACCCCAGAGTCAGCCACGACTGGACCTAATGGTCAGGAGTCCCTTTACCTTTACCTTTAAGAACATAGCTGATTGTCACCAATAACTATTAATATGATTGGTTTGCATGGGTCTAAGTTCCACAAGGCAGAGATTGCTGGTGTCAATATCTTCATTGTTGCCCATCTTTAAAGCAAGCAAACAGACAAAAAGAACTGCACACACCTTAAGGAGATGCAGAGAGAACACCTTAAGGAGAGCAGTGAGCTGCTCACAGAGGTCATGCTGGAGGGAACAGTGTGAGGAGACTGCTGCCAGAGGAGCACTTTTATGAACTAGTAAAAGCTTGGTAGCTTGCTCATTCATTGGAGGCATCGGGGTGCAGAGCTTTTTACATGCAATGTAAAGAGATTAAAAACTGGTTTAATAAAATTCCAAGGACTGTGACGGCCAGAGGATGATGAAGGAGATGGGGAGGGAGAGACTAAAGAGAGCTCTCTTGGAGGCTTCCATCAGGATTCCTTATTATGGAAGGGCACACTGTCTTATCTGAAGGGCAAAGCTTTATTTCTTCCTCCCATGCTCACAGATTTTGCTCTCCAATTTGAAGTCAAGCTGTCATCCATATTGCTGTGCCCAGTTATCTCTTTTTAAAGGTATTGCAAGAGGCAAAACAAACTAGCACCATACATGGAGGCTGTGAGCAACCCCTTAACTGCTCGCAGACTCACTGGCAGAAGGTTGAGTCTTTGTGCATTTGAAAGCCTGGGACCCACACTGGAAATCAGGATTTTTCAAGGTTGGTTACCCTTGACTGGTTACCCTTGAATCTGAATACATGTGAGAGGAGAACAAAGTATCCCAAAACAAAACAACAAACAAATCATATGTACCCCCCCTTGTCCTCTGTTCCCTGGAAATTCAGTTTCTTGCATCTTTTCCCCATACAGTAGAAAGTAAAAAAAACAAACCTGGTTGCATGTCATTAGATTGCATTTCTCTTATTTATTTATTATAATATTTATGGCCCACTATCCTCCAAGGAGCTCTAGGTGGCATACGTGCATCTCATACTCTTCACTTTTTTTTTTAACTCACAACAACCGTGTGAGGTAGGTTCGTAAGAGATAGTGGGCTCAGCCACACTTCCACTTAACCAGCGCCTGGAAAGCACTGGTCCAAGGACCTTTGCAGAAAACACACTATTTACCACTGACTCAGAAACAGAGGGCAATCCATAGAAAACCAGATTGCTGTTTGGTCAATTCAGTGGTAAACCACCGGTTTCCCCCAGGGGAAAGCGGCAAGGAAAACAGAGATGTGGACGAGCCTGGTGACTGGCCCATGGTCACCCAGTGGAGTGAGTGGGGATTTGAATTTTGTTCTCCCAGGTTCTAGGCCAGCATTGTAACCACTGCACCATATTGCTTACTACCAGAAATTTACTACTGCTACAAACTGCTAACTTGTTGCTGCTTAATCTATTGCTGTCTATGTATTATTTGTTTTAACAAACGGCACCCAGCATGCAAGTTTAGTCCGGGAAATGGCATAGGAAACTCCCTGGGATTCATTTACATGAGGCCTATACAAGTGGTGATTCACCAAGATGAACTCAGCATTCCAGCCCTGTGTTGTAGCTTGCTCAATGCTTGACATCTCTCCTTTTGCAGTCTCTCAGACAGGTTGCAAAGCAAGTGGTTTATTGAACCCCTGGCATAGGTGTGTCATGAGTTACTCGGGCCTGATTTCAATATTTTGTGGGCTTTCCAAACTATATATGCTGCTCCCAGTCATGGCAGATTTTTGGATATTTGTTTCTTTTCTAAATCAGTGGATTGTTCTTACTGGGGAATACTCTAAAGATGCTTACATTTTGTCCTTGGGATTCTAATGCTAATATGAATTGCTGTTTGGGGTTTTTTAAAAAAAGAAAAAGAAAAAAAAGATGAACAACCTCAGGTTACATACGCTTCAGGTTACATACGTTTCAGGTTATAGACTCCACTAACCCAGAAATAGTGCTTCAGGTTAAGAACTTTGCTTCAGGATGAGAACAGAAATTGTGCTCTGGCGGCGCAGCAGCAGCGGGAGGCCCCATTAGCTAAAGTGGTGCTTCAGGTTAAGAACAGTTTCAGGTTAAGAACAGACCTCTGGAAGGAATTAAGTACTTAACCCATGGTACCACTGTAGTTCTTAATTTTATTTTTGTATTCCTCATGCAAACATCATCTCAGTTGAAGTGACAATTGTAGGATTCACTGCACTGGCACATACAGCTGGCGCAACATGATGGTGTACATTCACATTACATTTGCATCAATATAAATATGATGAAACACCCCATGATCACAGTATATATTTTTCTTACCAGATATTGCTCAGTCAATATGCTGGGTTGATACAGAGGCCCATTTTATTAGTGCTGTGCCAGATGATTTCTGTTAAAACTTTTCAGAGTGAAAGGTGGGCTTTGGGGGGGGGGTCGCAGCTCCCCCACATCCTAATTAGTAATTTTTGCTTCCCTGCGTCATTCTTGTTTTCCCTTCTACTGCTGCACAGCCATCATATACAATTTTGGCAGGGTGTCCTTCTTCCCCTCTGATCCCGGCCAGTCATATCACATAATTAAAATTAAGGACTTTTGTTGCACAGCATTTTTTTTTAAATCAGCAATTAATATTAGCATTGGAAGCCCAAGGACAAAAAGACCAAAGTAAATATGTCCACAGCCTTATCCAATCAGGGCCCAATCCCAGCCAACCAGGGAGCACATGATTAACACGGTTCTGACATGGTGCCACATGGCCAATCAGATTTGGTTGTGTAGCTGGCAACATTATCTAAAATGTTTGTGGAACTGCCCTCCTCCTTTGATCCAGTTCTTCATTTCGCCATGCATTTTGCCATGTGTCTGATGTGCAGTGCAATTCTGACTGCCAGTTGACACGGTGATACCAGTAACCAGCTTATCAACTGCACTTCAGAAAGGAATTCCTATAGCCATTCATAGTTAGAACTTCAGCTGTTAAAACTTTCCAGCCAAAAAGGCCATATAGCTAAAGGACATTTAAAAACCCACCCTGCCCAGTACCAGTCTGTAGATTTTGTTGGCATGAAGTGCTTGTCTTTAGCTTCAAGATATACATAGTCCTCTTCCTTCCAAGTGTAGTGCAGTCTAATAGGCTGACATCAAACCAGTGATGGAATGCTAGTCACCTGTGCCCCTCCAGCCTCTAGAGGATGCATCCATTTGTCATGTTGCCGTGCAACTCTTTAGCTGCCTCGTATCCTTCAAATATGTCTTGTCACAGCAGACTCCCGGGAGAGCAATGTTAGTGCCTGCCTTTATATCTGTTTGGCTAAAATACCTGATGGACGGATCATGTTGTATCACTCTTCTTTCCAAGTTGCTTCCCCACCAACCTTCTACGACCAGTCTCACTCTCCCGCCCCCTGCAAGATATTGATTGCTGAGAGCAGCCAAACAAGCAGAGGAGACTATTGAGGAGGCATTATGGGGACACGGGATTTGGTGGCCCTAGTCAGGGCACCTAGTCAGGGCAGCGGGGAGATGAAATTCTACCACCTCTTGCCAGAACAGGAAGGTAAATGTGTTTCAGAGTCAGGGGAAAAGCTAATGACAAAGCATAGGTTGAAGTTAAAAGTTAGCTGCATTTAAAATTAATTTAAGTTAACTAGTTCCACTTTCAGTGAGTTAAAAATATAAGTTAAAAAGAGACTAAAGATGTTAATTCATGAGAGATGTGTGAAACACGAAGAATTGCCTGTTAGTATTATTTTGTCATGCTCAGATGCAATCAGTGTGGTTCCCCCATCACCTCCACCAATAGCCCATGTACAATGGAGCCTGTACATTTAGCAGCAGAAGGCCATTTAGTAAATCAATGATTGAGGTGACATTTGCACCAGAGACATGCTCAGTCTGTTACCAACTCCATCCCACCAACTGCTAGTCACCTACATGTGGGCCATAGATTGCACATCCTTAGTACCTTCCGTTGGCTAATATTTTTTTACTTGCTTTATATGGTATAGTGCTGGTTGATACTTCCAAGGTGTTCCATCTCCAGAAGACCTACACACCAGCAGTGTGTGAAGCAAATTCTTTTATATAAAACTTGTAAGACAATTTCAAAATCCCTCGCAATGCAATGATGCTTTGTAAATGAAAGGACTGTAATGATTTTTTATTATTTAATTACAGAGAATGTGCCTGCACCATAGACTGTGGTAATTTATATACTGCAGCCTTCGCAGTCTTAGATACTGAGAAATAATCTTTGGAGAACTAATAAAAAATAAAGAGGCCAGGGAGGGGGGGAGAGAGTCTTCAGACAGCTAACCTGCTCCTGGAAATAAATGGGAACACTTTGATTTTTACCTGTGACAATGCAGAAAACTGGCATTTTCTGATTCAGAAAAGTTTTCAGTCTGGAAATTAAACTGTCACAGCTGAAAAGTATGGGACACTGAAGTCCAAAAAGGGTTTAATCAAAGTGTTCAGCTCCCCACCCAGCCGCAAAGGGCAGGAGACAGATTGTCCTATAACGACAATCTGCAAAACTCTCCAAAATGTAATTGCAGCATGAAGACGGAGGGAGCAAAAGGGAAAGACAGAACAGCAGGAAGACCTAAGGCAAATTGACCATTGCTCTCCTCCTCCACCACTGCTGTGATCCGATGTCTATTAATGCAGAGGAAGTTCATTTACCTTTAGAAATGAACCCTAAGAACACACTGAAGTTCAACAAGTCTTGGCTATGGTTTGTGGTTGAGAAGGAGAGAGCTTAACCAGGAGCTTGAGTATGGACAACATGCTGAGTAAAACTTAGGCTTTTTAGCTCAGCACATCTTGGCAGCTAAATCAGAGTGGTGTAGAGAGGCTGGGCTATTCTCCCCGGGAGTCCACACATTTGCAAGTTCATTCTTAGCTCTAGTTTGGCTTAGTGCTGCCTGGGAACTCAGCCAATGTGTCATTTGTGAATGCTGTTACTGCAAGGTAGAAAGCAATTTAAACATTGCATTTGTTTGTTAGTCCAGAGTTTTCATTGAGTTTAAGCTTCTATGAAATGGGAAATGGATTTAAACTTCACTTTTGAAAATGGTCCTAGCAAGCCCTGATACTAACGTTCTTCCTTCAGTTCCTTCTGAAACCAAGCCTACTATTACCCGTTCTGCTCTGATTCCCGACTCTTTACCTATCTAAATAGGCTTTGCATACCCATTCCGTAATAAGGATGCCTGACCATGCCCCTGAGGAAATGTACACTAATTTTATTGCTAAGTATATGCAATGAGCCAGAAACATTGAGTATTTTTACACTAGCAGGCATTGACCCAGTGGGAAAAATATATCACATCACCTATTTTGCAACCCCATTGTACAATGTATGATTCATGTAGTCAGAAAGGGAAAGGTTTGGCTGTGTAGATTTTAAATAAGCAAGGTAGAGAATTGGGAAACTGGATTATAAAAGGTATTGGACCAAAGCAGTAATGACTAAGGAGAAGAATCAAATGCATTATCAGTTACTATCTTGTGCTTTCATACTATAAATTCATAGAGTCCCTCCTTTCATGCAGCCCACCACATTTGTAAATACATTCACCTTTCTTAAAATGAGTAAATGCTAGATTTGCATGAGTGTACCCTGAACTATGTGGGACGCGGGTGGCGCTGTGGGTTAAACCACAGAGCCTAGAGCTTGCTGATCAGAAGGTCGGTGGTTTGAATCCCCGCGACAGGGTGAGTTCCCGTTGCTCGGTCCCTTCTCCTGCCAACCTGGCTGTTCAAAAGCACGTCAAAGTGCAAGTAGATAAATAGGTACCACTGGTGGGAAGGTAAATGGCGTTTCCGTGCGCTGCTCTGGTTTGCCAGAAGCGGCTTAGTCATGCTGGCCACATGACCCGGAAGCTGTATGCCGGCTCCCTTGGCCAGTAAAGCGAGATGACCGTCGCAACCCCAGAGTCGTCTGCAACTGGACCTAATGGTCAGGGGTCCCTTTACCTATACCTTACCCTGAATATAGTTGTTGTGCAGTGGACAAGTTTTATGGCTGCTCTTAGATTCTATGCAATAAACATGTTGACTTTATGCTGAATTACTATCACAGGTTACCCCCAAAGAATCCCAGGAAATGCAATTGAGTAGCAAGCATTGCCTAGCTGTCTTCACAGATGTACAGGCTTCCATGGGAGAGGTAATCACAGTTTACATCCCTAGTGTAGTACCACAGTCTCAAAACATGCTGACCTGTGGCCTCTGATGCTGCCTTTGAAATTCATCCTAATTTGAATTTTTTAAAGTGGGTCCTCTTAAAATCATATGCAGAGCAATCCCCAAAGGATTATTTGTTGTTTAGTTGTTTAGTCGTGTCTGACTCTTCATGACCCCATGGACCAGAGCACGCCAGGCACTCCTGTCTTCCACTGCCTCCCGCAGTTTGGTCAAACTCATGCTGGTAGCTTCAAGAACACTATCCAACCTTCTCATCCTCTGTCCTCCCCTTCTCCTTGTGTCCTCAATCTTTTCCAACATTAGGGTCTTTTCCAGGGAGTCTTCTCTTCTCATGAGGTGGCCAAAGTATTGGAGCCTCAGCTTCAGGATCTGTCCTTCCAGTGAGCACCCAGGACTGATTTCCTTCAGAATGGATCGGTTTGATCTTCTTGCAGTCCATGGGACTCTCAAGAGTCTCCTCCAGCACCATAATTCAAAAGCATCAATTCTTCGGCGATCAGCCTTCTTTATGGTCTAGCTCTCACTTTCATACATCACTACTGGGAAAACCATAGCTTTAACTATACGGACCTTTGTTGGCAAGGTGATATCTGTGCTTTTTAAGATGCTGTCTAGGTTTGTCATTGCTTTGCTCCCAAGAAGCAGGCATCTTTTAATTTTGTGACTGCTATCATCATCTGCAGCGATCATGGAACCCAAGAAAGTAAAATCTCTCACTGCCTCCATTTCTTCCCCTTCTATTTGCCAGGGATAATCAATATTGTTTCCTGCTCAATTATGTTGGACTACAATTCCCATAATCCCTGACCATTCACCATTCTGGCTGGGGCTGATGGGAGTTGGAGTCTAGCAACACCTGGAAGGTACCAGGTTTGCTACCCTTGGCACAGGTTGTAACACAGCCCTATTTTCTCTTCGCCTCCCTGGTAACCAGTATGAACACACCAGGAAAGCATGAAGGATGCGAAGGCACAACAGGGAGTATGGGGAGTGGTCGCATGTGGAGTGGGCAGAAGGAAAAATACTTTATTGGACAAGTGGCTTTGCAGGTGGTTTAGGGTGGTAACATGCCAACAGCTCTCTGAAGTCTGGAGCCAGCCTTACGTTATGCCTGGTCTGGATTGTTGAGCCCACTCTACCACTGAGGCTCCCTCCAGCTTTCAATGTATTAAACGAATGCATGTTTGAAATAGAATGGTGTGTGTTTTTTAAAAGAGGGAGATGTCAGATCTATCTCACGCCGTCAGTTATGGTTGTCATCTTTTTTCTCGAGAAGAGGCAAAAGGATTGTGTATTTGCAATCTTCCTCTTGTTTTTGTTTTATTTGTAAAGTGTTTCCCTCCCTCCCCTTTTTTTCCTGAGCAGTGCAGTGAGGCAGATCTGACATGTAAAGAAGGTGCTATTAGAACCAATTCACAGCCACAGGTAAAGATCACAATGTATCTATCTCAGAATGTCTAGCTGGAGGGCACCTCTTGGGAAGTCTAATGCATGATGGTTTTTAAAGCGAAAAAGCAACAACTAAGAAACGATTTCTTAGCAGAGAGAGGAAGATCACTTCAGAGAAAGCCAAGGGGAGCCAGTTGACCTTTTAGTTAAACCTTTGGAACTGAGGATGGGCGTGGTGGAAGGGAAGAATGGGTTTAATTACCTTTTTGTTTGATTTTTCTTTGTTTTTAAATTCAGACAGCCTAAAAGTGTTCAGAATACACGGTACATATTGTGGCTGGATATGGTCCCAATGGTACCACTGTCCAAAGGAAGAGATCAGTCACATGAAAATTTAGCAAGGTTTTATTACTTGCTTAGAGACTAATTGCAATAATTCCTGCACAAGCAAATAAACACTTAGGAAGTGTTCTACTGACTATTATGCTAACACAATACCACACATTCTGATGTAATGCTTATGTTCCAGGTAGATGCTTCAGAGCAAATGCCAGCACTGCACTGTATAACTGTGCAATTGTATTTTTATTCTTCATTTTAATGTGCTTAAGACTGCAATTCTATGTACTCTTAATGTCTGAATAAATCTTATTGAAACCAGTGAGACTTCTTTTGAAGTAAACATTCATAGGCTTGTGGTATATAGTATGCTATAAAAAGAGTGTTGTATTATTATTATTTAAGTGAAATTAGTCTATAGATATTGTTTAATATAAGCAGAAGTTGTTCCTCTGAGGACTTGCCACAAATAATGTCCTACGTGCATAGTCCTCCCAGGAGCTATATCTTGGGGGCAATTTTCAGCAGGGAGACAACCCAAGGAGAACGTATTAAGAAGTCACCCAATCCCTTTGTATTGCAGTCTCAGCAGTTGCATTTTTCAAAACTAAAACACTAGTTCTAAAAAGAACGCTGAAACTGCTACACACAACCTGCAGTCCTGACCCAAAGAATCAGCTGTGGTCCCGTGATGAAGCGGTGCTGATGATACCACTGAAATCATCCAGTTGACTGAAAGAGGAGAAGACCAGGGGAATGAGAACCTAAAATAAAAGACTGCTAGAATCAAATTTAAAATAAGCATTAAATATGCTATCAAAGTTAGAAAGCAGTGAGCTAAAATATTTATTTTCCAAACTCACAGTATTTAATTGTATTGTGACTTGAGCTCCCTTGCCTTGCAATTCATACTCCAATTGTAATTAAAATCAGACTAGTTTTTATCAGCTAGTGTGCTGACTTCAGTGTCAACAGGGATGCATGAGCATCCGTACACTTGCTCTAAAAGAGACTCAATCTTTTATGAGGATTCTATGCAAGCAATCATAAAACATATTGTGAGTCCCTGAGCTAGGGTTGTTGTTAGGGACTCATTTGCTGGAACTGGATCCTAAATCTCTTGCCCTTTTTGACCTTTTAAAAACTTTGGTGTTGTTTTTTTTAAAAAAATGCTATAGGGTGACTGTGTACTCTGCAAAGCTCTACGATGGTAAAGCGTCGGCCACCAACCACCTTAATTTCCCAGAGCAGACATGCATATTAGATGCACATTTTATGAAAATGTGAGTAATGGGTCTGTTTCATGAGTCTTTGTTTCTTCCATTTTCCTCTGCCTCTCTAGGATCTTGCCTGAAGCAGGAGAGAGGCAGTGTGATATAATAGTTGCTGGACTGGGACCTGGCAGACCAGAGGGCAAGTCCTCACTTAGCCACAATGGGGGATCTTGAGCCAGTTACCCTGTTCCTCAGCCAAAGCTGCCCCAGAGGGTTGTTGTGAGGAGAAAATTGGGAAGGGGAGAACCAGGTACACCATTTTCAGTTCATTGGAAGAAAGATGGGATAGAAATGTGATCCTAGGCAGTGATGCTAGTGGAAAGTACTCCAGCCTTGGGATGGGTGAATCTGTCTATTTCAGTTACAGATAGGTAGCCGTGTTGGTCTGCTATAGTCAAAATAAAAAAATTCCTTCCAGTAGCACCTTAAAGACCAACTAAGTTAGTTCTTGGTATGAGCTTTCGTGTGCATGCTTTCGTGTATCTGAAGAAGTGTGCATGCACACAAAAGCTCATACCAAGAACTAACTTAGTTGGTCTTTAAGGTGCTACTGGAAGGATTTTTTTTATTCTGTCTATTTCAGTTTCTTATGTTTCCAGTCTTCACTTTAGTTCTGTGCATTTTCAGATAAGTCTAACATTTAAAGTCCTCATGAAATTTCATAAGTATGTTAGTGTGAAGTTCCACAAATATACACATTTTAATGCAATTTCCCCCACTATAAATCTTTTTGCATAGCAATTTCTCCTAATATACTGCATTCAATCAATCTTTATTTCGGTCAAAGACCAGACAGCAAAGTTAGCAACAGCAAACATATGCCACATCTGCATCAAGAAGTAGATGTAAATAAAAATTCTCTATAAACTTATTTACATTAAAAATAGCACTCCTTCAGTTAATGTCTGTATTCCAGAGATTTAAAAATATAATGTGTTTTCCCTTGTTAGTTTCACCAATAAAAGCATTTTCATGCACAATTTACCCTACTGTATGCATTTTTGTAAACATTATTTAGAGAACTGCATTACAAAATTCAGACAAGTTCAGAATCCGAATGGTGGTTGTGGCTCACATATTATTTTGTAGAGTGTGAATTTGATAGGTTCCCTTTTAAATGTGAAGTGCATCAAATTGTTCTGCTACCTCTGTTTCACAATTACTATTCCTCAGACCTTCCTTTCCTTCTGGAAGCCACAAAACCCAGCCTGACACATAGGAATGCACACTGCCCAAGAAACAGGATTACTCACCACTGCATTTGCTGCCGCCACCTTCCCCATGTGTTGCCTCAGGTAGGTTTTGCAGGCCCTTAAAGGTAGTGGTGATGGGTGCTCTCAAATGCACTCAAAGAACCATAATATCTGGAAGCATATATTTTCAAATGCTCACAACAAGCATAATGGCTGACATTCTTCACATTAGATATCCCAAGCTGGTAGCCATACTTGGTTATGAAATGAATCTGTCCTACACTGCTGAAATTTATTTCACATTTTAAAATGGGAATGCATATAGAGAACAACACTCAAGGTCCTAGGCAATCAAATGGCCCAGGAATGCCATGAACTAGCTGGGTATTCAGGCAGCAGAAGAGGAGATGGTGAGGGAACTGTTTTCACCTGACCTCTACTTGGTTCCATCACTGCTGCTTACTGGGAAGTAAAGAGGAGAGGGCAAGGTCAACATGATGCAAATGTGTCAATGCATTTGTACTGTGCCAACCTCATGACTGCCTTACCTGACCAATATTAGAGTCCCACAATTTCCCTGGAGGTAACTTTGTGCGTGGGTAAAGAGGAGAACGCTCCTGGACCACTTGTGACTACTGGTCACTGCTGTATGCCTCACAGTCAGAGGTAGCATGCCTCTGAATGCCAGTTGCTGTGCAACTGTGGGAGAGTTGACATGATGTCTTGCTTGTGAGCTTTCCAGAGACACCTAGTTGGCCATTACTGGAAACAACAGAACATTGGACTAGATGGGCCTTTGGTCTGATGCAGCAGGGCTCTTTTACGTTCTTCTAGCTTGAAGAATAGGTCTAGGAAATATGACACCTTCTCCTACTTCCCAAGTGGCATTGCAAGAACGCACAGGCACAAAACACTGCAAGGCCATTTAGCATACTTAAAAGTGGGTGGGCGAGGGGAGAGCATTGAATGAAGCTAACAATTTGCAACCTAATTACGCTTTGAGCTAAAGGGAATATGCTCATAAGTCCTAAAATGTAAGTTTGGGGCCTATTAAAACAGCTTTATCACCTCAGAAACAGAAGTTTTTGAATGTAAGCCCTTGGCTCTGAAGTTGTGAGCCAGTGCCAAATTTAGGTGTCAAGTTGTAGATTTGGTCCAACTCATTATGGAGACAATGGCTACCTGCAAACACAAGGCTCAGGCGTGAGTCCCCTCGGTGCTGTATTTTGACTTCTTTCCCCAGATTTTTAAAAAGTGCTTGTTTGGTCTTTGGCAAATGCAATTACAAGCCGCATGTGCACCGTGGAGATCTACATGGGAGCTAGGTGGAATTCCAATATTCTTCAGGCACTTCTCAACAGCCCTCCCCTTTTGTCAATGGCGGGGAGAAGGTAGCCGATTTCCTGTGCTGCTCCCATGGGGATGTCTGCACTTCCCTCCAAACATATGCACACAAATGGCACAATGCTATCTTTAGCTGAGCGACTGATTAATCCAGCATTAATCCACCTCCTTAATTGCACTTTGCTGTTTTCTCTTTCTTTATCCTTCAATTGCTCTACTGGGCAGGGGGTCTGGAGGGCAAACATATTCATTATGTTCCCAGCAAACAAGATATGAATCACACTGCAGAGGACAAAATTAAATTTACAGTTTCCCCTTGTACATGTCATAAACTATTGATTTAAAACAAGAGGGGAGAGCAGCGGTTAAGAAGGGAGCACCACTGCAGTCTTATGCTGTATTCAGGAGGCCTTCTGGACACTGGCAGCTGAAACGCATGTGGGGTGGAGCAGCTGCAGCTTCTCCTCTCTCTTGAAGAACAGGTACAAATTAGAGAAGCAGAAGCAGGCAGGGCAGTCTCACGGAATGATAATCTACCATGCCATGGGGGCATTGCTTTGAGACAGTCGGTGATAACACTATCTATGTAATCTTCAAGTGAGATCTTTTGCTTTTTCCATATTCCTGATCATCTCTTTTCTATCATATCTGTGTTCCTCTTTCTTAACCTGCCTCACCTCAGGCCTTTCTCTTTAGGTTTTTAAAGCACTCCTCAAAACTATGGTCAAATGTTTAGCATGACACTGCCTTCCTCTGTGCCCTTGGTCAAGCTATTTCACTTCTGCTTTCTCTCCAGTATTTTCTCTGGGCTGTATGCAGATGGTCCGTTTAGTATTGCATACAATGCAGTGCTAGTCACCAACGGGTCACAAGAGAGGAAACAAGACAGGCAAAGAACATCAAGTGTGCTGATAGGGGGATGGAAGCAGCGGCGTAGCTGGGTTATCAGCACCCGGGGCAAGGCAAGTAATTTGCGCCCCCTAACCCGGGGCAAGGCAAGTACAGTAATTTACTCTCCCAAGCAGCAGCAGCGAGGCTTCTCTTTCCCCCGCGCTCTCCTGGAGCTGCCTCTTTTCTTTCCTTTTTTCCCTTTCTCCAAGGCTTTTCGCTTTCTCTCCTTAATTGATTCCTCCTCCACACCACAGCGTTTCCTGGCTGCTTCCCCCCCTTCCCCTCTCTCTCCTCCTCGCTCTGCTTGCCTTGCCCTGCCCTGCCTGAGGGCGCCCTGAGGAGACTCCGCTCTCCTTTTTGACCAGGCGAGGTGGAAAAGTCTCTTCCCGCCCCCTCGCCAGACTCCCTGCTTGGCTCGGCTCACTACCCAGGCGGCCAGTGGAGAGAGAGCCGCAATTAACATAAAGCTCCTCTCCCTCCGCTTCGCCAAGCTGTCAAAGCCCGGCAGCAGCGGCAACGGCAGCAGCAGGCGCAGCCAGACCCCCACCAGCCAGCCAGCCCGCCCAGCTTCCTCTCCTTTTTTTGCCTGCGGCAGAAGGCTTCGCTCTCCCCCTTCCGCGACCTCCTCGCCAAGCCGAGCGAGCGCGGGCTCCCTAACCCGTGGATTTTAGTAGGGGCAGAGAGCTGCTAGTGCGAGCGCGCCCCCCACCCATGTTGCGCCCGGTGTGGCCGGCCCCCCTGGCACCCCCCACGCTACGCCACTGGATGGAGGTAGAAACCACAAGTACTTCTGGCCTGGGGACAAACTTTTAAGTGGAAAGGTTGAAGAAGCTGTCTTTGTTTGGAGAAGAGATTATTAAAAGGCTGTATGATAGCCATCTTTAAATTTTTGAAGGGCTACTGAATAGATTTTGGAGCAAACTTATTTTCTTTGTCTCTAGAGTATAGGGTTTGAACCAGCAGGCAAAAATAATATGATAGAGGACTTGGACTAAACATTTTTGCATTTTTCCATTTCTTCCCTTATCGCAAAAATCTGATCTTTCGGGAAGGAGAGCTATTGCACAAGATCTCCCATTCAACTATAATTGCACAACCTCATTTTGCCAGTGTGATCTCTCACTTAAAAATGGCACCAGTCTGAAAGTGTCCAGTCTATCTGTATCTGAGCACTGCAATTTAACTTTGACCATAATGTTGGCAATTCCATTCCTCCCGTGCTGCAGATGTGTGTGGGATTGTTACATGTCACATGTCTGTTTACATTCCAGCACTGATTATTGGAGTCTTGTGGGCAGAAAGAGAGATACAGTCATACCTCAGGTTACAGACGCTTCAGGTTGCATTTTTTTGGGTTACGGACCCCCCGAAAACCAGAAGTACCAGAATGGGTTACTTCCGGGTTTTGGCAGTCGTGCATGTGCAGAAGCGCCAAATTGCAACCCGTGCATGCACAGATGCACCACTGTGGGTTGTGAACGCTGTGAGTTGTGAACATGCATCCCGCACGGATCACGTTCGCAACCCGAGTGTCCACTGTACACTGTTTCTTCTCTGTATAGCTTTTGCTTTTGCAGCTCTCTCTTGGAGGAAGAAAGACAGAGAGAGGAACCATGTCTTCTTTCTTCTGTTACATTTGATTTAATTTGCAATAAATTAGACTTAGAAGTTACTCCTCAAGGCTTAGCTTCTGTTTTGAACTCTGCTCATTGTGTGCTCATGTCCCTGGATATGGGCCACATCAGTATGACGGGAGACCAGAGTGAAGAATCCTGGGTGACGCTGCGTTGGGGGGGAGGCACCAGGCCTTGGTGTTATCACCCAACACATAATACCAAGGATGGCAGATGATGGCTGATGCCCGCACTTTACCAGCACAATATTGTTCTTGCACCCACAAGTAGTTGCTTAAGAAGTCTAAATTGTAGTATTACAAAATGATGGGCAAGTGAAACTTATTTTGGGCCACAACACAAAACGTGTTCAGAATGTGTTATGAAGCCAACTGTGTTAGTCATAGAGCATTAGATGGTGTATGAATAGCATAGTGTATACACCCAGCCTTCTGTTACACTGTGATGCTGAGAAAACAGAAATTTAAAAATCCAAAATGAATGCCAAAATCACTGCATCTCAATTAAAACTGGAATATATGCATCATTTTGCAATCAGAACAACAATGAAAAGTTTACAAACTATAAAATAGCATCTCATATTAACTTAGAACAACCCTTTGCAAAATTTATTTGTTTTTATATCTGCTTTTATATTGGCATGTTAAATATTTCTACTGAAAACATAGTAGAAGCAAAAATTATAGGATTCCATGAACATTTTATAGAAGTCAAACAGCTGTTCATTTCCCTGAAATTTTGATAATGTATACTGGCAAAAGGAAAAGCTGTAAAGGGTACACAAAAAATGAATGAACAACTGAAAATTGATCTTTAAGGAAAAAGCTTTAAACTGCTGTTGTTTTGGTCATTTCTTATCCAAACTTTTTTTTTTAATGGCCATCATGTGGCTCTCAGCTCAGGTTTGTACTGAGTGGGGATTTGAACTCAGTGCTCTCCAGTTGTGCTCCAACTTTCTACCCACTACACTATGCTGGCTCTCAAATAAAAAGCACACATTCTGTTTGTTCTTCCCATGAACATCCACAGGTGGGAAATCAAATGAACCAAAGTTGCCTGTACAGGACCTCAGATCAATCTGTATTTCCATCACTGCCCTATTTCTTCTGTGGAATGCACTCAGCATGGAGAATTCCTTTAGCATATGGTTGGCCCTGCTCACTTCATATGTTATCAATCACATTGCAGCAACCTGCTACCCATCCCTTATGCAAGCAGGGAATATCTCAGACCAGCATGTGTCAGATGGACCACTCATCTTTCTGTCTGCAATTGGTATCACAGATGTTGCTAATATGAGGATGCTGTCTCCCAATCAGCTGGCAAGAAATGCATGTAGGAATGAAAGCACACTGTGATCAGCTGAAAGGACAGAGGTTATGAGAATAGGGTAGAAAAGGGGCCTTGTGAACTGAAAAGAGACAGCAAACGCATTGGCATTCAGAATTACTCAGCAAATAATCATAATGTTTGGAAAGAAGCAGTTTGATGTTATTTGAAAATATATTAGCCTGGTCAGAGTAGATAACATTATATGTAAAACTACAACTTGCACCTGATTAAAGAAATCATGTGACTTTTAAGCGATCAATGCATTTATAATTTTTGCTTACATTTACATATTGGGGGAGGGGTAGGTTCTGAAGCAAGAGAAATATATCAGATAGCTTCGTCTGGGTGCCACAGGAGAGTACTCAAGCATGCTGTTCTTAAGTGTGGTTACACACAGCCATACCCTACAGAGATCTGGAAGATTTATGTGTACATAGTCCAGCACAGGTCAATAGCATTATAAGATAATCATTTCTCAAACTGCTTCTTTAGGGCTGAAAATGTGTTTCTGCTATATGTCAGTAATGGTGTCAGAACAACTCTGTGTAATCTCTATTGCTGAGCCCAAAGAGTGTAACTATTATTATTATTATTTGTTTAAAACAATATGGATGCTTTTTCTTTGAATATTTTACTTCCTTGTTTTCAATGAGAGAAAGTTAAGTCTACAGATATGGCTATGTATATTTGCCATCAATAAAAAATGAAGGAATTATTCTGTTATTTTATGAATTAATGTAATTACAGCACATTTGTCCATTACTGAAGTAGAATTTTAATTTAACAGTTTAATTTGAACTTAATTGCAGCTCTTTCACTTATGTTAGTCCTGCCACTCCAGTGTCTGATGTCCTGACCCTCAGGTACAAGGGGGTGGAAAGTAAACCTCTTCAGAATTTCTTAAATATATACAGTTCTAATCTTTTGGACCTAATCCTTTTGTATAGGTGCAAATTTGTTCATAGAATACCCTTAGTTTTAAAAAGATTTTTTTAAAAGGTTTGATTTTACTTGCTTGAATTGAAAGGCAAAGATCTAGCTGTACTCAATGGCACTTTCATAAAGTTTCAGTCAGTGTCAACTGGCTGAAAAGGTTGGCACCCCAATCTATAATAACAGTCCAGAAACCTTTTGCTTTTAAACAGGTCATTTATTCATAAAGGTAAAGAGACCCCTGACCGTTAGGTCCAGTCGCGGACGACTCTGGGGTTGTGGCGCTCATCTTGCTTTATTGGCCGAGGGAGCTGGCATACAGTTCCAGGTCATGTGGCCAGCATGACTAAGCCACTTCTGGCGAACCAGAGCAGCACACGGAAATGCCGTTTACCTTCCCGCTGGAGCAGTACCTATTTATCTACTTGCACTTTGACATGCTTTCGAACTGCTAGGTTGGCAGGTGCTGGAACTGAGCAATCTGAGCTCACTCCGTTGTGGGGATTTGAACCGCCAACCTTCTAATCGGCAAGCCCTAGGCTCTGTGGTTTAACCCACAGTGCCAAAAAACCACACACCAGACACCCTGGTTCTGGATATGTAAATCCACAAGAACCCATGATGCCCATGTTCACAATCCTGAATCCATGCCGATTTTGAAAAAGCCTTCAGTAGAAATTTACAAAAATTCTATAGCACATGAGGGTCATCATGTTTCTGTCTAGCAGTAACTAAGAGGCTGAAACTTTGTTCCTTGTATTGTTACTGTGCCATTGTTTCCCTGAACTTATTATGGAAGAATGATGTCTCCTGTCCTGGTGCAGCTTCATAGTACAGTAGCTGGCTATAGAGAAGGCAGAGGGAATGTGGGAGAGAAGGAGGGAGGGAGACAAAGAATGCAGTTGCCCCAATCTCATGAAAGGCTGGTGATATCTATGGCAATGCATTTCAACTCTTGTCTTTGTCATGCAAATGTACCTTTTCAACCCACCTTCTCCTGTTTTCTGCTAGCCCCTATTTTTCATGCTTTCTTGGAGTGAGTTTATGCAAGACAATGCCTTTAAGAAAGAGGTTTTGAAACTCATCAGTGGTACAAGCTCCTTGGTTGGTATCAAAGATCCTTCTTTCTCTTTGAGTGCTCCTTCCACTTTTATTTCAAGATTTAAAAAATGCAATGCAAAAGGATGTGAGGCTTAACATCATGCCATCACTCAGAAATGTCTGCTTGTTAAACCTTTTCTCAAACATGTAGCCCAAGGAATTGCTCTGTGTAACTTGAAAGCTAATACTCCACCCTGAGAACACTGGTTAGTTGCATGAAATATGTTTTTCTGACTTCATAAATTTTGAATTGGCACAGCCAATTTGGATCATTCCTTTCGGGGATTTGAGTAGACACTGTCCTTTCTTGAGTAGACACTGGTCTGAGGGTGAGGGGAAGCCCAGGCACTTAGCAATAGGACAGAGGTCACATCCCAAAGAGAAAGATCACAGCAAGGAAAATCCAATAGTCCAGCCAGGGTAGCCTTTGTAAGATCACAATCAGGGTTAGGCAGGGTAAAAGACAAATCTTCAGCACCCTATTCACAGCTAGTTTGTGTTATTGCAGGTTTCCCCAAACTTGGGTATCCAGCTGTTTTTGTACAACAGTTCTCATCATCCCTGACCACTGGTGCTGCTAACTAGGGATGATGATGATGTTGTTCAAAAACAGCTGGAGACTCAAGTTTGGGAAACACTGTGTTGTAGGTTTGAACTGGGAAGTCATGCATCACCTGACAGAAAGGGTATGTTTACTTCTGATATACTTTCAACACACACACACACCTCCTCATAGAGATGTATAATTCCTCACTTCAGATATTAATTATATGTGTGACTACAGGAAGTGTGACTGACTCACACTTCCTGTAATCACACATTCATTTGTGTCTGAAGCCACTCTGCGATATGCATAAATGGTCTTGATGTAAATTCATACACTACAGTTTTTTATAATTCTGTAAAAGCAGAGTTCTGTCATGTGCCATGATCCTGACTGATCATTAGTAGTTTCACAGGCCTTGGTTGGTTTGTGATAATGTGACAGTTTTGCTTAAAAAAACTTGTCTGTTTTTACTAACCCCAGGCTATTATTACTAGACATTTGCTTTTCTTTCTTTTTTTACACTGGTAAGGTGGTAGAGTGATTCCAGTTTACACAAGCATCCTGTCAGTCTTTTCCTCCATAGGTTTATTTACAAAGATGTCAATCAATGTGTCACTTGAACACTAAGAACATCCTACTGCCCTTCTCTGAAAAACACCTCTTGGAGTAATATAAGAAGAAGTGCTTCTTATGTTAGGAAAAATGGATCAAATCCAATTGTGTTGAACCCTTTGACCCTGCAGCTTCCCTAATGCTACCTTCCACCCTGTTCTGGAGAGCTCCTCAATCCCCTTGAGCAAATTTTCAGAGGGATCCAAGCTGAAGTGATAATCAGCAGCGACTGGCCCCTGCCTCTCTTTCATTAGTGGTGGCATACACTGGATCAAAAGTGTGCACTTGTGAAAGAGCACAACTGGTTTCAACCCTATGTAAATTTTGAGATGCAAAGAAGTACCGTAATAATTTCTGTTCTTGGATTTCTGCATCACATGCAACAATCTAATTGGAAAGATCATATAGTGGATGAGAAAGCAGGCAGTGGGATGAAAAATGCCAGCTGTGTGTGCCTGATGCTATATCCATCCATGTGCCATGTTACAATTTGACTGACAGCAGATGGCAGCACTTGGGTGGGCATAGCTGTAAGTCTTCTCCTCTTGAACACTATGGCCTTGCCAACCTTTAGGTGTATATACATCTGGTTACTCTTCCAGACTTCCCCAACACAAGATTTCCTCTCTGTTTTATCTACCACTATCATTCGTGTGTGTGTGTGTGTGTGTGTGTGTGTGTGTGTGTGTGTCGGTACATATACATCCTGTCCAGACAAATTGTTTTGATCCTTGGTAATAGACTGGTTGTATATTATTCCTGAAGTACTAACAGTATGTGCTAGCTGCACGGTAAAGGTCCTTTGTTTTGAGGAACTTACAGCAATCTTTGTGCCATGAATACCAGATAGGGAAGCAGTGTTGATCTGAACATGCTGCAGAAATTATGGAAGCTGTTAAATCTGCTGATGCAATTATTATTATTATTATTATTAATAGTAACAGGTGCATTTAATGTACTTGGGCGTGATTTATTGTGTACAGAATGACATAGGCATTCACGTGGCATTGCAGGCAGGAATAAAAAGACAAGGTGACTGAGCTTTCAATTGCACATCTGGGCATGATTTGGAGAGGCAATTTACTGACATCATAAATGACGGCTTTTTAGAGCAGCTTGTTTTTGGTGCCTATGAGGGAGGAAGTAACTCTTGATTTAGGGCACTATTCAATAGTACTTACTTTTCCTGCAGAACTACTGGAGTGTCCCTTATGGTAGATGAGAGATGGGACAGAGGCTACAGTGAATAGAAGGAAGTTTTGGCTGATTGGAAGTCTTTTGTAAGGAAGTAAAAAAGATGACGAGGATAGAAAGCAGGCTGGAGATGGTGGTTTCCCCCCCCCCCAGAGAGTTCTAGATAATATATTATAGATAATATATCTATACTGCTTACATTAGGAGAAAATTCCAAGCAGTTTACAAAAGTAAACACACACACACACACACACACACACACACACACTTTAAAGCAAGAAACACAAATAACAGATAATAGGGGGAAAGTATAGTGCTACTGGTCAGAAAAAGCTCAAGGAAACAGATAGATTTCTACTAAATGTTGGAAACAATCAACAGTCCCAAATGCTGGGGTAGGGGAGCATCACAGAGGGTAAGCACTGCACAGAGAAGACCCAATTGCAATCTCTTGACTGCTCCTCCTAAGCCCTGGAGCCAATCCCTCCTTTTAAAGGACAGAGTTATTTATGCTGCAAGGCATATCGGTACTGCAGAGAAGGCTGTCCTAACCCCGGTACTAAAGTAGGATTCAATTACCAATCCAGCCGGCTTCTGTGCATGGAATAATGAGGGTGTGCCATCTTGCAATGTGCCTCAGGCAGCAAAATGCCTTGGGCTGGCCTTGCCGCATGCAGACTGACACCAGATGACATGCAGGCAGGTTGTGGCACTAGCAAGACCTCGTCTGCTGATCGTAGTGACCTTTATAGGGGAAAGTGGCCCATTAAGCAGCCTGGTCCCAAGTTGTGAAGCGATTTTTATGATGATAAGATGGCTTAGTAGTAAGCAGGTTGCAACACAGGTGCAATATGTACATGGACAAGTTTCCATTGTCTCTACCCCTAAATCTTTTATCTTACACTCTCTATATTAGTCACCTCTGTTTCCTAGTCTTATCTAAACCATTTGGATGAAGAATTGAACTGGCATTTAGGTCTCCTAAGTCCTTTTCCTAAATAGTTTTTTCCACCATTTTATATCCTCTGCAACTACTCAATGTTCTCTTTGAATAATTTTCATCACCTTACAAAAAAGATGAGATATTTTCTGTTTCACCAAATTGTTGAATAGTGGAAAAGATGGACGAAGGACACAGCTCTGTTGGACTCACAGCTCTTTATTGCAGCAGTTATAACTGCTCCTGTAATCAGACTGACTGCAACCTAGCTGGCTGCTTCATATAATACTAAGTAACTTGAAACAGTAACAACTCAGAACTAGCTTAACCAATCAGGAGCGACAGTTTCCAATCCTTCATTTACATACTGGTGGCCCTGAGTGAGAACTGCCACTAATCTTAATACATAACACAAATAATTTGGCATTTCAAATTCTGCTGAGATGCATGGATTCAAGAGGAAGTGTGTTTTCCATTTCTTATCACTCACTCTTATTTTGCAAAAGAAAACAAAACACCAACAAAGATCCTGGGATTTATAAAAGCTGGAAGGCTTCTTTCATACACAGCCCACCTGAATAAAATGAGAATATAACAAATTCATAACAATTAATTAACCAATGCAAGTAAATAAACAATACTGCTAATGAATACAACATGTGGAAAAATATGATAGCAGGCAGGTGTATGGGGGGATGTTGTTTTTCAGAGTTTTAAAAATATGTACCTTAGGTGAATTAATGGAACAGATTAGGAATAAATAGATACATCGATCCTAAGGAGCACCTGGTGCCACATGCAGAGAGCTGCATAATATCCTGTTGATCAGTTATTCAGCAGAAAATGAGAAGTTAAGGAAAGCCTTTGTGGGTTACTACCTTTATCCCCAGCCATTCACTGCGCCCATCTGCAGACCCTTCTGCCTCCCTGTAGCAAGGATGGGGAATCTCAGGCCTGACAACCAGTTATGTCCCTCCAAGCCTCTATTTTCTGACCCTCCCCAGGCCATACCTCTCACTGGCCCAGCTGACCGCCTTTTCAAATGCCTTTGATCTAGGTGGCATGTGTCCTTGAGTTGTCACAATGCCTTTTCCTTCCCTGGATGGAGAGATGTGTTCATACAGTATGTGTTTGTGGAAACATCTGGCTTTGGTGCAGTTGGAATGCAGCCTTCTATCCAAAGGTATCCATAAATTGCTCCACCTGCTTTTGCTTCCTGAACACACCCATCTCTGCCTAAGGTTGTCCATGAGGAAATGCAGGCCTTGGGTTGAAAAGAGGTTCCCCATCCCTGCTCTGGATGGAACCTAGACTGTGTCACCGACTTCCAGGCACTAATACAGGCTGCCACAAATACCTGTACTTATATTGGGTTGCATCCCCCATTTGTTACACTCAGAGCAGAGCAAACCCAATGAAATTGATGGGCACAACTAAATGAAGTCTAATTTCTGTGAGTGTACTGTGAGCAAAATTTAGCTGGGTACAATTCATTGTGTAAGTAAATAAATTAGTAGTCTTTTTTCTGAAAGGGTGGCTTGCACTCAGCTCCAGCTATTGGACTGGAAGGTAGCGGCATGTGCACCACCAGTTTGCACACATTGTTCACGCTATGCCCTAGCTCTGTAGTCTTCAACTTTGCAGAATCAGGGCACACCTTTGAGTATAAAATACTTGGGGGTATTTATTTTGTTTTACCATATACAGTGGTACCTCAGGTTACATACGCTTCAGGTTACATTCGCTTCAGGTTACAGACTCCGCTAACCCAGAAATAGTGCTTCAGGTTAAGAACTTTGCTTCAGGATGAGAACAGAAATTGTGCTCCAGCGGCACGGCGGCAGCAGGAGGCCCCATTAGCTAAAGTGGTGCTTCAGGGTAAGAATAGTTTCAGGTTAAGAATGGACCTCCGGAACGAATTAAGTACTTAACCCGAGGTACCACTGTATTTGTATGGTGGTAGGGCTGCTATTGAGCATCACCACTTAGGTCAGGCTGTGAACCAGAAGTTGGTTCTGACCAACCGGATTAAGACCAGTGCCCTAGCTGGATTGGACAACTAGCCTTTTTTAGCCTCCCAAAGAGAGAGAGAAATTACTAGCACAAAGCAAAAGGACACTTAATGGAGGTGTTTAAACCAGTGAAGGGGACTATGAAACGTGATCATTCCATCCTTTTACGTTGCCCCATAATAGTAGAACAAGAGGTCACCATGAGATGCTAATGGTAGCTTAATTTAGCTCATTTGAAAGACTTTTTTTTCCACACAGCAGGTCGTGTATGAAATTTACACTCCCTCAGGAAGTCAGGGAGTGGGAGTCACTGTAAAAGGTTTAAAAAAAAAATAAAAAAATGGGCTGCTTAATTTTGGGAAGGGGAACATTAGCATTACTTTTATGACAGTGCCTCATGGAGTTTCTTATTCTGCTGAACTGCACAAATCCAATAAGAACGCCATGACAAACAGATGAAAGTGGTATCCAAGCATTGGATATACATTCACTCAGGACAGAGATACGATTGTATGCCCTATGCAGCATTTGTGCTTTAACCACACCTTCCTCCTCTTTACCTCCACGGCCTTGTGCCCATATTAAGATGATGGCTCATTTGCATTTATCAGTCCAAAGAGGGAATTTTTTTATACTCAGTTCTTTGAAAGAAATGTCTCTCTCTCTCTCTCTCATTCTTTGTATATATAAAGCAGAAGCATTTACTTGATTTTTAGTGAGATAATTCTAGCATGAGCCCAAAAACCTACTGACATAGGTGTACCTTATATATGTACCTTCAGATCTTACCACCAGCTGCCTATCTATCTTGTTTGCCCTTTATTTATTATTTTTCCTTTTTTGCAGACTGCATTGGTATTCAAAACCATTTAAAACGTCACGGATGTTTTCCACCTCTTGTTATTTCCTCTTGTTGTCTTCTGCTGGCAATCTCACAAACCATCAGTGCCAGGAAGATCCTTCCACAGAAGCCTTTAATTGGCTGGCTGACATGTCAATTTCTCTGTATTTGGGTGGCGTGGGAGAGAGAGATTGCTCATCGACCAGTCAGGCCTGGACATTCTAATGATGTCAAAGCTATACATTCCTGTGCTCTGTATGTACAGTGACTTTGCACAGCCATTTTCTCCTGGTAGCACTCAAAGGAAAGAAGAAGAAGAAGAAGAAGAAGAAGAAGAGTTTGGATTTGATATCCCGCCTTTCACTCCCTTTAAGGAGTCTCAAAGCGGCTAACATTCTCCTTTCCCTTCCTCCCCCACAACAAACACTCTGTGAGGTGAGTGGGGCTGAGAGACTTCAAGGAAGTGTGACTGGCCCAAGGTCACCCAGCAGCTGCATGTGGAGGAGCGGAGACGCGAACCCGGTTCCCCAGATTAGGAGTCTACCGCTCTTAACCACTACACCACACTGAAGTCCATCTCTTCTCCTCATGATGCTCTCACAGGTTTCACAGTTCTGAACCTTATTCCCAGTATGAATTGCAACCCTATTGCAAGTGTCAGGTCCTTCTCTCAATTGTTTAAAGTGAGTAATGTATCACCCTATCCTCCTGGATAGCTATATATACTCTCTTTAGCACCTACAACAATAAGGCCCAACTCAGTGCTTGGGCATACCAATCAATATATACAAACTATTTAAATAATTAAAGGTTTCTATGAAGAAGAAGAAAATTCCCGTTCACTGCTCTGGCCTTGCCTCTTTCTAATCAGGAAACTGTTCGCCAACTCTGCATCAGGTGACAAGCAGATCACTCAGTTATTCCTGGTGCAGAGATGCTGTGGACTTATACACCCCTTAGTGTAGGTTACACTGATCTGAACATGCAAACTTTGTCTGAACGTGTTGTTGCAGTTGGATCCCTCTAGATGCATGCCGTGGGAGTATGCCAGATTACAGAGAAGGCAGCCTGGCAGTTCTTCCTAGGACAGCCATTTCGGAGGTTCCCGTGTGCTCCCAGCGGGGAGAGCCTTAAGCCAGCGGTGTCTACTCCAGCATCAATAACCCAACAAGGTGGAAACAAGCAAAAGGGTTTTCTGGTTCTTCTGAAAAAATAAGACTGCATAATATAAAAACTTTTTGGTTGTAAGAGGACATGGAGTTATTGCACTCCTATGAACTTGCATATAGGCAAGTACCAAACGCAAACAAGCCCCAAACCAAGGATTCCTTTACTGGGGTAAGAAGAATAAGAATAAGAATAAGAATAAGAATAAGAACAGGAGCACCCTTGCCTTGTGCTCTCACACTATTCAAGGCTAGGAGGCTCACAACTCCATGCCTTCCCAGTGCCAGCTATCTGAGGCATCCATTTTTTCTCTCTGCTCGATTGGCTGCTAAAAGCTATCTCTCTTTTATCAGGATGAGCTACCCTCTTAAGAGTCTGAGACAGGTTTAGAGGCAAGTAAATGGGGCAGCTAGCGTGGTGCACAGCTCTGACAGAACTTCGCTATGATATTCTGCATACTTCAAGTGGGTTCTGATGTGCATCACTCTTGAACAAAGTGTATGGATTACCCTTTTTAAATTTATTTTATTTTCCACAATCCACCTACATATGGAATTGCCAGATTGGTCCATAGCTGGAAAAGAATGGAAAAACTGGCCTATATTGCACATGTTCCTTAGGCTCATGTTGGTCTGAGCCAATTGCTATGTTCTGAGCTGACTAGAAAAGCAAGGTGATTTCTTCTCAGTAATAAGATTGTACAAGGTTGTTGAAGCACTTAGTTCCTTCCATTGATGAGTATCTCTGCTCTACCATTTTATAATTTCCCAAATCAATACTCAAACCCAACAGAAAACTTCTGTGAACCATAACTCATTAAGCTTTAGTACAATTTAAGACAAGGACCTTGCATGCATGAGGCCATCAGGCACTGATATTGACTCTCCAGGACATTTTTAAGGCTATTTATATCACAATAAAGTCTCTTTATTAGCTTCATCAATCAAGAAAAAGGCCATGTTTTGGCCTGAAAATGACTTTGACTTAGTCTTGGCAAAGGAGAAGAATGAGGAATCCAGGGATCCATTATCTTCAGTCTCATTTGAAACAATCTAATTGCAATCATATGTAAGAATTTCGGGCTGCTAAAATAAGTGGGAGAAACGTTGCTAATTGTGGTGTTACCTTTATAATCAGAATGGCATGTAGGTGCTATGCAAGAAGTTACTGGAGGGAAAGTGCCAACAAGTAGCTCAATCAAGATGGCACCCTTTTGCAATGAAAATAACTGTAATGTGATATATTGATTGACTGCGAAAGCATTGGCTCATTAAAATCTAGGTTCAAATCGTCGTCCATTGACAAAGCTCAGTGAGTGGGCTTAGGACAGTAGGACAGTAGGACAAATCCCCAGAGACCACTTGAAAATTGCTGATGGTCTTGGCCAGGGGTCAGCAACCTTTTTCAGCTGTGGGCCAGTCCACCATCCCTCAGACCATATGGTGGGTTGGGCTATATTTTGGAAAAGAAAAAAAAGAACAAATTCCTATGCCCCACAATTAATCCAGAGATGCATTTTTTAAAAAAGCACACATTCTACTCATGTAAAAACACCAGGCAGGCCCCACAAATAACCCAGAGATGCATTTTAAATAAAAGGACACCTTCTACATGAGTAAAAACATGCTGATTCCTTAACCGTCTGCGGGCTGGATTGAGAAGGTGATTGGGCTGGATCCAGCCCACGGGCCTTGGGTTGCCTACCCCTGGTCTTGGCTGACCCCTTAATTATTTATCCACTTGTTGTATCAGTTGTAGTGTGCTATGTCAGATGTTGTGTGATTTGTAATTCCATAGAATTCAAATTATGATACAATAACACACCCTCCAACATTTATCAGTAGAAAATTGGGGCACATGTCAGCTGGCTCGCTTGCACAGGACCATGGCACCAAATGATGCACCGGTCAGCTCACTGTCTCCCCTGCTGCAGCCCCTACCTGACAGCTGCTCACTCTCTTCCCTCCTCACTTGCTTGCTTCGCCCACACTGCACCTCACACCACCATGACTTTGGCAGCAGCAGAGAGAGGCTGGCAAGAGTGTCATGGGCATTTGCGGCTTCCACTCCGGCAGGGAAATGCTCCCCCCGCCCCGCCCCAGACACAAGGGTTCTGCTTCACAAAGGTTCCCTTGCTAAGCACAATTGCCTGCTGCAAGTGCCAGCTCATTCTCCTCCCATGCTAGGATTATATAAGGACCCAAAAGGAGCACTAAGATGCAGCTTTTCAGTTTGGGAAAACACACATGCAGCAATCAATTGCCATAATTTAAAATGCTGGATCAAGAAAGACCTTCATCTTGGGGGCTCGTCTCTGCACTCTATAGCAAATACCACACACACTCACACATAACATCTGCTGTTAATAAGCTTGGTACACGATGACCTGGTGTCCTTTGTTGCCGGTACCATCTGTTTTTAGCACTGCATCCGTCAGCATCTCTGGTGTGCATGCTGTCATTTGTGGATGACTATATTTAGTTTACATACCTTGATTAACAGGTGGTATCAAGCTGGCATTGCCCACTAGTTTCTATCAAGACCAGCAGAATGTACTTATTAGTATTCCAGTCCAGCAGCATCAATTTGCTTCTCTCCTTTTCCACCCTCCTTGCAGATTTCACACCTCAGGCTTTGCTTACCTGGGAGTAAGTTAATAGGAGCAGTTGTTCAGGTAAAGAGACAGCAGGTTGGCATCACTCGCAGGGGCCTCTGAGATTAAGCAATAATGCCAGAGCTTTAAAGTAGTTACAGATATTTGATAACTAATTGGTTGGGAAATCAATTTATTTTAATTACACCAGTTAAATAAAGCAGAGAGATAAAAAGACTTTGAATTCCTGTGGTGCTAAACCACTGTCAAGGGGAAAGTGAGTGTGCGAGAACCCATTATATCACTGCTTTTATGCCACCAGGGGCTTTTAAGTTGCTGAGAAGGCTTCTTACGAACGTAGCTATGCTCTTATCTCCCTGAGGTTTAGAATTAGAAATGCAAAGAGATTATTTCTGTAGCCTGTTGCAAACGTCTGCTGAGGAGTGGGAAGGTGAGACTATTACAACCTTGTGTTAGCCGAGAAGTTCTAATCATTTTTCCACCCTGCTCTAGTCTTTTTTGCTGCTTAGGCCCTAAAATGCAATGAATTTGACAGGCCATCTGTCTGTGTGTTTCAGGGCGTGGGTGGATGTACACATACATACATACATACACACAAAAACGTTTTAAAAAAGGTATGAAAATCAGTCTAGTTACAACTTGTAAGCTCTGTTGAAGGTTAAAACAGAACACTTCTTATAAAACCTGCAACACAATAAGATACTTGTTTACACTTATTATTCTTAAGATAGCCGTGAATCAGCTTAGTATCAGGCCTCATCCATGTCCCTCTTCGAGAGATCAATTGATCCTTACAGCCTTTGCTTCCTTCTTCCCAAAGATCAGTTATAAATCAGCTCCTAACTTTCATGCTGACAGTAAAAAAGAAAAGAAGAAAAAGTCTTCCATCAAATAAACCCTGCCATTTCTTTTTTCTCTTCTACTTATTTATTTATAACTGCATCTTCCTTTGGAAAGGCTCATTGTGGGTGCAGGGATGAAGGTGAGTTTAGATCAAAGCTCCCAAGAGACCTCATTCCCAGCATTCTTTCTCTCTCGTTTCCTGCCTCAAGCCCTTTTCAAATAATTCCCTCACACAGCCCACAGTGGACAAAAGTGACACATCCGTGACATGCAGAAAACTCAGAGATGCTAGAAGAGGAGAGAAAAAGTTTACTTTAGTTCCCTACTTAATATAAATGGCACAGAATCTCTTACCGTACACCTTATATATATATAGTACTAAGAAATATTAATCTCATCCATCTATCTATCTATCATCTATCATCTCCCAAGAGAGAGAGAGAGAGAGAGAGAGAGAGAGAGAGAGAGAGAGAGAGAGAAATGAAGAAATGGAAGACACTCAAAACCAGATACCTGATGTGGCTACCTCCCTTTGCCTAAAGGCAGAGACATTTGTATACATTCTTAATTCTTTCTTAGATTCTTTCTTTAGACTTGTTAGCATGGCCCCTCCAAACAGGTTCAAGTTTTTGCTTACCCAAACCTACACATACTTAGAAAACTTAAACTTCTTTTCAACTCAGCTCTGTTGCAGCTCTTTCACGCTTCCTGCCCCACTTTATTTGTTAGTTCACAGAAAGAAAAGCAAGCTATCTTCAACTTGCCTGTACTTTCCTGTAAATGAGGCACCCTAAACTGAACAGAGGCATTGTGGATGAGGTGTGTGTGTGTGTGTGTGGTGATCATTATTGTTAAAATGAATAGAAGCAGAACAGCTGAGAGTGAGTCTGCCACTTGGTGCCTTTCTTGATGAGCATCATTTGCTGATGGTATTTCAGAGCTGGCCTTAGATATGGAAATGAGACTGTGCATATGTGTCTTGCTCAGAAAGCTGTTCTTAGCTTTCAAGTAGGAGCAATATATGGGAAGCAAAGCAGGTAGGTTAAGCGCATCAGAAGGTTTGTCAATGCTAGACTTTTCTTTACATTTCCCTGTGCTTCAACAACCAGAGCAGTATGCACACTAAGAACAATGGCAGGGATAAGAAGGCCTCACTTTCCATTCTGTGCATCACATGCAGCACTGTTTCCAACCTGCTGCACTTCATCTTCCATCAAAAAATATGTTATTTGTCTCCCTGCCCACTGGGGTGAAATTATGTTGCCATTACATTCCTCCTCATTAATTTCAGTGCAAAGAAAACATCATGAAGGGGTGGTGGTGTATCAATTATGTATAGTTTGAGGACTGAAAGCAAGAACAACATCAAATACCAATCATATTCACTGGATCAATTTCCATTCCAGACATGGGATTGATAACCGATAACAGGCAATTTCTATTCCTGTTTTTATTTCTGTAGGAATTCTGTGGCCTCCCTAATGGCAAGTGTTTATATCTTCACTACCATGTCAATATCTCTTCCATCTTTGCCTCCTCCAGCAGAGCTGCAAAAAATTATAAAGTCACTGCATTTATAAAAGATATTAGTGGTGACTGGTGAGATGTATTCTGCTAGCAACACATAGAGATGGGCTTATCACCAACTTTTGTGGGATAACCAGCCTCATATAACCAACATGCTTGAGTCTAATTAAAGTATGAAGGAGTTAAAACCATAAGAGTGCCCTGCCAGGCTTAGCTCACCTTGGGAGGGACTAGGTAATCAGCACTTTGTTCCCTTTCATTCCACCTGAGAAGCTCAGTATGTGAGAAGGCCTGAGCTAGTTGCTGCAACTCAGACCACATGGCTGTTACAAGCCAAGCTGAAGTTCCTATACCAATAATTTAGGAACTTCCACCACTGTAACTATGTTTTACTACCTATGCAACCTTTTCCTGAATGCTGTATGGAAAAGCATATGAATCTGACCTTTGAAGAATTTGTAAGTAAACCAATTTTTAACTTACCAAATGTGTGGTCTTCTATGCTGGGGGAAGAGGGAAATTTTGGATCTCACAAGGGGAAATTTTAAAGGTCTAACAACCTATATGTCCATGTTTACCTTTGCTGCATATTTTGTGGTTTTAAATCTGCTGAGGTTCTCTCACCAAAGAGTATTTGCCCCAAATCTTGATCTTTGCATCCAGGATGTGTGTATGTGTGTGTGTACACATGTACACACACACACACACACACATACTTGGACCAAGACTTTTTTGATCCTGTGCCTGTGACAGCTGCATGAGAAATAACAGGGCAATGGATGCAGGTTTCTTCATCACTGCATCTCAATGCTGGATACTTCTGAACTTGTTATGTTGCTATCTGTCATGCATCCTGAAAAGGCCCACATAACATATAGGCAAATATGCAAGGGTGTTTCAGCAGTATAAGCAATATACTGTATGTGCTTATTACTACACAGAGATTAGTTAAAAGTGGGAAATGTGTTTCATATGAAGATGAAACCGCTATAATAACATTGACTGCATGAGAAGCAAACCTATTAATGTTATGGATCAGTTTTTATCATCTCTGACTAATTATTTTTTTATTCTGTGCCTTGCTTTGCTGATGTCTTTCTTCATTGATCATTCCTGTGTTTGTAGAATGGTATTTGGGTGTGGGAGAGGCAAGGCAGGAAGCTTTGAAGTTCTCTCTCACACACATTCTTGCTTCTTCTTTCTCTTTTTCACCTGTACAGCGTCTCTGTCTTGCCCTCATTTTCCTCCCCTTATTCTCCATTCCTTTCAGGGTTGGTCTTTACATTGCTAAGCTATGACTTTAACTAATTCTTCAGTAGCTACATTGGGTGCCTTGATATTGGTTCTCCCCACCCCTTCTTTCACTGTGATCTATTACTGTTTTGCTCCATCTGTCTGGTTGTCATTTTGCATTTGAACTGGGTTTAAGGGCATCAGGTGCTGTAGTTCTCTGATATAACACAGAATGTTTCATATAGCCTAGGCAGGCTTGCTAATTAGCAAGCATTAAGGAGTTCTAGCCAAACTTCCCCTCCTTCTCTCCCCCCCCCCCAATAAATGTCCTTCAAAACAAGCATTCAAAGAACTGAGTTGTTGTTGTTTTTTAAAAAAACATTTTCATAATTGATCTATTTCAATGTTTAAAAATATTTTCCAGAATTTATCTGTTTCATAAAATACTAAATATTGTTCTATGCATGTCTAAAGGTAAAGGACCCCTGACAGTTAAATCCAGTCATGAACGACTCTGGGGTTGCGGCGCTCATCTCGCTTTACTGGCCAAGGGAGCCGACAGCTTTTCCGGCTCATGTGGCCAGCATGACTAAACCGCTTCTAGCGAAACCAGAGCAGCGCATAGAAACGCCATTTACCTTCCCGCCAGAGTGGTACCTATTTATCTACTTGCACTTTGATGTGCTTTCAAACTGCTAGGTTGGCAGGAGCAAGGACCGAGCAATGGGAGCTCACCCCATCACGGGGATTCAAACCACCAACCTTCCGATCGGCAAGCCCTAGGCTCAGTGGTTTAGATCACAGCGCCACCCGCGCCCTTGAATGTCTACTTCAATGTAAAACCCACTATGTTCAAAGGGACTTACTCCCAGGTAAAGGGCATAGGAGTGCAGCCTTGAATTCTGAAGTCATGACCTCATTCACCTTTGCAAATTCTCAATGAGCAAAATGGAACAAAGTTTGTTGGTTGTTAATATTTATAGTATACATTCATACATATGAGGTACCCAAGGTGATGCAATTATTATTATGAATCTGGTTTCAAGGTTGGGGAATTGTATGTAGGGGAAAGCATTTTTCCCAAAGCTACTCATATGAGCTGATGGCTACTCTAGAATTTTGAACACAGAATTCCTATGTTCAATTTCAATATTCTCTTTACTTGGCCACAATAGAGACTATCTCACATGTGACATTCGTTTTTTGTGCAAGTGAAAGCAAAAAAAATGCAGAGTGTCTATTTTTCCTTGTGTACAGTTTTTTTTTTTTTTGAGATAAATGGCTTCAAGTTACCAGAAATGAGATTCTGACTAAACATCAGGGCATACTTTCTGACAGTAACAGCTGTTCAACAGTGGAAGCAACTCCCTTGGAAGGTCTGGGGACTCTTTTTCACTGGAGGCTTTTAAGCAGAGGCTGGATGGCCATCTGTCATGGATGCTTTAGCTGAGATCCCTGCATTGCAGGGAGTTGGACTAGTTGAACCATAGGTCCCTCTCAACTCTATGATTCTATGATTCTATGAAAACATGTCTATATGTTGAAAAAATATTAATGGAATTTTCAAACATAATGTATCCATTTTATTAACCCTAACCCTTCAATCCCTCATGGACTCAATCCAGTAAAAATCAGATCGACCGACTCTTCGTGACCCCATGGACCAGAGCACACCAGGCACTTCTGTCTTCCACTGCCTCCCACAGTTTAGTCAAACTCATGCTGGTAGCTTCAAGAAAACTGTCCAACCATCTCATCCTCTGTCGTCCCCTTCTCCCTGTGCCCTCCATCTTTCCCAACATCAGGGTCTTTTCCAGGGAGTCTTCTCTTCTCATGAGGTAGCCAAAGTATTGGAGTCTCAGCTTCAGGATCTGTCCTTCCAGTGAGCACTCAGGGCTGATTTCCTTAAGAATGGAGAGGTTTGATCTTCTTGCAGTCCATGGGACTCTCAAGAGTCTCCTCCAGCACCATAATTCAAAAGCATCAATTCTTCAGTGATCAGCCTTCTTTATGGTTCGGCTCTCACTTCCATACATCACTACCGGGGAAAACTATAGCTTTAACTATATGGACCTTTGTTGGCAAGGTCCAAACTACTATCCATAAATTGTATCCAGATTTTAGACATTCATAACTTAACCCAGGTGTCTTGTTTGGAGGAGCCTTGAGCTCTTAGATAATACAGTGGTACCCCGGGTTAAGTACTTAATTCGTTCTGGAGGTCCGTTCTTAACCTGAAACTGTTCTTAACATGAAGCACCACTTTAGCTAATGGGGCCTCCTGCTGCCGCCGTGCCGCCGAAGCATGATTTCTGTTCTCATCCTGAAGCAAAGTTCTTAACCTGAAGCACTATTTCTGGGTTAGTGGAGTATGTAACCTGAAGCGTATGTAACCTGAGGCACCACTGTATGTGATAATAGAAGACACGTAGTGCAGCAACATTGCTGAAGGCAAGCAGGTGCAGGTCTGGATATGAGAATCTAGAACTTTGATGCAAAATAGACATGCAGTGGAGGGTAAACACTGTTGCCTCATCTGCTATGTCCTTCCCTGCCATCCCCATACCAGTACAGTGGTACGTCAGGTTACAGACGCTTCAGGTTACAGACTCCGCTAACCCAGAAATAGTACCTTGGGTTAAGAACTCTGCTTCAGGATGAGAACAGAAATCGTGTGGCAGCGGCATGTCGGCAGCGGGAGGCCCCATTAGCTAAAGTGGTACCTCAGGTTAAGAACACTTTCAGGTTAAGAACGGACTTCCAGAACGAATTAAGTACTTAACCCGAGGCACCACTGTATTCAAAGGAATCCCTTTTACAGAAATAGTAACAATGGACATGGATGTCTATTGCTGTTTTTTATCAATTTTTCATTTTGATTGGGGTGGGGAACCTTTGGCCCTGTAGATGTTCCTGCACTACCTCTCCCATCACCCTGACCACTGGCCATGCTGGCTGGGGCTGATGGGAGTTGTAGTTCAACAACAGCCAGAGGGCTATATGTTCCCCACCCCTGATCTTGATAATCACTGTCTTGAATAGAGAGAGGAATGTACTTCATAAACAAAATAGGATTGAATTTTTGCTGTGGTTTTTCTTTGCCATTGTTCCCCCAAATGCATCCCTTTATTTCATGCTCCAAGTCCTCTGGCATTGGTATAATGTTTTATTTGTCTTTTGAAGCCTCAAAGTTGTATTTGTCTTTAGAATCCTTCCACACATTTTTTGCACCATGCTTGCTTCTAATGCAAGGTTAAGTATGAACACAGCCTGGCAAACAGTTTGTTGTTCTTGATCTCAGTAGTATTTGGCCACTCTTGTGCAGCTATTTGCTTGGCTTAAGGAGCCAAAGAGTTCAGGAACCTCCTAGGGAAGTTAAATGTCTGTCATTGGTGGTAGTTGGTGGGTGTAACAGGTCCGCCCATTGTGTATCCATGAAATGTTCTTTGGCTCTACAAGATTCAAACAAACATCTATACATCAGTGCAGAAATCTAACGATCCACTTTATTCCTCTACTATGTACTAATGCAATTCTAGAAATGAGGTTTTCTTTGCAAAGAGAAATAACAATGGCAGGCTAGGATTTTGATGGCAGCCTCATGAGCCATGTTGGAATGGGAAGTTCTGTTTTCAAGAGGGAGTGTTTCTGTCCAAGAAGCACCTGGACAACCACTTTCCTCCTGTGCCTCCGGTAGAGGAAATTTTCTCAGCCCTCCTTCCCATAGTTTAGAGGCTCCTACGGGGTTAGCTGTGTCTGCTTGGTTAATAGGGCCAGAAATAAATTTTACTGTCATCCTTCTCTTGGGGAGAACTACACAACAATAGAACTTTGAGTCACCCAGGGGAACTGAATGTTGAAAGATTCAAGACTAGCAAAATAAAGTATTTCTGATAGTTAAATTAAGGAATTCTCTCCCGTAAGACGTATGGGACTTTGGTGCCTTTAAAAGAGGATTAGACGACTTGATGGAGGGCCCAGCTATCAATGGCTACCAGCTATGATGACAATGTTCTACCTTTGCTGTTGGAGGCAGCAAGCCTCTGACTGCTGATGGCTGAAGGACCACAACCGGGGAAGAATTTTGGCTTGGGGATGGTGAGAGGCCACTGGATGATACCTAAGTCAGCTTTTGTCAACCTGGTGTCCCTCCAGATGTCTTCAACTACAACTCTTATCAGCCCTGGCCAGCACTTTGTTGCTCAATTATATTTCTTTTACATACTTTTTAATGTATTGTGGTATTTTAGGCATTGCGACGTGGCGGCTTATTTGTGCTGATTGTTGTCTAGCGATGTTTTGTTGTAATTGTTGATAGTGATTTTTCTGTTTTATTTTTATCTGCTTGTATTTTGAGTTAATTTTTTGTGTAATATTATATACTAAATGGATTGTGGACTGTTACTTTATTTGATATAAATTGTTTATTTTAAAGTCGTTTTTTAATTACGACTTATTTACAGTGCTTTTTTTCTGGGAGTACTTAAAGGTAGGCAGTACCGGGACGTTTTTTTTTTTTCAAATGTCCAAAGTGTGGCACTTACAGTAACAGCTTCCTGGTGACTACCGGCACATTTTTTTTCATTTTCTTTTTTTAAAAAACCTGCTTATTTGCATTGGATCGGATTGTTGTAGGTTGTGGGATCTTTGTTGTATGATTTTTGTTTCTACAGCTTGTAAACCACCTTGTGTGTATAGCAATATAGAAAGGTGGCACATAAATCAAAAGTGAAACGAAATGGGAAAATAGTGTGCCCAGGTCCTGCTGGATGGCTTCAGATTTGCCACTGTGAAAGCAGGATGCTGGGTCCTTGGCCTGATCCAGCAGTACTCTTCTTATGTTCTGATGGAAAGAAACCATCTTTGTTTGCTTTGCTGTGATGTCGTTCCTCCCCTGCCCTGCCCCTTTCTGTATTGTGTCTAACAACAGCATTTGCTTTCCAGGATAACACTTTACAACACTTTAGAGAATTTGCCTGGCTTGTTTACTCTGGCTGCCAGGAGTCGGCATTGCTTTGCATTGAACAAGCAGCATTTGATCCCGTTTTATTTCCCTTCCTGCCATTTTGCTGCTGGCTCTGGAGGTGGCAGGGGGCTAGGATGGGTGGCAAGGGAAGTTGTTAGCTGAATCCTGCAAATTCATGTGAAATGGCAAGATTACAGCTGGCTCGTCAGCACTTGTGGTGGTGTGATCCTTAAGGGAAGGCAGGCTTTGTTTGGAGGCTTTAGCAGGTTGCGGTGCTTTCAGAAAGAGGCAACTTAACACTTGCAGGAGAAAAATGCACTGCACTCTTTCCAAACTATTTTTAAATCCTTTCCTCCTTTGTGCTTTCTTTATGCTAAGATTTCAGGTGTGTCTCCCTGTGTGTGTTTAAATCACTAAGGTATACCCTCCATCTGTATCTATTTATGAAATACAGGGTCAGTTGGTTATAGAGTAGTGCTGATAATGCCAAGGCTGCAGGTTCGATCCCTGTATGGGACAGCTGAATATTGCATTGCAGGTGGTTGGACTTAAATGGTCCTCAAAGTCCCTTCCAACTAAAATTCATTCTATGATTCTATGAACCATTCAGTGTGAGAATCAGATTCTACTGCGTCTTGAAATTTTACCTAAATCATGAACGTATTTGACAATTGTACCTCCTAAAGTGGTGTAATGCTGTCTGTCTTAACTGAGCTGGCCTTTACGACTTTGCTATTGTATACTGAATATGAGTCATACTTAGCACCAAAAGACACGCTGGCTTTTGGCACTAATGTGACTGTCATCAATACATGTGGACTGTTCCATTAAAGAACTGAAATATATTTTGGGTCTGAGTGTCTGTAGACATTAGGTCACCCATAAAACACATTTTGTTCAGAAAAAGTAGATATATCGATACAGATTTATGTAAAAGCATTCATACAAAGGCTGGATATCTTCTCCAATAACCTTAAATTATGCTGCCAATTACAGCTGTGTAAAATGTATACTAGGAAATGTTCAGATGTAATTATTGTTATGTTCATTGATCCTTAGTAAACATTTATAGTTGCTTAAAATCAGATGGGTGCCATGCAGTAGCTGTCTGGACATCAACTAACTTGCCAGTTAATATTCTGTTAGTATTGAATTAACACTTATTACCCTCTGTTTGAGCAACTTGATGCAAATCTTTATTAAGGTGTGATCACAGGGCAAAGTGTTACGCAAAATAATGTATATACTTGGAATTTTTACATCTGGCTGTTGATTTCATCCAACCCCAGTTTAAAAGGAAAAAACTATCTTATTGCACAAGCTGATGTTGATTTCATCCAACCCCCAGTTTAAAGAGAAAAAAAACTATCTTATTGCACAAGCTGCCAAGGAATTAATAAAAACTTTGGAGAAACTCAGTGATGTCCTCCTCTACCACAACTGTATGCACAAGTGAGGGCTGAATAAGCTCTGTGCATGGACTGTGACTGGTTTTCCATGCAGATTCTCTGGATGGTGTTTTTTAACTGAGGACAGATGGTCCTGTTTCTGCCTTTGGTCAATAGCATGGAGAGTTAGTGTGCTATATTGGATATAAACTTGGGTTGAAAATACTGGAGCTTACTGGGTGAACTTGGGCAAGTCACTATCTCTTGCCAGATTGTTGTGCAGGTGTCTCTTCCCGTGATATTTTCACACCTTTTCATGATTAGAGATCAGAATTGCATCCAGCAATGCTGAAGAGAGCAAATAGAGACTTGTTTGCCAATGGGGACAACCGGGAAAGGAGGCTGTGAATGTTTTAGCAAAGCAGTGATCTGTGTTCTCAGTATATGGATCAGACCTACATTCGGTTTGAAGAACTCTGTAAATGTCTGACTTTTCCCCCAAGAAACCATTTGAAACCCTACTGCCAAATAGTTTTCTTATCTTTAGGTTCCAATCTTCATTCCTCTGCTCTCAAAATGCACTTGTGTGAATAGAGCCGACAAAAGGTGAGAGAACAACAGCCCTGGAGACTGGAGGCTTTTATTTAGTTACAGAACAAGAAATACAGAGCAAGTGAAATGTCTCTTCCTATTCTGTTCATCGTTAAAAATATTGAGAGCAAGTTTTCAAACTAGCCTATGAAACTTAAATCAAGGCACAGAGCAAAATAATCACAATTAATAAAAATAGATATTATATGCCTGGCATTTATGTATATTTGGTTGAATGAGCTGCCTTTTAAAAGACAAAAAACAGAATGGCCACAGCTCTCTGGGCTTTCAGACAGCAAATATTAGCCCTATCTGGAGATACAAGGGATTGGACCTGGGACCTCCTACATGCAGAACAGATGCTCTACCATTGAACTATGACCCTTGATCAGAAAAAGGGTTAAGGACTTGGCTTAAACTCCCCAGAGACAAAGTAGCAAAGGAAAAATATGCATCAAGTGAAATATAGAGGCAAACTGAAGGGTTTTCCTCCAAGCCAGTAGAAGTATCCATTGACCTGGGAAACATCAGGAACAAGCTGCACTGAGTCTCGTTTACCATAAAAAAGGGCAGGGCGTAAATGTTGAGAAAAATGCATACATGCATGTCCTACAGCTCTTGGTGGCAACAGATACTCCTCTGCATGCCTGTGAGAACATTCAGAACTTTTAAGTCTGAGATCTGCAGCAGCTGCCATATTTATTCATTTATTATATTTTTATCCAGTGCTTTTTTTCTTTTAAAAAAATGTTTAGGGGTACTCTCATTTCCCTACTCATATTGAAATGCTGCCCCTCAATGAGGCCAAACTTAGATTCACAGAATGTTCAGGGGTATGTGTACCCCTGCATACCCCTAGAAAAAAGCACTGTTTATATCCCAGGGAGTTTAAGGTGGTATACATCATATTCTACTTCCTGGTTTGTTTGTTTTCTAAATCAATAACCCTGTGAGATAGGTCATATTGAGAAGCAATGACTGCCCCATGGTCACCAAGTTAATGCCAGCACTCCTTTTTCTTGGAGAACCATCAAATCTAGATGCTGCTAGTGAAAATTCAGGCCTGATCCAAATCACACCTAAATTATTATTATTTTCTAGTTGGGCCCAGTCTGAACCAGGTGCATAAAAGTTCACACACCATTGCACTAGGCCACTGCTCTATATAATATGTAGAACTGTTATTCACATGCTTTCTTCAAACTGCATGGTTTCCACACCAACACAACACAATCCTCAGCCTCACCTGGCATCTAATATTGATTGCAAACCTTGTCACTTCTGCAAAGAGCATGTGTTCTGTACATTGCAGTCAGGACTAAATGAAGGTTCAAAATATTTTACCACTGAACTCCAAATTACATTTATGTGTTTTGAGTACTCAGCATGCTTCTCCTTCAAAGCAATGTGAAAGGTAGTTTGAAGTGCTTCTGTAAACCAAAACACACCATTGTTTCCCATCCGCTTCTCATTTTCCCTCACCTGTGAAAGCAAAGGGCAATGTTAGCGAAATGATAATCTTGCCTGGGAATAATTGATATTAGGTAGTGCATTCGGCACAAATTTGATGGAGTTCCATAGCAGCAGTTATTCCAGATTAATTGCTCTGGAGGAAAAGGGCTGTGAGATTCTATGTATAGCCCCCTGGGTCAACTTCATCCTCTAGATGCGGCTGGGCCTGACTTTTTGAGAGCTTTGTTATTCTTTTACATAAAAGAACTGAATGACTAATGTAGCCTGCAAGGGCTGTCAGTCCCCCCTCCTGCTAGCCGATACCCCACTGTTATCGACAGCTGCAACTAGGGGCATGCCAGGTGGCAAACCGTACTGTGTTTCTGTCTGCCCTACATCTTCACCCTCCTTCCTCTCACCTCTGTATCACCTGGTTTTTCTAAGGACATTTAGGCAAGCACAATGGAAGGTTGCTAAAAACAGATCAGAATTCTCGTACCGTTTAGGCAGCAAATACACCGCATGGAGATCTACTGTTGGCTAGGGGGCAGGAAGCATCAAGTTTCCAGGAAAAATTAAAATGTCTAGTATAGCAATGGGAAAGAAAGGGGGTAGATAGCACACAACTCTAATGCCAAAAGGAGCTAGCGGGAGCCAGAACTGGAGAATAAATGCATAATGTAACAGCTGCATTCCTATAACAAACAGAAAGTACAGTTCGTAGCCTTGACCTCTCACTCCTTAAGCTGGCAGGGGGCTGCGGATATTTTGAGTCTGCTCTGCATCCAGCATCTAGGTACATATGGGGGGGGGCTAAAAAGACTTTCACTTTATGTTCTCACTATTGGCAATGTCAGAGAGAAGCTTGTAGCCTGGAGATAAACAGTGCAGAAAACTTAAGAAGAGTTCTTGAACTCTCTTGAAAAAGCAGGGAGGGGGAGAATAAGGAGGGAAATAGTTATTCACACATTTTTGGGACTGTCCTCGCCATTGCACAAAATAGGTAGTTTTAAAAAGGGTAATATATTGTAAACTTTTGAACCATACAGAGGTTCCTCTGTAGAGAAAGCAGAAGATGGCATGTCATGAATTCAGATTGCTTGAACCAGGGATGAGAAACCTGTAGCCCTCCAGATGTTGTTGGACATAGTATATGGACAGCAAGTGAAAGTTTTTTTAAAAGTGGGTTCATATCACATCACTTGTGCGGATGCCTCTCACTGATAAGTTGTTTCCAGTCAGGTTTCATATCCTGGAAAAGGAAATTTTACAGACCTGGACAGATGTGTAGCCCAATACAAGCATGGTTAAAAATAATAATAAAAAGAATTTAGCTAATTAAAATATACTATAGTAACAATTGTAGTGGATTTTTGTGTGGGTGTGTTTGTGCCTCAGGGAGTGTTTGGATGTATGGAGAGTATTATAGGGTCTATATGCAGAAGACTTCTTTTATACCAATATCTCTCTTTTTCATCCCATGCAGGTGTTTTATAGAAGACAAAAGCTCCAAGGTGGCCTGGTTAAATCGTTCCGGCATCATTTTTGCTGGACAAGACAAGTGGTCTCTGGACCCCCGAGTAGAGCTCCAACAACTTTCTCTTCTGGAATACAGCCTCCGGATTCAGAAAGTGGATGTCTATGATGAGGGATCATACACATGCTCAGTGCAAACACTGCATCATCCCAAGACTTCACAGGTTTATTTGATCGTTCAAGGTAAGAAATCATGGCGGGCGGTCAGTGGTGGACCTACATTTTGGGGCCCCTGGAGCTTGAAATGATATGGGGGCCCCTTTGTAATCCACAATGAGGTCTGGGTAACCACTGTTATCTTCTTCAATGGGGGTTTTCCATGACAGATCACCACATTTTAAAAAAACGGCACCTCGGATTTTGATTAAAATTGCTGTACTGGATTATTTCACATGCAAAAGTCACTGGTGTGAATTAAAAATTCATTTGCACCATAGTTTTTGAGTTAATGAGGGGGGTGAAAATTAGGGAAGATTAGGGAAATATTATATACATGCTTGATACACTTTTTAAAGCAGTTTTTAAAAGCATTGTGGACTAAAGTCACTTCCGGGGGCCCTGCAGGATGAGGGGCCCTGAATCTTAAGATTCATTCCTTTCATAGTAGATCCACCCCTGGTGGTGGGACAGAATTTTTTGCGGGGAGAACTCTAGCCACTAACCATAATACCCAGGATTGCTTTGGTGCTCATGGCTGGATCTAGACACATCCAAGAAGCGATTCAGTTAAGTGCGTTGTAAACTCATACAGGGAAATCCGGAAGGAAAAGATGGGACTGCACAGCGCCATCTGGTGTCACAGTGCTATATTGCATATACCATATTGGCCTGAATATAAGCCTCACTTTTTTCCCTAGTTCTGGCCGTGAAAAGTTAAAATGTGGCTTAAATTTGCAACCTTACAAAAATTGGCTTTTATGATATCGCTGCTGAAACAGACATACAGTAAAACAGAACGGGTGTGAGTGCCTGCAGAATTTTAAGGAAGCGACTTATATTCGAGTATTATATTTTTTTCTTTCCCCCCCCCCCCTTGAATTTTAAAGATGCAGCTTATATTCGGGTGCGGCTTATATTTGGGCCAATACGGTACAATGCATATAAAACAGTTTTTCTTTACCAATCTAGCTAAGTCCCTTGTTCATCTGACTATCTTCTGAGAATTAATGGTAGTAGATGCTTTGCTTTACTTGTGATCTTATTGGTAATATTTGACTGAAGCCAGGCAGTTTGAATTAGTCACATTAAACAAATACAACCGTTCATTTATTTTGATTTTAGATTGCCAGGTGTAAAGTGTATACCAGTCTCAGTGTTAGAAACTGAGATATGAAAGCTAGGAGCTAAATGGCACCTTAAACCTAGGTTATGGGCACAACAATGGAATGTTTAGGCATGCTTTTTATAACAAGAATACAAAGCCAAAAATGAATGAACTGCAGCTAAAATATTATGTTCATTTTTCACATGGTCTAGTCCTTCCCCTGCCCATACCCTAATATTCTTAAGAGGGTCTCTTCTCCAGTCTTCAGCGAGTAGCTGGAAGTGGGGAGGCAGAAAAAGTTCCTCCTTTTCTTCCAATCTGCAGTTTTAAGCTGAAATCTTAGGCATAGCACCACACCCAGAACTCAGAAACTGCTTTCACTAATGAAATTCCCTGTTCCAAAATGTGGTTTCGAACACTGACCAGTCTTTAGTCATTCTTAATATCTGATTAAACAAGGGTTCCAAGGGCACCACAGTACCTGCAGTCTTCAGCCCTTGCCCTGCCCAGTTTTTAAAATGAAGTCTAGTGAGGGACAGGGCACATTTAGCAGGTCATAGAATTGTAGAGTTGGAAGGGACCATGAGGGTCATCTAGTCAAGCTACATGCAATGCAGGGATATTTTGCCCAATGTTAAGGTTAAGAGTCTCGTGTTCTACCCATGGAGATGTTTCCAGATTCAAACTGCTGGCTTCTCCAGCCAAATGGATTAGGCAGTAGGGAATTTTAATTAATTAATTAATTCACATCATGAATGGAGATAGGCTTATGACTTGATAAACGCTATCAACTGAATGATTTTGTTTCTGTTTGCACTTCTGGGAAAGCTTGACTGCTAATTCACAGTTTGCCTTCCACAAAACCAAGCAAACGTGTGATAGTTGCAGCTAACATGGCTGATAACCACAGTGGCTGGCCACTGTGAGATCCAGTTGCTGTACTAGATGAGGTACTGGCCTGATCCAGTTGGGTCTTCTGATGTTATTATGGGATAACATAAGAATTAGGCCATAGTCAAACTGGTGTTTTGTGCTCAAAGCTTCCCGCATTCTTCTTGACTACCTAGCGCTCCCAGTTCTCTGCTTTTGCCAGATTTATTCACAACTTTATTAAAAGGAAACAATAATTGGCAGCACAAGATATGCTGGGACTGAAGTGCCATAAAAGGGAGATGAATTTGAAATGAGAGAGTGAAAACGAGCGCTTTTCAGCAGGCTTTCAGTCGCACCTCAGCTGCTGAAGCTCTGGCCTACAGAAGCTTTTCACAATCAAAGTTCCCTTTGAACACATGTGAATAATGCCTTTTGTGAAGGTTGCTCTACTAATTGCAGAGATAAAATTACCATCAGCGGAAAATACGATTTTTTTCCCCTTCCCTGCATGAAGCGTTAGCCAGCCATCTCCATTTGGAGACCTTATGCCCTTGACTCTCTGCAAATCCAACAGGATGCTTAAAGATTACAAATTTTTATATGCTCTTTTTCATTATTCTGTTTAAAAGTATATTTTGTCAACCTACAAGCAACACAAGATACATATGTGTGTATATGACATATATAGCACCATTTCGTTGAGAGACAGGTCAGGACATAAATTTAGTAATGAAAAATAAAAATAAATTCTTGACTTTTTTCTCAAGTAGGTACTGGCATTAACAAAGTCATGTAAAAACTAGGCAAAGCACATACAAGATCGAAAGCAAATGTCTTAGTCCCTATATTGATTATGAAAACACATTTTTGCAGCCACCAAAATCACAGCTGTTATTGATGGCTATGTCTATGATCACTTGCATCACACTTTTGCTTCTCTATGTGAAATACACACACACACACACACACACACACACCACACTGCTATGAATTTTAAAGAACCAGGGTGAGATTCGTATTGGAACATTAAATGTAAACAATTGGTGCAATAACAATAAGACAAAAATATTAGACTTTTATATTGGATATGTCCCATTCTATTTGTTGATATAAAGTGCATTCTGCTGGAACCGTTATATTCCATTTTGTGCCAAGAATGTATTTCTCATGTGCTTGCTGCCTACATGTGCCACGGTGAGCCCCTTTTCAGGTCAACTCCTTTTGAGGTAGACGTGCTGATGTTGCAGGGCTGTGCCACCTCCCACCTCCAATGTTTAACTTGTCTATGAATGAAATAGGAGAAACAGGAAGCAGCTGCTTAGGCAACTATGTATATAGATAAATATCACCCCACCAGTTTCCAGCCCCTCTGTTTCTTCTTCTTCTTCTTCTTAAGAAGAAGAAGAAATAATAATAATTATTATTATTATTATTATTATTATTATTATTATTATTATTAGGAACAGGAATTGAGGAGAATAGATAACATGGTTGCACACTAATTTGAAAACCTATCTGTGCACACACCTATGTGTACAGACCACATGGATAGCAGATGCCCCTTTAGATGATGTGAAGGTGTGTGCAATTGTAAATGACTATGTATAAAAGCACACTGAAAAAAAAATAGCCTCTGCACATTTCAAAGGCTATGTCTACACAGCCTTTGTCTTTGTTAATCTGGCTTTCTTTCTTTTGGCTTGCTTGTTTCTCTGCATATCTGCTGGTTCCCAATCAATACTACAGCTTTGTCCATTGCCCATCTTTGATCAGTTTTGGCTCTGCCTTGGCCACCTATATCCCATCCATGGCATTTGAATTCTCTTGAAAGTATGGAACTCTACAGTTCTTCTCAGAACATTATTTTCTTACTGAGCTGCATTGTATTTTTCTCAATGTTTAACTAAAAGTTAATTTCATGTAATTGAAACTCATTGCTTCTCCCTTCCCCTCCTCCTCTGTAGATTTGGTGAGCAATCATTCTGTAATTGATTGTTACATTGATCTTTAAATCTCTTGTACTCACATTGATCTCTTCTAATGCTTCTATCTAGAAGGAACGTATATTTTACTTAACATCTCTTATGTCTATCTAGCTCTAAAGTGATGTATTCCTAACAAGCAGTATCATTCTACTAAAAAAATTGCTTGTACAATCCGGATGCCCAAAGCAATTTTCATTTTTTTTGATGCTACATTGTTACTCTGAATCTCTTGTTATTTCTACAGGCAAAACCTCTCACAATGTTTTCCCTCTATATTTACCTCCAAATCATGACAGAATCAGAGTGTACCTTTTTCATCAACAATAGGCAATAATTTAAGATGCCTTACTTAATATATGGCACAAATGGAGAAATGATCAGATCTGAAATCTGCAAATGAAATGGCCGACTGATTTTTTTTTTCTTTCTGGCTTCACATTATATTCACCCCCAGTTCTTCATCTAAATGTGCCACTCATCCATTAGCCTGGTGAAGTTGTGCTGTTTAGTCTTACCTGTACCGAGATGACCTTTGACTTGTCTTTGGGTTTTCCATACCTTTCATATGCCAGAGTGGCTTCTGTTGCTGCTTGGAACATCGCATTAGCTTAACTGAGGACATTCTTTCTTTGTGCATGATTCTAACTAGGCAAATAGGACCAGCAACAAAATGTTGCAGCATATTATCACTTCCTAATAAGTCTTAAAAAGCAGAGACATCACCTTGCCAACAAAGGTCCGTATAGTTAAAGCTATGGTTTTCCCAGTAGTGATGTATGGAAGTGAGAGCCGGACCATAAAGAAGGCTGATCACTGAAGAATTGATGCTTTTGAATTATGGTGCTGGAGGAGACTCTTGAGAGTCCCATGGACTGCAAGAAGATCAAACCTATCCATTCTGAAGGAAATCAGTCCTGGGTGCTCACTTGAAGGACAGATCCTGAAGCTAAAGCTCCAATACTTTGGCCACTTCATGAGCAGAGAAGACTCCCTGGAAAAGACCCTGATGTTGGGAAAGATGGAGGGCACAAGGAGAAGGGGACAACAGAGGGCGAGATGGTTGGATAGTGTTCTCGAAGCTACCAGCATGAGTTTGACCAAACTGTGGGAGGCAGTGGAAGACAGGAGTGCCTGGTGTGCTCTGGTCCATGGGGTCACGAAGAGTCGGACATGACTAAATGACTAAACAACAACAATAAGTCTGCTCCAGTGCAGGATTCCCCACAGCCACACTCTTCTCGTGTTTTTCTTCTCCCACTGATATTCAACATTCCTTGGCTACTACACATGCTTAGTTTTATATCCTCAAGTTATAAAAAACTGGCTCCAGGATTACCTTCAGACTGTGCTTCTGCTTCTTCAGAAGGAGTGCAACCCCATCCAGAACAGACATTGGCCTATCCTGAACATGGGAACCGCTCAGAGCTTCCATCTTGCCAGGATTTAAATTCAGTTTATAGCCCCTCATCCAGGCACTGTTCTATAACATGGCTGTTAAGAGTTTGCACTTCTGCAAACCTCACTTCTGTTTGTACTTGCCATCTGAGTTTGCTGTTTTAAGGTGTTATGACTTCCAGTATTCATATAGTGAGTTCACAGCTCAAGAATCCTTCTGCATCTGTTGCTTAATAACTTTCATTTGCATCTAATTGCTGTTTACTTGGCTGCCCTGATGCATTTTTTTATCAACTTCATTACGAAGTGGTGGCATGAGAGATGCAGGTGGCTTGGGCAAACTGCCCACAGCTAGCAGAGATGCAGTGACCACTGGGTGTCTGCAATTCCATCCATGCCAATGGCCATGGGCATTTTGCTGTCCATGACAGCTTACCATCAGCACTGGACAGCTGCTTCTGTATATACTTGAGTTCAAAAAGTGCTTTATGGTTTAAAACTTGTGGACTATATGGCTGTTGTGAAAGGGAGGCTAAGACAGAGTGCAAATGAAGTCCCACTCAGTTCAATGAACTAGAACAAACAGAAAATATGTGTTCCAGAGACTAAAAGGATGCAGGTGACAAGTTGAAATGAGCAATACCACTTTTCTACTGATATTCCTGATACTTCATATTTTATACATTTCCCTTTATAGAAGGCACTTCTTGAAGGAAGCCTGGAAGTGTAGCAGTACCAGATATTTATATTGTGCTAGATGTACAAGAATAAAGCAAGAATAAATATATAATTAATAATAACATGCTGAGAAGTTGCAGATTTCCCCTAAGCATCATGAAGTACAAATATTTGTGTGATTGTGGCACTTAATGATGTACATGTAGGTTTTATATATTCTGCCCTAATCTCTGTCCAATACAAGACATGGGTGTCCAAAAACATTTAATTGTATTTCCTCTTCCTATAATATTATTCACTTTACATCATATCTTGGTGGGGGGGGTTTCTTTAGCTTTCTGCTGCTTACTTAAATTAGATATTTTAATTTATTTCCTCTATTAAATACCGATCTGTTGAAAGATACCACCTTTCTCTCACCCTTGAGCCAACATGATGCCAGCTCCACACACTAGTGTGCAAGAATGAAAATGTTCAATCATTATGTGTTTTCTTCTTAGTTGGAAAATGGCTGTTTTCTGTTCAGTTGGTCACAAGAGGCATAACAGGTCAGCCCAGAAAACAGAAACTTGAGGAGGAAAGAGTGACCTAGTTGCTATGGGAAATAGAGACTTTACTGCCCTTCTGACTGGCCAAGAGGTTGGGAGTTAGAACAGTAAGTATTCAATATTGGATATAAGTTAAACTGGCAAAAGGCAGGAGTGAATAGTTGGAAAATTCATGAGAGAAAAGGCTTGAATTCAAAAGAAACCAGGATGGAGAGTATTGCAAAAGAATCAGACTCCAGCAACAAAAGAAGCAAAGCTGAAAGCTGCATTGACAATGGACTAGGATGAACTGAAATTGATTTATTCTTAGGGCTTAAGAATTCTTAAGTATCTTGCCTTCCTTTTCCAAATTGTTCTTATAGTTAGCTACAAAATTTGTTTTCTAAACAATAGCCCCCACCTCCCAGAAACATAATCATGGTAACTGTTCATTTCATGCTTTTCAAGTTTGTTGTGGGTTAAACTTTGGTCTGATGCCTTGATTTTCACCCTATCACTAATTGCCTTACCATGCTACCCAGGACAGTCAGTTGGCAGAGTCAGTAAGTAAATTATAGAGATTATAGGGCTACTTTAAGGGATTTCCACCTGGCAGTCTGGATGATCACAGGGATTGAATTAGCTCATGGCTCACCTCCTGTCCTTCTTAAGGTACAGGCTGTGGCCCACGCAACAGTTCACATTTCCAATTTCTTTCCTTCCAAAAGAAGTCAAAGCTTATAGGTGTCTGTTTGGCAGACTTCTTTGGTAAATGCTTTCCAATCCTGCCTTATTTGGCTGGAGACTGAAGTAGGTGATACAATGAATCCCTTCAAATTTAATGCGATGCCATTAAAATTGTATTTGAAATACTTTGGGGGCAAAGTAGTACTTTCAAATCCAGTGCTAGGCATCCCTCATCCCTAATATTTTCAGCTTCATTCTATAGTTGGGTGACTCAGTTTTCAGAAGACTGATAAGCAGAAAACACCAGCGATTAGACAGATGGTATTTTTTTCCTGTGCTCTACAGTACATTGTATGACTTCCAGACTTCCTTCTCCCATAATTTTTCTGCAGCATTGAAACTTATTCCATACAACAATAATAGCTAATGTTTCTTCCCTGCTTACTTCAACATCAGGTAGGGCTAGTTCTTGCAGGTCTTGAATTTACTTTGAGTTGCTTCGCATGCTGCAGTAGAGTCTCCCTTCTACCCTATACTTTGCAAGGAGGAGACTCTTGAGAGTCCCATGGACTGCAAGAAGATCAAACCTATCCATTCTTAAGGAAATCAGCCCTGAGTGCTCACTGGAAGGACAGATTGTGAAGCTGAGGCTCCAGTACTTTGGCCACCTCATGAAAAGAGAAGACCCTGATGTTGGGAAAGATGGAGGGCACAAGGAGAAGGGGACGACAGAGGACGAGATGGTTGGATAGTGTCTTCGAAGCTACCAGCATGAGTTTGACCAAACTGCGGGAAGCAGTGGAAAACAGAAGTGCCTGACGTGCTCTGGTCCATGGGGTCATGAAGAGTCGGACACGACTAAACAACTAAACAACAACAACAACAAATGTGTCTTTCCCTCCCTAAATGCTCTGGTAGCTATGAATAGCTATTCCTGGAATATGTTAACAGAGTTGAATGTGAGTGCATGTTGTAACATGGGAGTCACTTAGAAATGCAACTATCTTGAAACTGGATGGAATTTCAAAACATCCTTTCTGTCTCAGGCTGAAGGGGAAGTGTGGGGTGTTATGTGAGGGAAGAAACTTAAGAAGTGGACAAATTCCATCAGACGGAGAACTGAAATGAGCCAAAGGTGACCTATGCACATGTACACAGCTAATAACTCCACAGTAGGGATGGATGGATCTGTCAATATCAGTTCCTCTTATTTTCTAAAAAATAAATAAATTCAGCCTTAAATTCAGTTCTTCACATTTCCACATCAGTTTGCAATTTTCTTTAAATTCATCAGCATTTTAGCGTGAAAATTTCCTTTAACTATTGGAAAATTAAATCTCCATCAATCTTGTAAGTCCAAGTTCTGTACCATATATATATATATATATATATATATATATATATATATACACACACACACACACACACACACACACACACACACACACACATACACTAGATTTAAAGCTCCCGAAAAAAATCCTGGGAACTCTAGTTTGTTAAGGGTGCTTGAAAATGGAGCTCTGTGAGTTCCCAGGATTTTCTGGGGGAAGCCATGGACTTTAAATGTATGGTGTGTATGCAACCATAGTCTCTTTGCCACAATGCTATACCAGCTTTTTATCAACTCCCAAATGCCCAATTTGTGGCTTTTATTGTCAAACACATTGTAATAGACACTGTAAGCTTCCCTAAGAGTTTCAGGGAGTGAAGGGTGGGATATTAAATTTAACAAAATAAACAGGTATGAAGTCAAATCTAAGTAATTGTCCTGTTAATGGCTAGTTTGTGGCCAGTTTATAACAGATGAGTAAACAATACAACTGTTCATGTCCCAATGTGATTTCAGCTTTGAAGCATCTGAGAATCACACCTTCTTACTTCACCTACATTTAATAGTCTTCTCACTTGAACAGGTGTACATCTGTTTTTCACTTCTGTAAGTGAAGAAAAAGTCATATTCTAGTGACCTAAGGCTTACTTGTCACTCTCACATTTAAAGCCCACCAATTGTAAGAAACTCCAGTATAGCATTGCTATAATCCTTTACTCCTTTCTCAAGCCCATGTCCAAAAGTACTGTTATAAACTGTTGCCAACAAAGGTCTGTCACTTAGTAGTTTCCTTCCACATTAATGTAAGAAGCATAGTTCTTAATTTCTGTTTGTTCACAAAGTCATTTCAGAATGGAAGTACTGCAATCCCCCATTTTACGGTGGGGGGGTTCAGTTCCAAGGGTTCTGTACATACACGAAAATCATAAGATCTTGCAGGAACTTGAATTGTCCTGTGAGATCTCACAAGAGCATCCCAGAGCCACCCCGACCCACTTCTAATTGGTTCTTACATATATGTTCCATATTTAAAAAGGGCATCAAGTACAAGTGAACTATCAGATATCAAACATACAGGCAGAGCTTTCATATCACCATATATCATCTGAAACACAATGCTTTCCAGTTGAGTCATTTCATATATTCGGTGGCCAGCTCAGTTCAGCTGCTCAGTAGCACCCGCTCAATCACCTGCGGGAATAAAGAACCTACAATGCTGCCCTGAAACCCTTTCCCTTGAAACTCTACCTTTCAATAACTTTTCAAGCACAGCTTGTGTAGCAGAAGTTAGTCTAAGCCATAGCCATCTTCTCTGTTGCCCACACATCTAAAGTTTAATGAGTGCTGTGTGTCCGTAAGCTATAAACAAGGCAGATAAAACATTATGTCACAATTCCTCTCCTATCAACACTGAGTGCTTGAGTCCAGCGATCTCTTGGCAGCTATGGACACAAAAGCTGTGTTTGACTCTATGGGACACTGTTTCTTATATATATGAATTATATGCAGTGGTGGGCAGTTAAATTTCATGAAGGTCTGCAAAGTAACAGCAGGCACTAAGGGCAATGCAAACAGTTATGCTGGCAGAGGGAGCTGGGCTATGTGGCCCAACCAACCAAGGAGAGAGGGTGGAACTTTTCATCAATTAATCTGGAGTGGCCTAAATGTACTACAGTGAAATCCAAGCACTGTTATCACTTGTCCTTTCTCCACTACTTGGCCTCTTTAGAGCAGGCTTTCTGCTTTTAAAGAGCTCACATTTGCTTAAGTTAAAGATGCTCACTTCTGTCAACATTATCAGCAGACTCGTGATTGCAGACTAGTGATTATTATTACCACCTTCTCACAATAACCATGATTGCGTGGATGAGTCCATAATTATGCAAGGGGGGGGAGTCCCACCATTTCATGTGAAGCCATTCAGATGCAAGCTGGAACATCTGTAGGAAAGGGGCATGGTTGGAGACCATTCTGTCTTTATCAAGAATGAACCATCAGCTCTCTTGTAGTGCAGATGGTGTGAGGAAAAGCAAATAACTGGCTTCCAAGCTAGCAGGGAGGAAAGTCTTTGTGGGGTACAAACAGCTGGGTGGTACTATTTACCCTGGAGGAGGGTCAAATGAGGTAGCCTGCTCTACCATTTTTAGAATCCTTTGTATGTTTAGGGTCTGCAGGCAAAGTCACAGAGACAAGATGGTTTGGAAGTCTGTTTATATCACAGGTACACTCAGAATTTCCTATTCAGTATTATTCACATGGAGGATGATCTGTGTTAGAATAATAAGATAGCAACATAGTTCTTCATCATCTTTAGCATCCTCTAATGAGCTGGTGTCTGCCTTCAAAAACAATCATCTCAGGACACCAAGGGAGACAAAACAAGAGAACATGTATAAATCAGATTTTAGTCAGCTACCCAATGAGATGTGAAATAGGTTCCAGGACAGATCATACCCTACAAGAAACTTGTTTGCCATGATAATGTATAGACATTCCCTCTGTTATAGAAGTCTCCTTATCACACCTTAAAATTCCTACCTAGTAAAAATGTTTGTTGTTGTTGCTGCTGCTGCATGTTTAATGAACGTTAAATTCTTTGGCGAAATCTTACTTAATGTTTTCTCTCATTGCCTCTGAAACAGAGACATTTCATCTTTTCTTTCAGAGCTCCAGATTACAAAGTTACACCAGTTCATTAGAAGAAGCTAAAGATGATGAAGAACTATGTTGCTTTCTCGTTATTCTAACACAGGTCATCATCCATGATGAATAATGCTGGCTAGGAAATTCTTAGTTTACCTGTTTCACATGCTCCTCATTCTATTTCTGTGATTTCTCAGAGCTTTGATTGTTACATCTGCTTTTACATTTCTGGTCAACAAGGTTTTCTAGTGACAGCGCTATTGACTTCTGTCTTTGGTCTCATTTCCTCTCTATTTGGGCTCTGTCTTTCTTTTCTCTTTTGAAATATGGATCTGTTGGGGCGCCTAGAGACTGCTAGCCTGATGCTCCCCAAGAGCATACTTTAATTTGTTTACCAGAAGAAATTATCTGTTTTTTCATGTAGCATTTCTCACTATGGCAATATCAATGCCTATATCACCAGGAGGCAAATGTTAGTGGAATTGTAATATCTTCAGGGCCTGCCCTACCATTAGACAAGAGTGAAGGAGCTGCATTTGGTGACATATCCTAAGAGGCAACAGTGAGGTGTTGGAGGACAGGGCTGTGTGTCACATGCCCTGCCCTACACTCCATTAAGCCACTTTATTGCCATGGAGGATGCCATGGAGCTTACAACTATCAGGAATAGCAATCCTGAAAGGGTTTGCCGGTTCAGATCAGAGCACAGATCAGAGTAGTAGGCAAAGGGAAGCAATTAAATCAGGAACATACTGGGCTTAAATATAAGAGCCATGTGTGTGGGGAGGGGGGAATTACATAGAATACTTACATATACTGTATATCAACATTTTCAAGATGCAAAATTTAAAATAGGTCAGTAAACAATAAATATACTGAATGTGTGTTCGCATTTCTAAGCACCCAGCCTCTGGATGAACCGTTAATGGCGGACCATTAATGGCAATCACAACATGTACTGCATTTCTTGCTCATCTATCACTTGAGATGGCATAGAATCTTTGATGGCAATGATATCCATCATGTTTTACTTTATAATAGGGGGTAGGCCTTTTCCATAGTTATGGAATCTATGCAAAAGGTAGTAACATTTTACAACACTACACAAGTCTTTAAAGAGTACAGTGATGATTCTGTGAAATGTATCATTCCACTCATATAATTTAAAGGTGTCTGATATCTTGTGTCATTGTAACTCTGAACACAGGTTGATTTGTGTAGTGCTAGAACAAATGAGCTAAACTTGGCACAAGACACTCAGAGATGGTGTTGGATGAAGGCAGCCTTGTATTGGGAAGCTTTTAGTGTTTGCTGTTTCATGTGTTATTTTATACTATGTTGGAAGCTGCCCAGAGTGGCTGGTGCAACCCAGTCATATGGGCAGGGTATAAGCAATAAGTTGTTGTTGTTTTGCTAGACTCCCAACTCTCATCCGTCCCAGCCATGACACTCCGTGTTCAGGGATGATGGGAGTTGAAGCTCAGCAACATCTGGAGAGTCACAATATTTCTGTGCCATATATTTTAAGTTCTCCAGCTGTAACATCAAGCAGAATGCATAGTGCCAAATACCAGTGGCACTTCTCTGTATGTTTCACTTCTGTCCAATGTGCTAAGGAGCTGTGAGATTGCAAAGAATGGTTGCCTACTACCACTCTGAGCTCGAATGAGATCCATTCCCTCTTTGCTGAGTAGTGTTTATTTAGGATGGAAAGAGTTGCAGGTGGTTTTTCTTCTGATCTCTAACCCACGCTGCCGAGCTCCCAGTATTTATTCATAGCATGCATCCAACATCCAGCTGCTATGCAGAAGTTCATCAGCACAGCATTGGTAGGGACAGGCAAGATAAAGATTTTCCTTTTCACTCCTGCTATCCAGTTTGTTTTCCCAGACAATCTTGTTTAAATGTTGGGTCCCCTCCCTTCCTATAAATAAGGATACAACATCAAACAAATACAACAATCAAAATTTTAAGCAAGCAGTGAGATATTTGAAAAAGCACATTGATAACAAATTCTATTGCCCTTCCAAAATGGACTTGAAGGCTGTTTTTTATTTGTTTGGTGGTGGTGTGTGGAGGGTTATATTCAAATGTGATTAGGACCTGGATGATAACAAAAGTTAAATGCACACAGAAAGCAATAGCATAACATATTTTAGAAAACAAGAGTTGAATACACTGTTACCTCTGTAGCACAGTTCAAAACATTTCTGGATAGAGGTGATTTATATTTACAGTTCATTTCAGCTTCATTCTGGGTTTGGGGGATAGTCAAGGTGGTATAGGCATTGGTAGCCATGTATACTGAGTTTCATATGGAGATTAACAGGCAAAATGTGACCTCCTGTGGCTTTGACACCATTAATTGTGAGACCCTGTTGAGACAGCATTGGAATTGCTTTGAGCTTCCAGATTTGGATGTGAATGTGAAACAAGATCAATCTTGTACAAACTTGAAACACATAGTTCCTCTTAGGGGAATAACATCAGAGCTAGTGCAATATATGACTTTGAGCTAAGAGTTTTGGCTATGCCCTTGGCAAGTCGTCTCAGTTATGAATTCTCACCATACACTTAAAGCACATGTCTTTTCTCAAAGAATCCTAGGAACCGTAGTTTCTCCCTCACAAAGCTACAGTTCCCAGCACCCTAAGCAAACTACAGTTCCCATGTTTCCATGGAGGAATCCATCCATTTTAAATGTGCTTTCAGAGTATGTTGTGGATGTGATGTTAGCTGTTTTAGGGAAGCAGCTTTAGCCTCTACCTCCATCTGCAGTATGGGGAATAAGACTGGACTACCACAATCTCTATGACCACTGTAATGACTGACTGACAAAAAGGAAATAAAAGATGCAGAAGGGAAATCTGATTTATGTTTGAACTTAGGTGTGTGTGTTTTTAACTTAGTGGCCAAACACATGTTTTGTATGCAGAAAGTCCCAGGTCCAGTCTCTGGCATCTCTAGTCAAATAAATGAGGGGCAGCAGAAAATGGGAAAGACCTTTCTCTGCCCGAGACCCTGAAGAGCCATTGGCCAGCCACAATAAACAATACAGGACTAGACAGAAAAATAGCCTGACCTGAGAGCAGCTTCCTTTGTTTAATCAGTAACAGCTTTTGTTTATGGTTTGTGCGATTGTCAAGCCTCTTTTGTACTCTAGTTCATCTGTAACTGAAGTCTACTTCTTTCAGGAGTACATTAGCCTAATAGATTAGACGGCAACATGGAAGCATCTAACCTTATCTAAGCCCCTCCTTCTCCACTACCCAGTTACAACATTAGTGCATAAACATCTCCTCCCTGTTGTCATTCCCCCTGCCTGTTCTCGCCTCCCCAAACACAAGGCCTTTGAGCTCTGCCCCTTCCATTTAAACTGTGTTTCCCTACTTAATGACATACACTAATGTGTGTTAACAGATGTCTGAGGGGAAATTAGCTGCGGTGTCCAGATCAATTAGAGTTGAGTTGCTGTGCAGAAACAATTGCTCAATAGGCTGTGGAGGCTTCGGAAGCGGGTGGGTGGGAGGAGGACCGGTGGCATTTTTTCCCCTTTACAAAGGTGAAATTGTGCTGGCCCAGCTTGAGCCTGCCTGCTCCTGTGAACTCTAGCTCTAAACAACCCTCCTCTTTATTTAATGGATTCTGATCTCTCTACTAGATGGAGACAGCTCCGACTGCTGCAGGCAGCTAGCAGCAGCAGCACAATGGTGAATGCAAGGTAACTATGCTCTGTCGCAGAGGAACTTTGTAGGGCCAAATTGCACCTTAACATGGGAAACCCATGCAGACACTTTTCTTTTACTTTTAAGGCAGCCATGATGGCTTCCAAATCTGATCTGATGTTGGTGAAAGCAGTCTGTAACTCTCTTCCATATAATCTTTTCCCATTCTCTTCAAGTTGCAGTTTGGACCCTCTGGAGGGAAATGCAAGAATTGCTCCAGGAAGATTTCTGTGATGGCCCTGTATAGGTTTTGCTACAAGTGTGAAGGAGAGAATTTCAATGTTCTTTTGGGTTTTGGTTCTCTTTTCTTTTTTCCTCCACACAGTGGTATTAGAGGCTGCAACCCTGTACACCAGGGATGAGGAACCTGTGAGCCTCCAGATGTTACTGGACCACAGTTCCCAACATCCTTAGCTACTGGCTGGAGCTTATGAAAGTTGTAGTGCAACAACATCCAGTCAATGGTTCTTCATTCCTGTGATCCACTGTAGTGCCCTCCCAATATTATGCAAGTTGGTGCCTTCCACGTATCATGTTGGAGTAAAATTTCCATCACCCCTAAACAGAATGGGCGGGCCAGGGGTGATGGCAGTTGTAGCATGACAACATCTAGAGGTCACCATATTGATTACCCCTGCTAATACACTTACCCAGGAGAAAATGCCATTGAACTCAATAGAGATTGCTTCATACACAGATAGAAAAAACAGTGCCAAATAGTATAGGTACATTTCAAAAAGGTTTAGTTCCTTTTTACAGGGACTGTTCTGAAAACAACCATACAAACATTTTATATATTATGCAATTAATCTTCCAGACATTTTTAGAGTAATTGCTTCATCTAAATTAAATGAGGATGAGGTAATTATGCTAAAAAAAAATTCTGTTTGAGAATTTGTGTTGTTTTTAAATCAATTTTTAAAAGCGGAAGATTAATTGCTTAATGTATAAAATGTCCGTACGGTGGTTTTTAGAATAGTCCCCGAAGAAGACGGAAAGAATTTTCTTTCCAGAATGTGCAGGTATGTTTTCTCTTGATTTTATAATGGTCAGTGTGCCTCTTCTGTGTGGTTCCTTCCTTCTCAATAGACATGCACAGTATTGCAGTACACCTTTCATATGATGACACAGGAACACTGCCTGTACTGAAATACAGATTGCACCAGTTCCATGCTGGAGAAATACCAGCAAATACAGCTGGTGCAGACAAACACTTATGTGCCCAGCTTCTTTTCAAGTATCTGTGGGGAGTGAAATGCCCTTCTAATATTTCTAGTCACCCATTTGGTAAACTAGCACATTTAAATGCTTTTTGAACCAAAATTCCACCAGGTTCTTTATAGTTTTATTGATTTTCTGCACTGAATTGTTATTGTTGTTGTTAGTTCCAGGCACCCAGTTCAGCAAACCAAGTCCAAAACCAAGTTTAAGTACACAGATGGTTTTGCTGATGTTAACAGCCTGATACTTCTACCTGAAGCATCTGTTGCCTTCCACTGCTGGTCTTTTCAATTTTTCTTTCTGCTGATACACTTGTTTCCAGTATATGGTCCAGAGTCCATATATGACCTCTGGGGCAATTATGTGAAACTCATGGGCACTTCTGAGAAGACTGAGCAGGTCAACTGATGCTTATTTGTGCTAAGCATCTAGCCCTCATACTTGTGAAGGGAAGTCATTTAACATTCCGTGATGTTCCAGAGTAAAATTATCAAATAGTATGTGCAACATGTCCACCATGATTATGCACATGCATGTGAAAATTATGTTACTTAGCAGTAACTAAATATAAAAATGCCATTCCTGTCATGTTGCCAGTACTAATAAGCTGCCTGTCACTTTTACTAAGTTTAAGATGCACACGAAAGCTCATACCAAGAACTAACTTAGTTGGTCTTTAAGGTGCTACTGGAAGGAATTTTTTTATAATGTCTATTCTGTTTGCAATTTCAAGGCCATTTCCCACATTACTTTTTAAAGAGATTTGGATATGTAATATTGCAAAAGTAGTGTGAATATTTATTTTTGAAAGTAAGCATAGGAGGTTTCCAGAATTAGTTCTGGAGTTTGCACACTTTCTGTACTTGAATGAACATCACAGATCCTAAATCATATTTTCATGTATGTGGACTCTCAAGAGTACACCAATGTGTTTTAAACGTAATGGAAAGTAGTCTTCTGGCATCTCTCTCTTTCTCTTTCTCGTTTGCGCTCTCTCTCTCTCTCTCTCTCTCTCTCTCTCACACACACACACACACAGAGGGGGGGAGGGAGAGAGACTGCATTATCACACATTTTTCAAGATGCAGCCTATTTTAAATTTCAATGTCAGTGTTCCTAATCTCTCCAGACACTTCACTATGAACTTCAGTATAACTTCAAGTAGGTTGTGATTAACATACCACGTCTCTTGGCCCTCTCTGCCCCATCCCCCTTGTCATCACCCCAACTCTACATTGTGTTCCACACCCATTTGTGCACCCATCGGAATGTGGAGAGATGGGGTATGAACATGCAAGCTTAGCACTAGACTCTTGTCAGATCAGCTTCCAAGCCACATTTATCAAAATTACACCACAGTCCTTTGCAGAGGCAGATATTAATAGTGTTCATTTGAAACCAAGAGTGTTACTAATGCTTTTTCCTGTGTGCTAAATCAGAGGAAACAAGAATTATCTAAACAAATGCACCAAGAGAAAGACTGTTGAGATTAGTCAACAAGACAGGTAAAATCTGAGGGTGGTGATTACTTCACCAGGCAAAAAAAATATAAAGGAAACATATATTAGGCTTAGTTTCAGAAAAGAGACAAACTCCCTCCCTCCCTCTCTCTCTCTCTCTATATATATAGCAGCGTAATTTCTATAGGGCACCCATGATGGCTTTTCTCATCACTGTAGTAATTCCATCAACATAATGGAAAATAAAATGTTGAAAGGAGACGCACCTTAAATTGTGTATTGAAGATTTGATGTTTTGGATGCATTTAATTCAGCAGGACACCTAAGGTTAGTCAGTTAATTGCAATATGATCTTGCACTTTCTTCATGACAACTCCACCTCAAACTATCTCTAGCACCTCTTCCAACAGTGGTATCAACCACCACCCTTGGCCAGCTGCTTACTTGTCAGAAACGAAAGCTTCTTCACTTACTACCAATGTTATCTATAGTGGTGAATTTCCTGCATTGACATGGTGTTGCAATTGATGACCTTTGAGGTCTTTCCAAGTTTAGGATTCTGTGATCTAGCAATGGTACTTTCCTTGCTTCCTACAACAAATATCCCCACATCTACTCCCAGTCTTGCAATCAATATGAATGTAAAGATTTGCCATATGGAGTAAAAAGTAGCCTAAAATATTAATATCATCGTTCACCAAACTTAGACTCCTCTCTCTTGTACTCTCTTGTATAAGGTGATATAGAATCTTTCTTCCATAGCTGCAGTCCTATTGTAGAAGACATAGCCAATCAGCAACTTCCAGCATAGTGCAATGCCCCTGTGATGCTCCCAGCTTTCTTTCATGGACTTGGTTTGCATGACACATGAAGCCATACTTTGGCTTACCAAGACACTGCAGGCAGGCAGACTCCTGGAAAGGAACTTGCAGTCACTTTGTTCCTCCCAGGTCCTTTGTAAACTCACATATGCTGCATGCATGTTAGGGATAAGGAATAGTTGTTATGCAGATGAAGGTATACACTGCATCCCCATTGACGAGGGAGGAAGGGCAGATTCAAAGATTAACTCCAGGTCAGTACTGGATACAGGTGCACATGAGCAAACCAAGTGATGGGGAAATTGATCTGTTGGACCAATCTCAAACCATTTGATGCAAATTCACAGTTCTCAACATACTCCACAGAATGTATGTGGATGCACCTTCCCATCCATCTCTCATTCTGAATGTAAACATGTATGTATCCGAATATAGTGTTTATTCCACCGGATGTTTCCCTCCCAAACAACCCCAGACACGGTACTAGTCTTGTATAATGTATTTTGTACATGAGCATCTCTGAATTAGAGTCAAACCCTGATCACTTTTGGTCTGGCCATAGTTCCCCATGGTCAGACCATATAGCTCATGTTCTTTCATTATTATTCTCTGTCCTTTCAAGGTGTTTTCTGCCTCTCCACCACACCAACACATTCACTCCTAAATCCCTTATTCAACCCCCCCCCCCAAAAAAAGGGTTTTTAAAAAAAGAAATAAGGAGAAATTGCATGTGCATGTGTGAATTTCAATATATTCGATAATTTAACCCAATCACAAAATTTGGATTTTCTCATTGCAGAGTTTGTAGCATTAATACAGAAATCTGATTATGATCTGTAGTGAGGGGTTAGATTTGTGCCTGGGAAGCAGGGATTCAGAAAAGGAGCAGGGATTATTGTAGATAGCATCCTCCACATGAGCTCAAAGTTTAATGATGTGGCAAACTGGGCTAATACGAACACTTTGTGTATAAAAAGGATAGAAAGCAGAATTTATAATGCTTCAGCACACAGCACTGGTGAGCCCACTGTTACAAAACTGTATTCAACCCTAGCAGTCACAAACTTTAAAGTGGGACAGGAGCATGTATGAAAGAATTCATAGAGGGATCAGAACATGCCCTGAGGTGGAGAGCAAGCCTTGTGATGTAAGATTCAAAGTTGGAAAGTCCCTTTATCCCTATACATCAGTGTTTCTCAGACTTGGGTCCCCAGCTGTTGTTGGACTACATCTCCTGTCACCCCTGACCCTGCTGTAGTCCAACAACATCTGGGGACCCAAGTCTGAGAAACACTGCTATACATATACACATAGGCAACATGCTCAATCTTAGGAAGTTGCAGGCATAAAAATAACAAGATCCACTGGAAAATAATATTCTAGCTCACAGTTAATGGAATTTGCCATCTAGCACAATCCTCAAAATGTACTAAGGTACTAGCTTATGAAGCAAACTATAATGTGCCAAAATGGGGGCTAGGATTCATCACAATACATATGCTATATATCTCTGGTATATTTGAGCATGTGAACTACAGTGTCCAAGAAAAAAATGTGCCAGACTGCACCAGGACAACTGCCCTATTGTGATTTAAAGTTTATGCAAAACCAGTTACTGCATCCAACTCCTTTAGCAATGTCTAGTCAGATCTGGAGGGTAGCTGAGGAACGCTAATTGGAGAGAAGGGCAAAATAAAAAAATACCTTCAGATTGGTATCTGAAGAAGTGTGCATGCACACGAAAGCTCATACCAAGAACTAACTTAGTTGGTCTTTAAGGTGCTACTGGAAGGAATTTTTTTATTTTGACTATGGCAGACCAACACGGCTACCTATCTGTAACTGGAGAGAAGGGGTCTCCCTTGAGTGGAGAGCTGCCTGGAGATAAAGATGGGCAGCCTGCCATCAAGAAAGCCCCCAAAACCTGGCTTCTTATTGATTGTCTCAGGAGAGAAATTTATTTATTCATTAGTCCACTGTGAATGTCCAAGGCTTGAGTACTCTACATCTTTTGCTGATCCCAACCCCCATCTGCCAAACAATATGAAATGACTTGGATCTTCATGTCAGTCCCAATTGTCAGTTAAGCACCAGGAACAGCAGTGATTGAAATGGTATCTGTCACATCTAGTATTCTGAGAGTGACTGCAAATTATAATTTTGTATGCAACATAGTGAGGCAGAATTAACCACATCCCTGAAACCGATTGTAAATCAAGGGTGCTGCCATGACCCATGACCAAGACAGACTTGGACAGCTGCTTTGAGAAGCAGGGAGTGTGTGTGTGTGTGTGTGTGTGTGTGTGTGTGTGTGTGTGTGTGTGTTTGTCATCTCTTAGCTATCCTGTAAAACTTGTCACTGGAGAACAAATATCTGCAGAGCCTGAAGAGAGAGCAGAATCACAACCTCACCTCATACTTCCAGAATTGCTTCTCTTGCAGCACTCTCAGATGTGCCAGTGAATGTCCTCAAAATACCCCTCTGGTACCATGCTATTCTTTTTTGCGCTATTTCCAAACTCAGTATTGCTGATGCAGTATCAATTTCCCCCGCTGTTTTCTGGCCTAACTGCATTCAGCTCCCCTGCAATCTGTCCATGGTCCGGAGCTGCTGTTTGAGATTCCAACTTTTGAACCTCTTTTTCAGTTCTGTTTCTTCCCAGTAGATACATTAGTCCATCTTCTTCCTTGAATGAAGGTGTGCCTTACAATGCTACCCCAACCTCGCCACAAGTCTTGGCCTTGAATAGACAAATACTGGGAATGGGATAGTTGGGGGTTTACTTATCATACAACCAGGGTTCAAAATTAGCAGGGCGCCCAGGTGCATTTTGTGCCTAAAGATTCTCCATTTGCAAACACCTCAAAATGGCTGGGTGCCATTTTTTGCACCTGGCTGATACTCAAGGATCATTGGAATGTATGTGCTTTGAAGATTCAAAGTATATGTTAAGGATAGACAAAATGTTAAGGAGTTTAAACAATAAAGTATGGTACTAATATTTTATTGTAAACACCAAATTAAACACATATTGGCAAATTCTTTTAAAAGTGTGATATTAACAATGTGTCACTTACGTTAATTGTGTATTGGTTCATGCTTATCAAAATTATAAGTAAAAAGTGTCTGTCCCCCCCCCCCCAACAATGGCGACGAGACATTCTGTTTTGGCACCCACAACCCAGGTAACAGGAGCCATTTGGCTCCTAGCTATCTAACAGTTTCTAACACTGCATACAACCAAAACTATACATGATACTCTCAATGCATTTGCCCTATGCATTTTTTCAATACATGGGAAAAGCTGTGTTCAGGCATTCACCCAAAGAGATGAAGGGTTAAACTGATATAAGATGCTTAGAAAATGTCCCTGGTAAGCTAATGTTACCACTTACAGGGCATTTTCTAAATACATTGAGTTGAAAACACTGTTGAAAATCTTCAAGATGTTAACACTAATCACGAGTATCTGAAAATTAGCTGGTGTGCCCAAAGACATTGGAGTGAGGCTCGTGTGTAGACCCTTTTCCCCACTCCCAGATTAAACCCTCCATGTGTTCAAGTGAACACATGAGCATGGCACAAGAATGAGTGTTGTTGTGCTTATGTCCTGCTAGTGTATTTCTCACTGGCACATGACTGACCACCGTGAGAACAGAATGATGGACTTGATGCACCTTTGATCCAGAAGGGTTTTTCTTATGTTTGCATGATTGGCTGTAAAAAGGATGATGTGGCTCAATGACTGTTTTAAGAGGGAAGAGGTGTGAGTTCCACAGCAGGCTATCCTGACACTAACTAGTACATAGGGAAGGCAATAAATCTAGAGTAGCCCATTAAGCAGATTTGGATATAAATTTTCTTATTATTTATAAAAACCACCAAGTCCTTTATTTGTCTATTTTTTGAGGGAAGGGAACTTTTATGCAGAAAGGGAAATTTTCAGAGGGAGGAAGTCTTCTGTTAACTCATGTTGTTTCCCCTCTTCTTTTTATTCCTTCCCTCGCAAGCAAATCTTCTTTTAGTAACATCTGTCACCTTTACAGTGCTTTGTAGCTTTCAGGTGAGGAGCTCCATAGGCAGGTAAAAAATCTGGTCCAAATTAGCCAGTCTTCTGCATTGTCAAAGAAACTATCCCCACAATGGAAATGCAGACCCTTTCCTCTACAGTTTAGCGATAGACAATGTGGAATACAGATAAAAAGGTAAAGGGACCCCTGACCATTAGGTCCAGTCGTGGCCGACTCTGGGGTTGCGGCGCTCATCTCACTTTATTGGCCGAGGGAGCCAACGTACAGCTTCTGGGTCATGTGGTCAGCATGACTAAGCTGCTTCTGGCGAACCAGAGCAGCGCACGGATACGCCGTTTACCTTCCCACCGGAGCGGTACCTATTTATCTACTCATACTTTGACGTGCTTTCGAACTGCTAGGTTGGCAGGAGCAGGGACTGAGCAACAGGAGCTCACCCCATCGTGGGGATTCGAACTGCTGACCTTCTGATTGGCAAGTCCTAGGCTCTGTGGTTTAACCCACAGTGCCACCCACGTCCAGAATACAGATAGACCATCCCTATTGGGCAATCTGACTGAGGCTCATGTGAGCCTAACAACACTTGGAGGGCACTACGTTGGCTACTACTGCTTTAAAACCACATATAAGCTGTTTGTAGATAGCCTTTTAGAGAGTGAGATCAGGTCCAATGCATGTGTGCGCAGATACACACTGAGCATTTTTTTGGTGTGTGTATGTGTATAATAGATGATATATATGTCAGGCTTTTAAAAGCTATTATGAACCCTACTGATAGCATAAAGTTTTAAAGCTTAGACTCAACCTTTTGGGAATGTAGTTGTCAATCTGGATCCTGGGGAGTTGCTATTTTAGCACTGATGAAGTGCCTATCCTTTCAGCACAGTGTGCTGTTTCCAATTTATAATATCCTACTTAGGACTCAGCTAGAAATTTCCAGGGGCTATTTTGACCAACCAAACTTGGATGGGGAGAGAGACCAAAAAACTCCCTGCTGAGCAGTTTCTCAGGAGCCGAGAATTTAATTGGAAAGTGAATAGGGAAGGTCATAACGGCAGCAGCTGTGGGCAAGGAGGGCAAGGGTGGTGCTAATAAATATAATGTCCTTCATCTGGGGAGAGAAAATAAATTGCAAAGATAGAGGGCAGGCTGGGGGGCATGACACCAAGCACCCCCCTGCATTAGCACTAATAACTTTACTTTGTTTTTTCATTCGCCTGTCCTGCTAAAAAGCTTCAGGGCTGACCAAGTCATTTCAGGTTACTGGTACTGATGCAGGAACTGGACAGCAATTGGTCTTCCAGAAATCCTACTACCAAATGGTCCACACCAACCATATACAGCCTATGGGATGAATCAGTGTGCTTAAAATGCGAAACTACACACACATCAAGCAGGGAGAAGCTCCATTTGTGAGATTTCCTAAAATACAGAAGAGTGCAGCTTCAACCACCATGCTTCCTGTAGAAGCAGCCAGAAATTTCATCCCAAAATTCTTCTTCCGTTCCTAGTACCAGGCATGGATTTTTACTTCTATGGAAACCCAGACAAGAATTCGTAGGAGTTCTGAGCTATTCTACATTTCCCCCAAGAGCCATTTATGAACCTAAGATAGTAATACTTGGAATTTGTTGAACTGAATGTTCAAATCTCAAAAAAGGGTTTTCTGCATGTGTTCTGTTTATGTTTGCCAGTCAGGAAGGTTCTTCTTTAGGGCAAAATTGTAGGATGAAGACTGAAAGTGATCTGCTTAATGAGACATCCATAGAGGGCTGCTTTGGCCCTCACTCTCTTCTTTTTCCTGCCACATTGTTTGGATGTCTGCTGCTTCTTTAAGTTGCGCAGCCAGCTGTTTGTGTTTCCCCTGATCTTTCTTTCATTTCTACCACACCATTCCCACGGGTGGGGGAAGCTGGAACTGCAAAAGTTGTGAGGTTCTTTTGCATACAATGTGTGAAATTCAGAGAAAGGTTAAGTGCACCAAAGCCCCATTGAAATCAGCAACAGTTAACTGCTTCATTGTGTATTTGATTTTGATGGAACTTGAACTTTATTTATTTATTTATTTATTTATTTAGCATTGCACTCAAAGCTCTTGCCTTATTTATCATGGAAGTCATGAACAGTTGCTCTGGATTAGGTATGAACTTCTTTTATGATGCAGTGGAAGGCATGCAGGACAGAATGTTCTGAAGACCACGTTCCACTTGTCCAATCAGAAGGGGGCCAGGCTTGTGCAACCATCTGTTCAAGACACTTATTTCATGCTTTCCCCAAAATTACAGATTGCTGCTTTTCCTTAGCGTGAATCAAACTGAAAGGATTGGATTAAACAACTTGAGTTTGCTTTTCTGTATGCATTCAGGGGCGGTTAGCCTCGGAAATTATATCCTGTGGGAGTTTTGTAAAACCCCTGCATTCTTCTTGTTCCATTTTTGAAGCTAGCTTTGTTTATGAAATGGCTATTATTTCATACAAATACTAGTGAGATTGCGCCAAAGTCTCATTATCTCTATTCCATCTCCATACTAGCAACGGAAGTAAGTCTGTATGCTCAGAAGAAAATATTGATTTGCTTCTGTGACTGCATAGACCCCTTAGCAGCATCTATTGTGGAGGATGCAGATGTTTCTTCTCAGCATCTGTCACCGGTGTGCCTTGGCACTGTCATCCCTCTTCTTCCTTGCTTATATGCAGAAGGGATTGCTTTTCTTCATGATATTTTTCACCAGTTTGGCAGGGTGACAGTGTTTTTGCTCCTTCGGATTAGAGATACCTGCACTAAATTGGTCAGTTGCCTGAGGTCCTTGGAGATCACTGGAACCAAACCTTTGACAAGCTGTAGAAGCCTGCTCTATTTACGAAGCTTTCCAAGCCAAATGTCATCAAGTTGATGGGCCTCTGGGAGTTTGCAAACTCCACAGCAGGCTCATTTCTGGAGGGAGAGATCTCTGATGTGTCTGCTCCCTGTCCGCTGAGATATAAAATGCTTCCAGAGATGGTTGAGAAGGGACAGTAACAGTCCTCATTTTGTGTGCATCCAGGTAGAACAAAACCATTCATGCAGAATCGTGCCACGTTTTATTCTCCCTTGACCCTCTTTCATTTTTGTTATCTTGTGGCATCAGCTTTAATGTTTACAAGAGATCAGACTTTAGCTTTGTTCACCTCCGTGATAAAAGAGGAAGCTTAGAATTGAAGGAAGAAGGAAAAATAACCAACTTTTTGAGTCGTGCAATGCAAAAGGTAGCTGTAGCTCAGAGCGCAACATGTCTGCAAGGGAATAGTGCAGTGCACTGTGGATGAATGTTGAGAGCTGAAGGGAAGCAATTGAAAAGTGAACTTCTCCCTAGAAATAGACTGGCCACTCAAAACAAATTGCCAACTTGCCTTCGGGTGAGGAAGCACACCTGCCAATCCCACTATAGCCAATTTAATGCTCTAACTTTAACAAGCCACATTCAGTACCATGGGCTCAACTTTCTCTTGGCAAGCTGAAATCAGCAGGTCATTTCCACCTACAGCACATGTGCTGAAGCAAGAGGAGACAGCTGAGGCTTGTTACTGGAGCAGAAGGCAAATCTCAAATGAATGTCGCTTGTCTAAGGTTATCTATTCTCTTGCATAGACACTAAAAATATCTGTTGCATTTCCTCTTTCTGTATCACAAACGAAAATTTGCATTGGCTACTGTCCATTTAATTTTAAAGATAGCTCACTTCCAATTAGGGATGAGGGATAAGTTTGATTTTCTTTGCATTTTAATGAAAAACTATCAAATTCATACTTCTCAGACCAATAGGCAAAGCAAAACACAATTACCCTTTTTAATTCACACTTCTCTGAATTTTGCGATGCAGTTCTCTGACCATACATTGTGTACAGAAATGCATATATTATGCATTCAAATGCCCGTATTGGTGAAAATAGTATATCAAATGCATTATAATAGGTTAAATTACTTTTTAAAATGTGTATGTTAGTCATAACTGCATACAAAAATGCAAATATTATGATAAATTTGCACTAAAATGCTGATAAATTTTCATGAGATTTTTTTTATGTTGCAGAAATGTGGAGAATTGAATTTAATATTTAGAAACTGAGAAATCAAAATTGGAAGATTTAACCTCTCCTTCCAGTTTTTAATCTTACATACACAACATTCATGAGTGAAAAATGACTCAACAATGGCTTAGACTTGTGGTCGTCAACCTGCGTCTAGGTTGCACCACTTCAGATCTCAAGGGCCTAGCGTGATTGACTCCCCTTATTATGGCAGTTAGGAAAGTAGCATATCAAGGAGAAGACAAGGATAGAGTATTTATTCCTGACAATTAGTTTTTGTGGGATAGTAAATGGAGGAATATGCAATCAGGCCCTACCTGACATGATAAAGTCTGGACACAGATTTACTCCCTCACTGAACTGGTATGCAAAATCACAATTAACTGTGAAATAAGTGGAAAATTTAATAGCAGGTGATGCAAGGACAACATACTTGACATATAAACAGTATTTGGTCCACAAGGAGCTGAGATTTTAACATTATTATTATTATAAACATATTTTCAGAGTAGTACCAGTAACATAAAAGACCGAGTTTGAGATTAAATAGTGTAAAATATTTTTGCCTCGCATGTCTTGAATCAGAAAGTAACTTTAATAGGACAATTCTCTCCTTCTTGCATCAGTTTCTAAGAAACTAAGAGTAACAAAAAATAATTTGGAGTATTCTTTGTAACATTTAAAATGCAGTGATTAAGCTGATAAATTTGATGTGATTTCTGTGAGTGAGAGAATCTAAATTTGGTTGTTTGGCTGAATCTTTCTAGAATTAAAACTTTACAATGTTTTTGATAACTTCTTTATATGCCTCCCACAAACCAAAAGCATTAACTGTTCATAAAATATATATACATATTTACATTGTGTGTATCTATCCAGACTCTATAAGTTAATTGATGCCAACAGACTTTCCAAGTCAGAACTTAGTAAACATAAGGACTTTAAATTCATTCTTATGAGTTCTAATTTAGCAATATTAATTTGGGTTTGCATCAGCCACAGTTAATCACTTTAATGCTCTATTAACATAAAACATAGTATAAACAAATATGTTACCATTTATTTATTTTAATTGTACAAATAAGCATAAGAGGTTTTAAAAATGCCTTTGGCCATAGTCCTATGCATACTTACTTGAGAGTAAATCCTACTAACTCCAATGTATAGGATTGTGTTATGTATTGGCTTGAACCATGCCCCTATTCCCCCACAGGTGCAATTTGTTCACTTGTGAACAAATTGTCAGTCACAAGCTTAACATGGGCTAAACTGGACATGATGGCATCATGGTTAAAGCATGGGACTAGGACTCCTTTCTCAACCATAAAGGTCATTGCATTACCTTGGGTAGTTACTGTCAGCCTAAACCAGCCTCCCCCAGCCTGATGCTAGCTGGAGCTGATAGGACTTGCAGAACAAAACATCTGGAAGTTCCTGTTAACTGCAGGAAGAAAGGCAAGCAGGCTAGCCCTCAGATGTATGGGGTGTTAGGAAAGAGAGAGTACATCTGGTAAGGTACATGTCTTGCTCCTTTTGTGGTAGTTTGTCCACCTTTTGTCCCCACCCTGCACTCAGCTTTCACCTGTGGCTCCTAGAAGCTATCAACAGTGGCCACACCTGGGAAATGCCTTCAACTGGCCAACTAAACCAGTTGAGGGTAGCTGATGGGTCTCAAACCCTCAGCAAGTTAGGGACTTCCCCTGCATGTGAAGACAGGCTCCAATGGATTGAATGGACAAGACCAATAGTGGGTCCACGGTCAAGATGGTAGTTTTTGCATATGCCTTAGGCGGGAGTGATGGGCAGATAGGACTCATCAGGGCAGCCCATCCAGGAGAGGAAAAACTGTGATCCTAAGCCTCCACTGCATTGCGGGATATCTTCCAAAGAAGAAAAGGTTAAGAAGTAAATCCTACACAAATCCAGAGTGGAATCCCTAAGATGGTTGGGTGGAGCCTTATATGCCTCCTTCCAGCAACTTCTGCAGCCAAACTGGTGCTAAACATACTGCTCTGCTTTGCTTTGGACCACATCATGGAGGCCGAGAGGCAGGACTTGTCATCTGGGCAGCCCAGGATCTCCATATAGGTACATTGCCCAGGCTTGTGCCCCAGGGATGTCACTCTGGTGCTGTTAACACAGTGATTTGACTCCATTGAGACAGACAGATGCCAACCAAGTCCAGCCCTACCCTCTGTAGTTAATAGCAGCTTTGGAGGGATTTAAACTCCAAGCACCATGGTCCTGATTTGAATTTGGTGCTTCTGTGGCCACTTTCAGTAAAAGAAAAAGTCAATGGGAGAGTCAGGCAATGAGAATCCCCCATCACTTTAGGTTTTGCCCTGACTTCACTTGTGCAGGTTATAATGTTTGGGCATCCCACCACCTCTCTCATTCAAAACAGGATCACTTATGTTGCAGAGTTCTTGCAAGCAGGCATTACTGAAGTTGTATTCTTGAAGTGTCTGGAACATTTTCAACATGCTACAGAAATTGTTAAACATTACTCCTAAGTGCTGCATCTCAATTGCATAGGGATTCCCCCCCCCCTCAAGAGACAGAACAAAAAAGGGACAGAGCAGGCCCAGTGAGTAGCAGGAGCTCATGTGGATTTTGGAGCTACTCTTAAGTTGCTGCTAAGATGAAACAAGGCTTTGCGGGATTTGCTGTAGTAAGTTATTTCCAAGTTTCGCTGCAGCAAGCAACACAAGGGTTCATCACTCTTCGCCCACATGTCGAGTGCAGGATAACACATTAGCTGCAGTGGCACACACTGCTGTTAATGCTGCCAGAGCTCCATAGCACTGGACTGACTGTGTTTGAGTGACCTCACTGCCCCCCCCACACAAATATTCCAGAGGAACTCAGTTAATGGCGGGCACCACCATTAGGAAATTTGGGGTGCAATAAATAAAGTAAATTAATGTACTCTTTCTCTAATCTCTCCTCATTCATTCGCACATCAGCTCTTGTCAGCCTTTTCCTCCTGTGTGCAATATTTTTATTTGTTTTCCCCTCATAAAAACTAAAAGGCCTCGGAGGAAAAGAAATGAAAGATAAGCTTAGGTGAATACACTGCTGATTGCTTGTAATTGCAACCTGCGGTTTTGTGAGGAACGCACCAAGCGTTGACAACACACAAGAGAAGGATTAGCAACTGCTAATAACAATAATAATAATAATCCCTCTCCAAACAGGGTTGTTCACATGCAGGGGAAGATTCCAACTATGGCTAAGGGTAGGTTTGGAAATATTCATTCCTATAGTTAAATCAGCCTTCCTCAACCTGGTATGCGTCAAATGTTTTGGTCTACAGTTCTCATCATTCTTGACCATTGTCCTTGCTCGCTGGGGCTGATGGGAATTGGGAGTATGCAGGGTATGAGGCTGTGGAAGGATGAGATTTTTTCATGCTCAACTGTTGGTTTGGCTCTGCCTTTAATAAAAAGTAGGCGAGTTTGCCATAAACCAAATCTATCTCTGCAACTTAATTTTGGGTTATAATTTTACACACACACACACACACACCAGAAAATGATCTTTTTTAAAAAAATATTATGAGAAAGATATGCTAGTATTAATGTTATAAGACTTTGGGGTTTTTTTAGTGTATTGCCTTGGCTATTCCCAGGTGAAGAATAGGGAGCTATTCCCTTAGAATGAAAGGATACAGCATTTGGCCCCTTTTCTTTTATAGAAAATGTATAACATTATGCATGGTATTGAGAAAGTGGATATAGAAAAGTTTTTATGCCTCTCTTATAATATGTGGGCATTCAGTGAAGCTGAATTTAGGATGGATGAAAGAAAACACTTCTTCACACAGTGTGTAGTTGATCTATGGAATTTGCTCCTCTTTGCTTCCTTTTCTGTCTTTTGAAGATGCTGTTCTGAAAATGGTGTCAGAGGTTGCTAGATGGCAATAGCAGTCAAATCTCTGAGTTTAGGTGTGGGTGTATCTCGTCTCTACAGCACATGCATGAGCATGAAGATGTTTGTGAAGTGCATTGTATGGTGTTGTTTTGCACACTGCTGAACTACAGGACCATGACCTTAGCACATTTGCAACTAAAAGGACAAATGCCTTCTTGTATTTTAAAAAACAGTTCAGGACAGGCTGTTGTTGCACAAAGAAATACAGCAAGAGGGGTTGGATGAGGCGTGTTGATTGTTGCTCCCATTGAAGTCAAATAGCTTTCCATATTGATTTCAATGGGATCTAAGTTCAACCCATTTGGGGATAAATCCAAACTTAGTCATGCTCAGAGAAGACCTGTTGAAATCACTGTGACTTGAGTTAGTCATGACTAACTTAAGACTCCTTGATTACATTGGGCCTTTTCTGAGCATGACCAAGTCTAGATCCAACCCACAGTATAGAGTCTTCAGGAGCATGGTATGGGAAGGGGGTGGTGATGTCAGGAAATGATCTTTGCTATCAGAATGGAGGTAGTAGAAGCGTGTCCATATTGTCAGCTGAGAAGTGTTGGAGGGGTGAAACATGTGTTGCCCTTATAGATAGTGAGAAAATAAGTAATAGACTTTGTATGCTAGTGGGAGGCTATGTCTGGAAGGCTGGTTGAAAGTGTGATCTGACAATAGTGTAAATCTCACCTTAGCCATAAAATATTAAGAGACTTTAGCCAAACTGCTGTTCTCCCATCCATAGCACTCCACCTGCAATAGAGGAGGTTGCCTACATTAAAGGAATTTTGTAGAGATAATTCAGATGGATTTTTCAAACACTTGAAATATACTCTATAAATCTTAAATCTTATTACCCATAAACACACCACTGATCCGAACCTTAAGGGAAGGGCCATAGCTCGCCTGGCACCTTCATGACATATATTTAGGTGCCATATCAAAACGTTTCTCTTTAACTAGCCGTTCGGCAGATTAACATTCTATGGCTTTTTAAATGAGGGCGGTGGTGCTAATTGCTTTGTTTTTGCTTTATTATGTATTTTGTGTTCTCGTTTTGTTTTTTTACATTGTGAACCACCCTGTGATTTTTCAGATGAATGGCAGCATACAATTTTTAGTAATAATAATTAATAGCTGCTCAGTGGAAGAGTGTCTACCAGAAGCTTTCTGGTTCAGTCCCGGGCATTTCTAGGTAGAGCTTCACATTCCCTCTGCCTGAAATGATGGAGAGTCACTCCCAGTCCATGTAAACAATAGTGAGCTAGATGGACCAGTGGTCTGACTCTGTATAAGGCAGCTTCCTATGTTCCTATGTTAAGCTTGCCATTTTGTCATTACAGCACCAATGATTTGCTGACACCACAGGCCAGACAGCAGTTTGCGGCTCTGAGCTATGAGCCAGTGATAGCCTCATTACAACAACTGCACTGTCAGGAATACCATACCACTGACATGGCATGGTGGTATCATACAAAGGGACAGTGGTGTGTACTGGGAGGACACAAATCCTGAAATTTAACGTATCCTACTTATGCAAGGGATTAAGTATGGGGTTTATTTCAGCAATATATTTTAGTAATGTGTTTTTATTAGTCCCCCCCACACTGTTATATATATGCTGTATAAATTATATAAAGGCCTTGTAAAATGCTTATATGGCAGTGTTTGAAAATTGTTGCCTGCTATAAATCAAAATGAATGAATACGTAAATAAGGTGTGTATTCTCAGGTGTGCCTAAGGTCCTCTGGGCCATAAGAAATGTCAGTGATTGGTGATGGAACCCCTTGCATTTCGCCCTTACCCCCAGAGTCCTCACCTCATGATTGTGAAGCACATAGCACCCAGGAAGAAACTTAACAAAAAAGTCTCCCATTTTGTTTCTGTCACCAGGTTTCAATCCACAGAAGCATTTCCTGGCTTGAATTATCATTTCCAAGCAAGTGTTTACTGACACTGTGTTTTCCCTTAGACCATTATTTTTGCAATTCAGTTCACAAACAATGTGTGCTGATATACATTCAGTAACATGGGCCTGCATCATAAGAACTTAGGGTATTAAATCTGTATCTCCCCACCATAATAAATGCATCTTAATGTCAAAGGGCTTCAGAAAAGAAGGGAAGATTAAATTTCTTTGAAACAAGTAATTGGTGCCCCAGCAAGGTAAAGCCGAACAGAGGTTTCCTCAGCGGTTTTGTTCTTCTTTTTGTTTTAAATGGTTTGTTGCGTTTCAGCAGGTATACAGGATGTTAAATGTTAAAAGCATAAGTTTCCCCAAGGCAACTTGACTCATATATTACTGTCATGCAAAAAATTGCATATTGCTTATGCCAAGATATCAGATGAAATCAGTCTACATTTGGACATTTGGATTGCCTTGAAAGAAAAGAAGGGAAAGTAGATTTTCTGCAATAGTAATTAAATATTTTTGACACACACATTTATTAGATCCAGAACATTTACAGCTGCAAACACATTGTGAATCTCACTTCTAGGACTCAACACCCCCCCCCCCAGCATTCTCCCAAGAAACATGCAATTATCCCAAAGCGAGAGTGCTGTTTGGTTTAGGGAAATTTCTATATTCTACAAAAAGAATGGGTAAAGAACTTAAACATATTGTCCATTATATACTTTTTCATTTCTGAGAATTCCAGCTTGCAATACAGTCCAAATATTTTCAGTAATAATGAGGAGAGAAAAGAGTAAAATGCACATGTTCTAGCCATGATCTAGGAAATCTTGCCTACTCCAATTTAAACTGAAATAATCTTTTCAATACAAATTTAAAGAATGCTGGGATTATCTTCAAATCACACACACCAGGTAGGATTTCTGTTTACATGGTTGTATGCTGGATAGACAGGGCATTCACACACTCCCCTTCATGTGTTGAGAGGGTCATAGTGGGGAGGCAAGTATTATCCGAACTGATCCTATGCAACTCTTACACTCATTACACACTCAAGGTATGGCATGCTTTAAATGAGTGCAACACTGTCAGAGTCTTCTCAATTTTAGCTGCACCCTGGGTAGGCTTGCCATACGTCAGGATGACGTGTCTTGGTTTTCTAGTGTAAAAATGGCGTCGGGGGAATTTTGTCGAATTGGCAAAATGTCAGGGAAATCCCAGATGTATGGCAATGTGATGGGAAAAGCAGTGAAAACAGCTCTTAAAGCTTAAAATCACTAATTTTGGGGGAGATTTTCCCAAAACAGCTCAACAATATGGGTTTGTTCCCCAAAAAAGGTATTTTGCTTTTTGAAATATGGCAACCCTAACCCTGGGCCTATATTATTTAAAAACACAAGGAAGACTTGCAAACTTGTATCACGTTTGCTTTCCTCCAGTCTTTCACTTTCTCTTCCTCATTTCTCCCTGACTTGTCAGGTATAATTAGTAGTTGTTGAATGAATTGATCAGCTAATTTCCTCCTCACCCTCGGATGCATTTAATCCATTAGCAGATGATTTGTAGAGACTTGGCTCCCCCCCCCCCGGAAAAAAAAACACCACACACACCATTTCCTTGCCTGTGTTTTAACAATAATTATATTTACTAAATCATCACCATTTCCTGATTGCCCACCTCACTATGTTCTTTATTTCCCTTGGAAAAGGCTTTGTGGTATTTTTACCAAGCACTTTTGCATCTCACTTGTTTTAAAAAATCATCTTGAATGTCACCTCTCTTTCATATATTAATGGGCATATCTACTACATAGCAATTTTCTCCTTCTTGATAAAAGCTGTCTAGGACATTAACCCATTCTTACAGTTTATGCAATTATGTATTCCTTGCTTTGCAATTAATTTAGAATACCTTTTTATCCACGTTGACTTGTTTCCCTTATAGATAACTTTGCCCCACATTCAGATCCTCAGAAACCTCCAACTGCAATAAGTGTTGGATAATGTTGTGTGCTATGTTGTGCAGTGGGGTGATTTAGTCTTCTGCAGAGCTGAAGTCTTCTCTTCATAAAGATTAATAAAAGGTTTATTTATTTTTAAAGTATCCCGAGCCGCAAGTGGAAGCATAATGATACCAGAACCATATATTGCGGAGTTGGAAGGGACCATGAAGATCATCTAATCCAATCTCTTGCAATGCAGGAATCTTTTGCCCAGCCTGTGGCTCAAACCCACAACCTTAAGATTAAGAGTCTCATGCTCTACCCTGTTAAACACAGTGAATTCAACTTTTCTTTTCTTTTTTCTTTTTTCTTTTTTTAAAAAAATAATTTTTATTAACCGACCAATCACATCAAATCAAACCAAATTACATAAATATCAAATTACAAAGCCAAATTTTAAATTTTTGTTGGGGGTACCCATATTTCAAGTTCTGAAGGGGATCCAATCATCTTCTTGCTGCTGCTTTAATGTCCACAAATCTGTCCATATGATGTTCACAGTGCTATCCAGTCCTTTCTTATTGTTTTCCACATCTCTTCTTGTTATTCTCATATATTTCTCCTTTCTCTTTGTCTCCTCTGATGCTCTCCAAAGCGGGTTAAGACAAATTGTAATCCTGTGTGGATATTTTTATTCATCCAAGAGCCATATGTGAATTCAACTTTTCAGGCTGGCATTGGAGACAGCGGTGAAATTTTCATAGGGGAACAGTTAGGGCCAAAGACACTAGCTTGTGAGGGGGCATGGGGGGGTCAATGTCATGCATGTGACATTGTGTGACATTGTGACATCCTGGCGTCATGCACGAAAGCATTGTGCTTCCCTCCCTAAGCTGAGCAGAAGTTTCCCTGGCTTTGAGAAGGAGGTGCCACGGTTTTGACAGGATGCTGGAGCTCTCCTACCTCCTTCCAAAAGCCGGATGGGCTTTGGGAAGATGGCTGGACTGATCTTGGATCCATCAGAGCCTCTCACTCTCCTCCCTTAGCCAGGCAGAAGCTTACTGGGCTTTGGGAAGGAGGTACCAGGGGAACATTTAGGAGACCAGCTTAGTCCCCTGAGTCCAATGACTGCAAGCCACTGGGAAACATCCACATTGAGGGTTGTGTTCTGTGACTTACCCAAGGCAGGAATATATGACTAGCTGATTTGCGTGTGCTTCTCGCTTTAAGCTCCTCCTTCAGTTTAGTTCCAGTCTTCACTGAAGGCGGGTGTATTTCTCCTACTCTTCTTGCTTTACCTTTTGAATTCAGGTTCCTGTTGGATCTAGATCTACTGCTGGGCAGTTTGGTCTAGATCCCCTTGAAGGGGGCCCACATCTGTTATCAGACATCGTAGCTGATGTGGCAGTTGGGAGATAGGTTCTGCAAGACATCCATCCTCATCCATCCATCCTCATACCATCCCTTGCAGCTATACAATTTTCACCCAGTTTATGTAATTCCTTCTAGGTGGATGTGCCCAGTTCCAACCTGAGAATGGAGCAAAGGGCCTTCTAGGGTAGCATAAGGAGACCCCCATTGTCATACCTTATCACACTTCACTCTTTTTACACTGACCTCCTTGATTATTCACTCAACCCATGCCACTTTGCATAATCTACTCCTTTTTCCTTGTGGTGTCTTTTCATTGTTTTCTTCTCGAGATGAAATATCATTTTTGCTTTTGTTTTGTCATGGACAAAATTGAAAGGGGAGTTTAAAGGGAAGAGCTATTCTTGACAAATCACATTGTCTAATGTGCATGTCTCCTGATGCCAACCTGGAAGCCCTGTCTACCATAAGTGATCAATGTTCCTTGCTAGCTTTCTTGAAATCATGACGGCACATGAGAATTCTTAAAAGCATCTTCATTCCAAAAATTGTTGTTCAAGTGGCTGAGAAGCCAGTACTCTTGTCTTCTATATCCTACATTGCCTACTGTGCCCCCAACCTCAGCACAGCACAGCACTGCTTGAGCAATCAAGTAGACTGAATAAACAGGAATAGAAATGTATGGGACTATGTGATTTTGTGTGCTGCCATTTCTTAATCTGATATCCTGGCATTTAGAGGGTTAGCTTGGCTTTACTTTGCAGCACTTCCTATTTACCTTTCCTTCCTATTCATCCAAGGAGATGCAGTGTTTAGAAACTGCAAAATATACATACCATACCTTACCAATGATACTATATATGCCGCTGGACATATCGCTATGTGGCAATATATGTCCACTCAGCCTTCCTACCTGACAGTGCCTATCTGCCTCAACTTCAAAGGGAGGCAAGTAATGGCATGCTTGCGGCCTCTACATTTCTGTTCTTGTGTCTCTTGCTAAGTGGCTTATAATAAACAGTATTCCCCTTGAGAACTGCAAGACATACTTTTCTAAGAGAATTAAATCTTAATGGAAAATTACAGTAATTAGATACGATATCTACGGCTCATGTGGTTTTTTATGTTCCTGAATCAAATTGGAGTACTAATTTACCCTGGAAAATATGCAAATCAGAATTTTGAGGCCATTGAGAACTCAGAATTTAGACTTCATTGGTCAATCATGCAGGAAAAATCTGAACTTTGAAAATTAAGGCAGCCATTTTGCCTGAATGGTAGGCTGGATATTGGGAAAGCATAAAGTGTTCTGATATCTGTCAAAGTATTATCTGAATAACACATGGCTATAGCCACGGCTGGCACCCGAAGGTTCACCACACTGCTCCAATGAATGAAAAGTTCCAGGGGACTAGCATTAAGAAGTAGGTTCCCTGTTGACGAAGGTCAGTGAAATAGTCTGGGAATTTCATAACAACTGTGTTTGAAAATATACAGGCTGGCCATAGACAGAGGTACAGCTTACAGACTGTAACAGAAAGCTGGATTTCAAGGGAGATAGTCTGCACCCTCAGGTGCTTATGGAGCCCAAACTCTTTAGGTCTTCTTCTGTGCCTGATCTAAACTGCAGTCTGTTTTTCTTTTCACAAAACAACACCTTGCCCCTCCCCCTGTGATTTCTGACCATCACCTATCCATGTTAGCTCACATGGAAGCACACCACTTGAACATCATGGACAACAGCACTCCTTTGACAAATCCAGGTATTGCCTCCAGCAACCCACACTATCAGAGTGGTCTGATAGGAAAGAATTCTCATAGGAAATGCCAGAGCTTATTTTCTTGTGCAGTCTGACTATGGGTTGAGATGATTCCCCTCCCAGGGAAGGACCAGTAGACATGTCATATCACATAAACCCAAGCAACTGGGAATCATACTGCGGATGTTGTAAGAGTTCTTGGACTGCTCAAATCTAGCGGAGAGACCTATGTAGCCATTAACTCTCTTCACTGAACACAGGCATTGTGGATATTAATTTGTGTGACTGATATGAGGAAGTAACAATTGGAAATTGAAGTGGAAAGCAAGTATTTGAACACAGTGTTCATTTCCATAAACTTTTAAATATGACAGTGCAGCATAAATACATTCTCTCTCTCTCTCTCACACACACAGAGAGAGAGAGAGAGAGAGAGAGAGAGAGCGCACACATAATGGCCTCTAGGTTGCAGGGATGTGAATACAGCATCAAGAAGTTCAGGTATATTGCAGTCCTGGAATTGGTAATTGAATTTTTGCTCTCATTGCTATCCCTATTGTTTTTTACATCATACAATCTGAAGAAATCCTGGGTTATTACTGATTTGAATATGCAAATTAATTAGCATAGAAACAATATCAGCGTGCTTTCCGAATTTATGAAATTCTTCAAAGGTCTGGGTTTCTTCTGTGGTTCCTTTTACCAGTCAACTCATGGTTCATTTGAGGAATTTTTGTTTGTTCTCAATTTCAGTGCATATATTAGCAAAGTTGTCCCAAAGTTAACAATTTAACATATCAAACCGTATATTATTCTTCACTACATTTTTTGTTCCTCCAGCTTCCCTTTTTACTCCTTCCCTTGCCTCTCTTTGGTTTTTCTTTCACTCTCTGCCTCTAATAGTCTCCCCAAGTGATAGTTAGCTATCTCAAATTCAAGACAAGCTGTCTCTGCTGACAAACACAGACGTCAGTCACACTGCTCACCAAAGGGGAAAAGACAATTGGTCTCTACAGCACACATCTGATGGCTCCGTTCTTTTCCATGGTAGGGAAGAAATCTGTTTCCCTTCAAACTTTCTTAGTCCATTTGATTTGCATTGATTATGTGGCCTTGGGGGAATGAAAGGTGAAACAGCAGAAGTTGAGCTCCTCCACTTCATGGGGTACCCTAAAACCCAAAGGGTATATTTGTGATTTCATCATAAAGTTGTAGCAGCCTAAATGAGTCGTACAGTCTAATTCCTTGTGCTAGGTCATCCCCTTGTACACACATACCCAGCAGTACCTCATTTAATCCTGTGTGTCCCTAAACCGCAAATAGATTTGAAGCCTCTGATTTAAAAATAAAAATAAAACCATTATTTCCCTTGAGTAGTTAGGCTTTTTGCTTCTCTTCTCTTATCAAACAAATATTATATATGTTACTCCTCGTTTATTCAAACATCTGCTTCTGGTGTTGCTGTGCTCCCACTTTAAGGGGGAGCAAATGGGTGGATGTGTTACTCCTGCTCTTATCTATATAACTCTTAAGAATATGTCATTTAAAACATTATTGAAAATGTTTGGTTGTAAGTCACTTTGGGTTGCCTTTAGCAAGATAAAGCAACTAACAAAATTAATAAATATTAATAACAATAATATTAAAAGAAGCCCTGTGCTTTGGTGTATCTCAGTGATGCTCACCAGTATCTGATCTTGTCATGTCCTTGACCTTGCATGGTAGCAAGCCAAGCCAATAGCTGCAGTACCTTGGAAAGCTCCAAATTCGAAGCCTATCTAAGGACTCGATTAAATAATTTTATATCTTCAGGAGCAGATCACACTCAGAGGCTCTGCACATTCCTTGAGAAGTCCTTAAACAGGCAGTCCTTAGAGCCCAGCGTTCCTTCGCTCTGAAATTTTCTTCCAAGATGATAATGATGATGATGACAATGTATATACAGGCCTTCATCCAAAAAATCTCAGGATGGTTCACAAGATCTCAGGAAAAGATCAGGGGATGTAGGTTGCTTCCTCGGGGGTTTACAAGCTCCAGGAGTACAGACCCTTATCAGCGGTCTCTAGCTCAGGAGCCTCTGATCTGATGCTCTCTGACTCAGGCCTGTTCATGATGGTAAGGGTTTGATCACTTTCCAGTAACTCTGCTGTCATTGGTTCAAAGGATCTGGCCTGGCCCTTCTCATCTGGATCAGAACCTACGCTCCAGATCAGCATTGGGATCCTGACAACCAATTTATCAGAGAAACTAATGTAGGAGATTTTTATCTCCTCTTTCTCCAGACTCATACCTTAGGGGAAACATGTTATTTTGTAAAGAATAGGAACTGAAGCAGACTCTGGTTTGGTTTACACATGCACATACTTCATTTGGTTTCTTTGCACTTAATGTTTCTTCCTCAAATTTTCCTTGACATGGTAGTACAACACTAGCTATTCATTACATTCAGTATTAATCAAGAAGGAACATTTAGATTTTTTAGGCCAAAAATTGAGATGAAATATTTACTGGTGGGGAATTCTTTTCTCACTACTGATTCTTGCAACCTTCAGCATGGAAGCTCTTAAGTTTCATCTTTTTTTTTTTATCTGGTTCATATTGATTCCCTTCAAAGCTTTTACTTTTCTGTTATTTTTTACCGTATTGGCCCAAATATAAGCCACACCCACAAATAAGCCGCACCTTAAAAATCTGGGGGCGGGGAGAAGAAAAGACATTTCCCCATGCTCCTGGGCTGCTTCCTGGAGGGGGCAAAGCGGTGTGGCTCTCTCCCCCAAGAGCAGCCCTGGAGCCGTCAGGGAAAGGAAAGGTCGAAAATATAAGCTGCACTTTAACTTTTCACTGTCAGAATTTGGGGGGAAAGTGTGACATATATTCGGGCCAATACAGTAATTGAAATTACTCTGTGCTTTTCTTTCCTGTTCAGTAACATGGGTTATTCCAACTAATTGGGAATCATGTAATGAAGAGGACGGGATGCAGGTGGCGCTGTGGGTTAAACCACAGAGCCTAGGACTTGCTGATCAGAAGGTCGGTGGTTCGAATCCCTGCGACGGGGTGAGCTCCCGTTGCTCGGTCCCTGCTCCTGCCAACCTAGCTGTTTGAAAGCATGTCAAAGTGCAAGTAGATAAATAGGTACCGCTCCAGCGGGAAGGTAAACAGCGTTTCCGTGTGCTGCTCTGGTTCGCCAGAAGTGGCTTAGTCATGCTGGCCACATGACCCGGAAGCTGTACGCCGGTTCCCTCGGCCAGTAAAGCGAGATGAGCGCTGCAACCCCAGAGTCGGTCACGACTGGACCTAATGGTCAGGGGTCCCTTTACCTTAATGAAGAGGATGATGTCTCAGTGTCATATAGATTAGACTATATGATGTCATCGCAAAGCCAACTGAGAGTAAGGAACAAGGACTGCATCAGTTCTGTGCATGATCTCAGTTTGTCAGACAACTGATTACCCTCACTACTATGGCTCAATATTTTCTGCTCCATTTGTCACAATCCTTGAAAAAGTGTTAAATGGGAAAGGAGCCACTGCAGATACTCTCAAAAAGTGTCTCCCTCATTTCAGTTCAGCTTTAGCTCTCTATGCTTCTGATAATGGATTTCTGCAGAAAAATACATTACATAAATTAAAATTTGGCTGATTCTACTTTTTTCAGTTCATTATAATTTTATTCCCTTGGCTATTAATGTGCATATATTTTAGTTCAGAATCAAAATGTATCATATGTTTTCTAGTCTCAAAGCTATAATACAGAATCATGTGTGATTGTGAGTGTGTTTATCACACACACTGCATCATAGTGGTTGTAGTAGGCTGTACAAACAATATACTAGCCACCTTAATTGGATCCTGATGCAAAAATATTAATTGAATGACCCAGCAAGGTTGCAGGAAGTGGTTTGACGCAAATGGTAAAACATTATGAGAATAAAATACTGAGACAATAAAGAATGCTAATTGCTGTGTTAATTGAACTTAGCTGTTGTGTCCTTGGCTAGCATTCAGCGAATTTAATTAAACCAATGCATATTTTGGTAAATTTACTTGAAATTTCTGCCTACTATTCCACTTTGGTGAAATTGGAAATTTCAACCTGAATTAAGTTTTTAGTTAATTTCAACAAGTGACTTTTGTGCAGAAAATTCCATCTCATATTAAGTGGCACTGATTCACTTATTATGTGCTTTAATTTCTTGTAAATCCCATAAAGTAGAATTGCAAAGCACCTACCACTACTAAATCAAACTTTTATTGTCTCAATGAATATAATTTCTGTATGCTGAACAGGAAAGGAAAACCAAGACAGCAGATGCTTTGTCGCCATTGTTACTGGAGTTCCATTTTGTATTTTTGCAAAGCTTTAGCCACATGATTGATGCACTGGTTTTGCTCCATTCAGTTTAGCAATCTATGCAATTTTCTACCATCCTGATTGAGTTTGTACCTTTCCTACAGATGGCATTTTCCTTTCTTAACTGTCTCCTGAATTCCTGAGTTACTGTGATGCATACGTCATTGGGAGCTACCCATGTGCATCTGATGGTTTGATTTCTGCCTTGTGCCTTGAGGCAGATGATAATATTAAAAATGTGCAAACTAAATGGCCAGAATTATTCATACTGATGTTCACAGCAAAGTCTCCTATTAAGAAAATAAGAGCATCACTGCATCAAACCGAAGGCCTAATTTTTGTCCAGAATTCAGTTCTTTAAAGTGGCATGCTGGCTCTGATCCTGGAGGTAATATAAACCATTATGGCTAGTAGCCATTCATAGGCTTGTCCTCCATGAATTTGTCTAATACACATTTGTCTAATACACTTTTAAAGTCATCTAAGTTAGTAGACATTGCCACATCTTGTGGTAGGAAATTCCTTATGTGCTGCAGGAATAAATATTTATTTTTGTGTGTCCTAAATCTTCCAACATTCAGCTTCAATAGATGACTCTGGGTTTTATGACAGACAGAGAAAATCTTCACTTCACAGAGAAAAACTTCATAATATCTGACTCCTATATTGCAGAAAATTTATGAGTCTGGAAAGAGTAAATAAAGCAAAAGAATCAACAGTTTGCACTATTATTATTTATGTTCATCTTGCTTGACAGCACAAGTAGTCCTCTTTCACTTTGCAAGCTCCACCACTATTTTATCAATTAGCAATACTAAATTCTGTTCATATTTTGCTATTTTTATTTCTAAACATATTAAGGCTATTTGTTTCCACCTGATATGCAATTTGCTAAAAATACATTTTCAGCCAGTTGATTCAAAATCCTAGCAGCTCTTATTTGTTCCATTTTGTCTTGTCTCTAGAGATTAGTTCAAAGCAATAGATCACACCTAACAGTGATGAGGTTGCAGCTTTGGACTCTATGAATGTAGATATATGCTCAGCTGCATATAGCAGAATTTCATGTTATCACCAGTTTTATTCCCTTGATGTTACAGAATAAACTTCATATCCACATGTAAATGAGGGCAAGTTGCATTACATGGCTTTTCCTTGTCATAAGTGCAGTGAAAGTTGAAGATTTGCATATTATAGACTAACACAACTTGATCTAATAAGGACTGCCATTTTATCTCTTTTGTATCATGGAATAGTTATGGCATGAAGTGTTGTGATGGATAGTGTTATAAGATTTTGAGCCCAGCTTTGTAGGCATGAATCATAACACACCAGAGAAAATGCCTAAAAAGAACTTACCGTGCACTTCAGTTGTGTATAGCTTTTGCTCTTCAGATGCAATTTCAATATTTTTATGGGTCACTTCTGTGTTCCAAAGTATTCAAACTTTACATCACATGACTTTTTTAATCTGCCATCCTATATCAAATGTAATCAGGATGCAATCGGATGAGACAATGGTGAAACATTCCATTTGTGCATAGGGTGCCAAAAACGGGGGGAGGGCTATTCTGAAACTGCTTTATCCATAATTTTGGTAATTATTGATATACATAACAATATCATGTGGGAATATTGTGCCTTGCAACCTGAATACTCCAAAATGCTAGAAAATAACTTCAAGACTGTCTCTCTTAATACCGCGTACAGTGAATGACAGCATCTCCCATGTTCAGCTGTCAGAATTGTGCAGGAAAAAAATATCCTCCCTGCCCACAGCAAAAACATGAGCATTGGTTATTTCTTGTACCCACTTTCATCATCAGACCTTTTCCTTGTGCCTCTCACACTGACAAGAGTACCAACTTGTACTCATCCTTTTTTCAACTTGTTAGTTTTTTAACCATATACAGTGGTACCTCGGGTTACAAATGCTTCAGGTTACATACGCTTCAGGTTACAGACTCCGCTAACCCAGAAATAGTACCTCAGGTTTGCTTCAGGATGAGAACAGAAATTGCGCAGTGGTGGCGCAGCAGCAGCAACGGGAGGCCCCATTAGCTAAAGTTGTGCTTCAGGTTAAGAACAGTTTCAGGTTAAGAACGGACCTCTGGAACGAATTAAGTACTTAACCCGAGGTACCACTGTACATGGAAATGAGATCAACCAGAACCCCTGCAGGAAGGCTACTCTTCCACTTTTGTTCCTGTTTGCCAGGGTGGGGGAATCAAGTTCACAGTAATGACTTAAAGCAGGTATTGGGAAGCTGCAGCCCTTGATATGTTGTTGGACATCTCCCATCAACTCATTCCTGATCATTAGCAATTATGGGTGAGGCTGATGGGTGCTGGGAATCATACAACCTCCAGGGGCTCATAGATCCTCCATGTCTTGACCTAAATGATGATGGGATTCAGCCTCAAAATGGTTGTAAAATGTCATCCCCAATAAGCCCAGCTCTGTTGTGAATTAGCTCAAAACTGAGCGTTGAAACACATGTTAAACTCAACATAGGGTTGCTGCTGAAAAGAGGCTTGTGGTGATGTGTTCTCCCTGGTCCAGTCCTATGATATTGAGCTGCTTACTGCATGGATCTCCGCTGTCATCTTGTGAGACTTTACATTCCCTGACACGTGTTTGTGTTGTCCAGCTTCAGTAACGTTTATGGGAAATTTCATATTTCTTAGTTTAATTTAGGTAATGTAGATAAAATACTTGACGATTTAGATGGCTATTAGTTGTCCATTGTCCATCAAATATGAAATACATCTGTTCTCTCAATGCTAAATATCTAGAAAATATTGTATCTGTACTAAAATTTTGTGTCTAAGGAGCAATTAAGTGAGAAGAGTTGCTTCTTTATATAAAAACCATGGTCTTAGGAAGCTGCCATCTACAGTGATCGGTTATCACTGCTAACATCAAAATCCCATGCCAAATTCTCACAAACACTTTAAATATAAATGCTGCTCCAACACATATATTATTAGGTTTGGTGTTTTTTTAAAAAATACTCTTTACCCTGTTGGATTAGTCAGTATCCCAGGGATTAATCATTTGGATTTAGTGCAGTAAACACTTTGTAGTGTAATTTAAACATGCAGTAAGAATAATGCCTTGCACCATTATTCACAGCATGTCTTTAAAATATAGTAATCAGCAAGCTCTAGCTGGTATCAAATTTGTAGGGCAAATGCATCTAGAGATTATTGCTGGTAACCTTATTTAGTTTTACTTCATTCTGCAAAGAGAGTAAATTTTATTTTATTTTAAACCATAAATTCAAGAACAGAATATATAGAATTCTTTGGTCAACTCCTTAAGAGTTCAACCATGGTTATGTTACATAATTTCCTTTTGACAGTTGGCTAAGTTATCATCATTGTTATATCTGAATGAAGCAGAAGCTAGCTTTATTCTACCTTCATCATTCTTGTTACAGCGGTACCTCAGGTTAAGTACTTCGTTCCAGAGGTCCATTCTTAACCTGAAACTGTTCTTTACCTGAAGCACCACTTTAGCTAATGGGGCTTCCTGTTGCCACCGCGCCATTGGAGCACAGTTTCTGTTCTCATCCTGAAGCAAAGTTCTTAACCCTAGGTACTATTTCTGGGTTAGCAGAGTCTGTAACCTAAAGCGTATGTAACCTGAAGCGTATGTAACCCGAGGTACCACTGTATTGTTGAGCTGGACCTAGACTGAGCTAAAGTCCTAGTTGATGTAGAAGATCCCATTAAAATCAAAGTGAAAAATAGAGTCATGACTAAGTACAATTAATATAACTGGGAACTAAATGCAACTAACCTAGTCTGGATCCAATCTGTAATTGTCATCACCATTATATGATGATGATAATGATCGTAGCTACCATACAAAACTGAAAATAACATAGACCCTGCACACATGCTGACAATTAAGAGTATTTTGTTCTTTATGAAAACAGAGAGATTGGAACCAATAATTTTCTATTCTTAAACTAGTATTTTCTATCGTTAAGGTTGGATGGAAGTAAACCTATATCTCATTCCAAACCTGCATAGTTTTCACAATGTAGACCTGAATGAGCAGGGTGAGAGTCAAACTAGATATTATTTTAATCATATGGTGAACAACCACATCAGGAGATTTTTTTTAATTTATTTTTTTAAAAGTGTGCTCACTCCATCAGCACATATCCTAAAATATGAGGGGGGGTTAATGTAATATAATGCTAATTAATATAATACTAAGTGCACTGGCACTTTAGCATGCATTTATCCAACTGCAGATCCATTTAACTGGAGGTGGTAGGACAGGGGCCTGCCTCTCTCTACAAGTCACACCCGTCAGTGGTCCTGCTCTATGCCTTCCCTCAGTGTTGACATTTCTATTCCACCTTAAGGAACAGGCATGTTGCATGTCACATGTCTGTTTACATTCCAGCACAGTATGCTGGGAACTTCCATTTGTGTATAGCTTTTGCTGTTCTCTCTGAGACGACATGAGAGAGAGACGACATGTTTCTTTGTTCTGATTTATGCTTAATAAATCTGTAGCTATAGAATGACTTCACAAGCCTCACGCCTATTCTGTGTGTGCAGTACACTCTGCTAATAGCATGCCCTGGCTTTTGAAGTCTGGGTCACTGATTTATGTCGGAACACGGGCCGATGGAAGGAGATGGCACAGCTGGGGCTTATCAGTTGGCCTCCCGACCCTCTTCATGTTGGCAACAAGTGCGCTTCACCTGGCTGGAATGCGTTGTTGAACTGTGATCATGCTTCTTCTTTACCTGCAGTGGCAGATCTTGGGGTCTCAAATTTTAGTGGCACCCTGTGCAACACCAAAATCTGGCACCCCTCCTCCCACCTCTCGCCTTCCATTGGATGTCATAGTTCTGGAGCTTCAGTACTCCAGAAGCTCCACGCCAGGTGTGACTGCACTAGTTGTGCTCCCCCAGATCTACCTTTGTTACCTGGATGGTGAGATTTGTGTGCAGAAACATCTGACCTTTTCAACACTGGTATAGTATTGTGTTGCATTGTGGAGTTTTTAATTGAATAACTTTTTTAAGGTTGGATACTGCTTTGGGACTGATATGGAAGGTGGTATATAACAGTTTTAAAATATTAATAAATAATCACTCTTAATATGCACACTTTTATTTGGAAGCAAAACAAAAAACAAAAACCCTCCAATATTGGTAGCTGTATGTGTCTCCAACCAAGAAATTCAGAGCCTGAAATCCAGTCAATGAATTCAGAAGAAAAGCAATTTGCCTGTGTGACTGAATGGAAGATTTTGGAATTGTATTTGCAAAGCAAAGATTTTGCTTCTAAAGCTAAGCAGCAGCATATTTGAGACCTGGAAATGTTGGTGGATTCTGATGCATCAGTATTTAGATTGAAATCAGATTTAACGTATTTGCAGGTGACAATCACTTCCAAGTTGATGAACTCAGTTGGCTGTGATAAAATAAGGATGTTGGATTTAGTTCAGAACAGGTGTGTGGTTCTGTGTGTCTATCTGTGCTGCGTTCGTAGTATACAGAATCTTTTCTGCCCTTCTTCTCTGAATGCAAAGCACCCTTAAAAGGATTTGGGGTTATTATGAGATACAGTCCAGTCTTCTTTTCCTCTTCTAATCAGGAAACTAAATGATCTCACTTCAAAGGTGCTCTTTGAAGAATGCCTACTTGATTACTGAGCAAAGGGGGAGGGGGCTAATAAAATATTTACGCAGATAGGTCCGAGCCTAAGATTTGTATCTTCACACACACCCGAAGTTCAAGGTTATTAAGACTGAAAAAGGTTCGGTTTTGCACCTCCCTGTCTCTTCAGAAGTTCCTGCCACATATATCCATGCAGATTAAAAGCCCAATGACTTTATTACACTCTGTGATTCACGCATGCGCTTTAAACCTGGTTGGTCTGGTTGCCAGCTGCCAGTTTCTTGCCTTAAAACACAGGTAAAATGTAAGGAGTGCTGCAAAGACAGCCACTGCTTCATTCACCTCTAGCTTTGGGCTCATATTTTGGCATAGTATGGTATATAAAAGTGGCAAGGAATCAAGTGTCCTGATGCATTGCCTTAGCCAGTATGGAGACATTTTCAGTGATAGGTTCTGATGGTCTCCACGTCTGCTTTTTCATTCCATTCTTCTCATTATCCATGATTTTCTATGTCTCCAATTTTTGCTACTAGTATGGTAAGAACATAAGAGGAGCCTGCTGGATCAGGCCGAGGGCCCATCTAGTGCAGCAAACCATTATCACAGTGGGCTGGACAAGGTAACTGTTAGATGGATTGGTAGCTGGTTGACTGAACAAACTCAGAGTGCTCACAAATGGTTCCTCATCAACCTGGAAACAAGTGACAAGTGGGGTGCCACAGGGTTCTGTCATGGGCTTGTTGTTGTTCAACATCTTTACAAATGAGCTGGATAAAGGAATTGAGGGGATGCACATCAAATCTACAGATGACACCAAACTGGGAGTGTAGCTAACGCCACAGAAGACAGAAACGGGATTCAAGTTTAGCTTAACAGATTTGAGAACTAACAAAATGAATTTCGATAGGGGCAAATGTAAGGTTCTACACTGAGGCAGGAATAACCTGCTGCACAAATATAAGATGAGTGACATCTGACTTGCCAGTAGTACATGTGAAAAGGATCTAGAGATCTTAGTAGACCACAAGCAGGGACGAATGAAGGCTAACCAACACCCGGGGCGGGGCAAACTGCCGTTTGCTCACATGTTGCGCTGCTATGCATGCATAGCGTCGCTACATAGGGCGCATGTGCAGCGTTGCTACCTACAGCACATGCATGCGACACTGCGCATGTGTTGTACATTGTGGTTTGCCGCCGGCGCTGCTCGAACACCGTACGGATGATGGCGGGATCCTCTGCGAACGGAGAATCCTCCACATGCAGCTGCAGTGGCGCAATGGCTGCTCACGCCGCCGCACCTGGGGGTGGCGGGGCGAGCACCCCGTAGTGTGCCTTCTTGTCACACACACCCCAACATGGCACCTGGGGCATATCACCGCCCCCTTGCGACGCTACTGACCACAAGCTTAATATGAGTCAACAGAGCGATGCGGCAACCCCAAAAAGCTGTGGTTTCCAGCAACTGGTATTCAAAAGTATTACTGCTACCAGTAGTGGAGGCACAAGTATAGTTTTCATGGCTAGTAGCCATGCAACTGAAGCAACCCACTGGCAAAGCTGTATAATTGTTCTCATTATTTTCTTGCTTATTCCATTCCTATTGAAAGCTTTCCCCTCACCCCTCTAAATAAAACTTGTGAAATGGGTAGTTGAGATCTTAGTCATATTGCTACAAAACTTAATGAGTGTTTCTCTTTCTGACATATTTTAAAAGAGCCCAGGTGTAGTAACTAACTGAATTGACCTTTGATAACTGCCACTCTTGTGTGCCTGTGAGCAGATTTCAACCAAAACAAAAAATTACAGGAAGCTGTTCTTGCTAAATCAAATTGGATGCTTATGTAGCACTTTGTATCTTCAAAGCGATTCGTGGACATTAGCATGCGTCACCCTAAAGGGCTTGGGAATTTGCTTAGATTGTTAGCCTTGTGGACAGAGGCAGCATCACGCTGCTTCTTGTTATAGGTGTAAAGAGCAGTGATTAGCCTACAATGTAGAGGAGAAGAGGAAAATTAGCCACTCACTTCTATTTACCAGTTCTGCCCCCTCTTTAAATCCCCTCTCCTACTTCCTCACACTCCTCTCATTCACTTTAACTCAACAATGACTAATGAGGCCAATTTGATGCCAATTAGTTGCCATAGGAAAGGACTGCTAATTGTAGCAGCCAAGGTGTCAGCTCCAAAATGCTCAAGGTGTGTATGTGCATGTGATGGCCAGCATGCCCCCCTCCCTTTAATCTTCACCTGGGGGCTGATTAGTTTCTTTGTATTTGTTGCAAAATGTTGTTAATTAGGAGCTAGGGACAAGGAAATTACAGCCCTCAAGGCTTAATTGGGAAGCTCCTGTGGAGGCTTTTATGACTATAAACTCCTTTTTTTAAGACGCAGGTTTAATGGTTTGCTCTTTGCCCTTATAGTTGAGGACTACAAAGTGCTAGAGTACTCATTTTCCACACTAAAGGAACAACAGATGTAGAACGTCAAAAAGATGGTGGATCACCAAAATTGAAGACGCATGAGAGAAATTGATTCACAAAAGTGCCCAAGTTTACTGAAGACTAGCACATTTTGGAAATCCAGCTTTCTTCTTAAGAGGCAATCAGGGGAAATGTGCATCTTGAGTCCTGGGCATTTCTGAATCAAACACCTTTGAGCAGGGTAACCAATGTGGTACTCTCAAGAGGTTGTTGAACTACAAACTCCATGAGCCCCATCCAACATGGCCAATGGCCAGGGATGATGTGAGGTGTTGTCCAACCACATCTAGAGGACACCATTTTAGCTACCACGTCCCAAAGAAATATCCTAGCTAGAGTCATGAAGCATACTCTCTGGATTGCCTCTGGAGAAGAAAATCGTATTTCCGAAATGCTTTGGGATTGAGTAAGTACAGACACTTTTGAGAATTGACTCCTCTCTCATTTCTTGACTGAATGGTGCCTTTCATATTTGCTTCCTAGATAACCAAAATCCCAACAAGTGGGGAAAATTGTGTGAAACCCCAGATTTTGGCTTTGCAAGGAGCTTGTTAGAGAAGTATGTACATCTTCTGTTGAGTCACAACTGAATCAAATGTGAAATGACTCACCTGAAAACCACTAGGTTGGAGCTTATCTGAAAGGTCTGATTGTAGTGCTTTGCTGTGCACCCATCACGTTCCACAAGGATGCCCTCAGGAGCCAGGGGCCCAGTTACAGAAGATAAAAACCTCCATCAAAAGCTCATTAATAAGTTGTATATACAACACAGTCCAAAAAGCCAGAGAATTAGTTTATGTCCAAATATGATCCAGAGACAAAGTCTGGCAGCGGTCCAAAGTCAGTGTTTTTAGCGTGATTCCTGCATTGCAGGGGTTGAACTAGATCAGGCATAGGGCAAACTTGGCCCTCCAGATGTTTTGGGACTACAACTCCCATCATCCCTAGCTAACAGGACCAGTGGTCAGGGATGATGGGAATTTTAGTCTCAAAACATCTGGAGGGCCGAGTTTACCTATGCCTGAACTAGATGATCTTTTGGGTCCCTTCCAACTCTACAATTTCATGATTCTGATATCACAGGGAGTTCAGACATGGTCCAACACAGCAAAGCAAAGAGACTAGAATGAAAAAATGAGATACCAGGTCAGGACTAGGCATGACAGCTGGACAAATGCACAAATGAGTATTCTCTGGATACCACAGTTATAAAATGATGACTATCTATATCTATCAATCTATTTAAATTTCTACACCACCCTTCATCTGAGGATCACAAGACAGTTTACAATATAACATTGTAAAAGAAAAAATTAGTTTAGCACAGAGAAAAAAGTAGGACCACAGAATATGCATGTTTGAATCATCCTGTTCATTACACAAACCAAATACTTGGGTAGTTTTAAGGAGGAGGGTCATCCTTGCCTCTCCTTTCCTTATCTTCATCTCCCCACCCCACCCCCACCCCCACCTATGTACAAGATGGCTGACATCATGAAGACACAAGGGTAATGAAAGAGCAATGGACTTGGATGGGTGATTGGGTCAGAATGAGGAGACAAGTAGCTTGAGGGAAGCAGAGAGGAGGAATTATCGGAACCAGAGAAATGAGACTAGGAACTTGTATATGAAAACAGAAAGGAGCCAGCACAGGCATTCACTCACAAACTAGTGCAGTTGTAGTAAACAAGGAAGTATCAAGAGAGCCACTCAGAAGTTACTGCCTTTGTCTAAAAATGATATTTGTCTTCCAGCAGCTGTTTTGCCTGTATGTGTTTTTGAAGATATTCCCTCCCCCCACATTTGTTACAAGTGCAGTTGGCACTTAAGAGACATGCTAATGTTTTGTGGAAACAAATCACTTGCTTTCATCTTGAGTGCAACCCTGATTGCACTGGGGGATTTTGGTATGTTTTCATGTCTCATTCTTTTCATCATTTACATCAATGTGACTTGTTCCTGTCATGAAAACTAGAGCTTGAAAATCACCAGGGTTAGATATGATGTAGTGGGAAAAGACTGTCTGCCAGCTTCTGTAGAGCCCTGTCAGTGGCCTACCTTACAACAATGCTATGCACAGTTCCATGCTCATGAATAGCCTGTGGCCCAGCTGTCTCACCATGGGTGTAGCCAGGATTTATCTTGGGAGACAGCAGAACCTCAGTTAGTTAAGTATTTTTATTGGTTTCTTTAATTGGAGCAGCTCCCCCACCCACCTACCCATGCCCATGTGTCCCACCAGAGGAACATAACTACAGTGGTGCCCCGCAAGACGAAATTAATTCGTTCCGCAATTTTTGCCGTCTAACGAATTTTTCTTCTTGCGAAGCACGGTTTAAACGGTCTAACAAAGTCGCAAGACGTTTTCGTCTTGCAAAGCAAGCCCATAGGGGAATTTGTCTTGCGAGGCAAATCGCGAATGAAAAAAACCTTTCGTCTAGCGAGTTTTTTGTCTTGCGAGGCATTCGTCTTGCGGGGCACCACTGTATTGGACCCTTTCCCCAATGGAGCATGAAACACTGGGACCAGAGACTGTGAATTAATGCGGTCCCTTTAGGGAGATGAAGTTTTCTTTAGCACATTTTATGCAAGTACTGGGACAATACTGCCAAAATTATGATTCTACACAAAGGCATTTCTTCTATATAATGGCACATTGTTCTTAGGTTGTGCTGAAAGTGGCACAGATCCACAAGTCACATCAGAAAGCCCAGCTGAATTTGGCAAAATGTACAGTGGTACCTCGGGTTAAGTACTTAATTCGTTCCGGAGGCCCGTACTTAACCTGAAACTGTTCTTAACCTGAAGCACCACTTTAGCTAATGGGGCCTCCTGCTGCTGCCGCACCACCAGAGCATGATTTCTGTTCTCATCCTGAAGCAAAGTTCTTAACCTGAAGCACTATTCCTGGGTTAGCAGAGTCTGTAACCTGAAGCGTATGTAACCCGAGGTACCACTGTATTCTGGATGTTCAAGATTGGCTTCTTTGGCGGTCCAGACTCTCCCCAAGCCACACCGCTCATCTTGACCTGGCTGGGGTTTTTCCTTGCACTGTGATAAGGCCTCTTTTTTTGCCTGGATGGAGGGTGGAGAAATGTGGGAAGAATATAGCCTCCTGTACAAAAATATTTGTTGCTCTGCTCACTTTAGCCTCTTGCCCCAAACACCATGTGGCCCTGAAAGGTTGTCCATGAGGGAATGTCGCCCTCAGGCTGAAAAAGGATTCCCAACCTTGACTTAGAGGTAGATTCCACTAGTTCCAATGTATGCTCCCCTTCATTAAGGAAGCATGTATAAAGTTAGAGTTCACAGACGTCTACCCCTAATGTACAACTTAAATATATTACATATGCTCCAGCTGTCTTAGCCACTAGGGACAATACTTATTTAATAATAATAATAATAATAATAATAATAATAATAATAATAATAATAATAATAATAATATATTATTCCATCTAATTGGGTGACTATATATATTAAATTTCCATACCACCCTTCATCCAAAGATTGCAGGGTGGTTTACAATATAAAAACAAAAATACATACCGCAATAACAAAACAAAAAGAATAATCTGACCATACAGTTTAAAAGGCTTGCTAAATAAAATAAAAGTATTTTTTTTAAAAAAATGAAAGAGTACAAAACAACTTCCCCCATTATTTATTTGATTCCATTCACAAATCGCTCTCCCTAAAATATCTCAGACGAATTTCACAGTAATCACGGAGCACGCACCTAGAGTAGTTCAGGTTTGCTTTAAAAGCTTTACAAATATTTCAAGCTGCTGCGAAGGTCCACAACAACTCTATTAGCGCAGGAGAGCCAAGATTGTCCTTAATGCAGCCAAGACTTCCCAATTTAAAATTGTCCTTTAAAAATTGCATACAAAGCAGGTGGGGAGGAGAGAGAAGCTAGTACAATGCTGCAAATTAAGACGATGCTGCTTTTAACACCTATGATTTCTGACACAGTGGGGGGGGGACCCATTAGAAAGGAAGGCTTCAAATGATTTTGGTCTGTTTTAACTAGTGGATGACTCTGAATGTTGACCGTGTAAGATCCAGTCTTGCTTTAGAGGCTGAGTGTATTCTGGGACTGTAATGTTCATCATAGCCCTCCCAAGCAAGAGTGGCAGGCTTCCCAAGGGAGTTTGCCAGTAGTTAGGTCGCCACATGGACAGATTTGTACAAGCAGGAGGCATTTGGAAGCAATCAGCCTAAAATATCAGAAATTTGAATTAAAAAAAAGATGAAGAAACTGAACTATGAGGTTGTCTGTACCTCTCTGGGGTTTGCTCAACCATTTCTTTCATCAGGGGCCCCCAATCATTTGGAGACATATTTAGAAAAACAAGAATTGTTTGGGGCCACACAAAACACACACATTTCCAAGAAGGAAAAGTGGTAATGCTCAAAAGCAGACATCTCCGAACAAATGAAACACAGCCAAAACAAGAAACCAATATGTCACAAAAAACAAGCAACCCCCTCCTGAAATCCCAAAAATTCCCATATAAAATTGGGAAGGGGCCTTGAAAGACACCCAGGAGAATGTCTGATGGTGTTGTGGTGCCCACAGATGCCGGGGGGAGGGGCAGCTCCAGTGCTACATAGATGGTGCTGAAAATCACTTGCCAGGGCAAACTAAGGAAGCCGCCTAGGGTGGCAGAATGTTACAGTCCCTAGACCAGGCTCCCATTGCTGTGTCACAGAATTACAGTTTTTTTATTGTTAACTCATTAATTATTTGATAGAGTTTAGATGGAATAATTTATATTCGTTCTATGTAATAATCAAATTTTCAAATGATGTTAAAGGTCTTGTAGCATGCACTTTAACTTCAGAGTTTGATGAGCATAAAACATCAAACAAAATTACAATCTGCGTTCCAACTTTTCTCATTTGTTCAGCTGATATAGGTGAACCATTTTCAAATGAATCAGTTAGTCTGTAAGGACCTTTCTCTCTCCATTTCTGAATAGCACGTTCTTTTCAATCAGTTTTGTCAATCAATCGTAGGGCTCAGTCGGTAGAGCATGAGACTCTTAATCTCAGGGACATGGGTTCGAACCCCATGTCAGGCAAAAGATTCCTTCCTTACAGGGGGTTGGACTAAGTTACTCTCGTGGTCCCTTCCAATTCTATGATTCTATGATTTTCCTGTCATATAAAAAGTGGGTGCAGTACAAAAGGCATCCACAGTGAGATTGAAGGAGCTAATTTAGGTGCCCACATCTTCCATACTTTCAGATCTACCTAAGCAAATCGCTTTACTATAGAATAAAAAATGTTTTTAATATATGTTAAAAATGGTAATCTTGGTACTCTGTATCAGGGGTGGCCAACTCCCGAGAGACTGTGATCTACTTTTAGAATTAAAATCTGGCAGTGATCTACCCCCAACTTTTTTGGGGTTCAGGTCAAAGTTGTTGAGGAGGAAAGCCCCATTTTTATACAAATACTTTCTTGGGAGTGAAGTTCCATTTTGGGGGGGGGGTTAAAGACAAGGGTCAAAGGGGAAAAGTCACTCACAATAATATTGCTTTGAAGGAAAACAGCAAAAAATGATAGCAAACTTTGTACACTGGGGTAGAAGACCCAGATTACAATTAGCTGTGATCTATCAACAGTCTCAAGGTGTGTGTGTGTGTCTTGCTGTACCTAATTTACAAAGTTATCATGCTGTGGCATGATAACTTTGTAAATGAGGTACAGCTATCATCTTTTGCTACTTAAAAAAAATAATTCTATGTCAAAATACAAATGGGTATAGTCTGAAACAAAACTTAAAAAAAAATATGGTAGAACTATCATTTTCACCTAGGACACTGTTCCCATCCATGATAATGTCTGCCTAGACCAGTTTTTGAAATCGTTCTTAATATTTCTGATTAATGGCAGAAAATTAGCTTTATAACGTTTTTCCCAGGTTTTTGTTATATCAATTCCAAGATATTTAATATATTGTGGGCAGATCATAAAGTCTATCTTCTTTCTTAATTCATCTTGTAAATCAGTTCAGACACAACAATTCTGGTCTAGTTTTATTAATTGTCAGTCTGGTCACTCTGCCAAATGCTTCCGTTTTCTCCAGGCAGTGAAACAGGGAGGGCTGCCCTGCCACTTGCAAATGACAGGTCTTCAACAAAGCCTTGCATTCTGAAACCAGCTCCCAATAGGACTATGTTTTGTTGGTATTCTATGCAGTTGGAATAAACCATATAGAAGCTGACTTTCAAAAAGTAGGTTGACTACAGAATATATGCAATACAGTGGTACCTTGGTTTACAAACTTAATCTGTTCCGGAAGTCCGTTCTCAAACCAAAACCGTTCTTAATCTGAGGCACACTTTTCCTAATGAGGCCTCCCGCCACTGGTGCCCTTCCACCATTCAGATTACCTTCTTAGACTGAGGTAAAGTACTCAAATCAAGACACTATTTCCAGTTTTGCGGAGTTTGTAAACCAAATCGTTCTTAAACCAGACTGTTCTTAAACTGAGATACCACTGTATATGAAGAAATGACTCTCAGAGGCTCTCCTGATTTGATTAGGCGATAACCAACCCTTCCCCCAGACTTTCGAAACAGTGTGATGCAAAAGAACTGGCTGATTTGTGTTTCTGATCACAGTATGTGAAATTCATCCCACACAATCACTCTTTCTGTTGGCTCTCACAGCCTTTTGTTGCTAGTTTCAGCGGCACGCTAAGCTATAATGGACAGAATTCCCATGTACTTCAAGCCTTACAAACCTATGTTGCCTTGGCCTAGTTCTCCAAGCTGCCCATTTCCTTCCATGCAGTCCTAATTTTCAGCTTTCTCCTCATACCTTCTTTTCTTCAGCTTCGTATCAACTCCTGTTGTTTCCCCAGGCCCTTCCTTTTTAGATCTGCTTGAGTTGCTTAAGAACATAATAGGAGCCTGATGGATCAGGTCAATGGCCCATATAGTCCAGCATCCTGTTGTCACATTAGGTGAGCTTGCAAGCTAGACCAACACTCTGCCCATCTGCAATTTCCAGCACCTGCTATTCAGAGACATAATGCCTCCTACAGTTGAGGTAGAACATAGCCATAGTGGCTGTTAGCTGTCGATAGCCTTGTTCTCCTTGAATTTGTCTGAACTTCTTTTAAAGCCATCCAAGTTGGCGACCATCACTTTAGCCACCCTATCTCTTTATTGAGGGAAAAATTGGCCGCCCCTGCTTGAGGTGGAAAGAGCAGTTGAAAGGCTTCTAGCCAGCAAACTTCCAAATGGACGAGAGCACGATTTTCACCTAAGAAGCCACCGCTTAAGGTGACTCAGCCTTGTGGTTATTTTAGCCTCCATAGTGAAGCAAAGCTATTTGATTCCCTCTGTGCTCCTGAGTTCCTGCTTGGTGCTCTGGAAGCTGACTCATGGCTCTAGCAAAATCAAAAGAGCCAAGCAAATATTGTATACATTTTCTTTACTCAGCTGTACTTCCACAGCTAAATATAGCCCTGGCATGACACACTGCATTGGTTTGCACTCAGTTCACATTTCCAGGATTATTTACAGAATCACAAGGACTCTTTGAAGTGAAAGCACAGATTCCGAAGCAAAAATATGCATCGTAGGGGGAATTTCACAGCAAATTCAGCTTCCTGCCATGCCGAAGAAGACACCGCAACCTTACCTTCAAATGGAAACTGTATGCTATACAAAGAGATTAGTAAATCCCATGAGTAAATGCTTTCTCAAATTCAAGGGTACAGGCACTTTTACTTCGGACTTGTTGGGGAGCACTGATGACAGAATATATGTTAAAACTGCAGACCCATAGACTTAGAACATGGGTTGAGCTTGGCAGGAGTGAAGGAGTGGGGAAGGTGATTTGGAGGGGTGAACCTGCCTGTCAAAGTGCTGGATCCTGTCCCTGCCTCCTGCTATAAGCCCTTTAGGGAATAGACACAACTCAGTGGTAGAGTGTCTGCTTTACATGCAGATGTTCCCCAGTCCAATCCCCAACATCTCCAGACAGGACTGGGAATGTCTCCTATCTCAAATCCCAAAGAGCTACAGCTTCCTATGCTTCCCCCACCTGACTACAGTGAAGTAAGCTAAAGTGGCTGGCCCAGATGGGCTGCTGCGGAAAAACTGCAGGCATATTATGAGTCCAGTTTCTCCTGTGCAGCGTATATCCACTTGAGGCAGAGCATTCCTCTCCTTTGCAGATATTTGGTGCTACCTAGGTTTGAAATATGGGCTGCTGCCATAACTTGCAATTTGGCCCTAAGGCTGCACTCCCATGCAGATTTATTAGAAAGCAAACTCCACTGAACACAGTCTTGGTTTATCATTAATGAATACATTAAGTTTTGTTGAAGTAGTTCCTGAAGACTTCAGTGTCCAAAGCTAAAAAGTGTCACTCACTGCCTCTTCCTGTCCCTACTCTGTGGTATTCTGATCACCTGTGTAATGAGTTATAGTAAATAATAAAAAAAGCAGTGGGCTTGCTCCTGAGTACGGAGAGTTGGGTTGCACAACAGCAATGTATATCAGTGAGAGTAGCACCTGAATATTTGCCTTCAACGTGTTATTTTTACTTGACTCTTAGAATGAGGGGATTAGGAAGGGCACTCAGTAACCCAACTATGGGGTAGAGCTGCTCTGAAGTTGAAAAGCTGAGCCAAAACCAACCAACCTTTTTGTTTCCGTAGTTCCACCAAAGATCTCCAACATCTCATCAGATGTCACTGTGAATGAAGGCAGTAACGTGACCCTGGTGTGTATGGCAAATGGGCGCCCTGAACCTGTTATCACTTGGAGACACCTCACCCCTACAGGTAGGTAGCCTTGGTCTATATCTATGTGCTTCTTATTGTTTCCTGTTTTGCACACCAGCAGAGGATGTTTCAGTGTAAAAACAGCCAGGAAAAGGTAAGCTCATTGGATCAACAAAGTGTTGATGGGTGTATTTTTTCTACATCAGACTGTGCCAGTCAACACTGGGACATTCTGCTTGCTGCTAGCAGCTGTTTTCATCTAATAGATGTGGTCTTTGTCATTGCAAATACAATATAGCAATAAGGGAACCTATCACTAGCCGCAGACAAAGTGAAAAGGCCTTGCCCTTCTAATAATGAGTTCAAAGTGAGCCTTTCAAAATCACAAAATTGGCTTCTAGTATGGTGCCAATAGTCATTTCTTACCTGCAGTCTTAAGTCTCTCTATAGACTATTTTTGCAGATAGGTCATAGAAGAAAACAGGTTGGCTCCCCCCACCCCCACCCCCCGTTTTGTGTTACAAAAGAAGAGATGCTAGTAGGAATTCAATGAGTGAGAAACCAGCCAGGCCCATTGACCATTTAATTGTTCCTTTGATACTTTAATGTTGGTTGTCTTGGAAAGGGCACTGTCATTAGCCTGACCCACAGGGCAATCAGAATAGGGAGGTTGCTTTCTGATTATTTATCCTTTTAGCATTTATCTTAGACAGAAAAAGAACATGCTTATGGCAATACTAAGAGCTTCTTGACACTGAAGCCTTCCAGACTAAGTGCTGCATCACACATCAATCAGCAACAAAACCAGGTTCATTATCAACTATGCACTCTATGTGAAGGCACAGCCAGTTTCTGATGAATATTTCTGTATGATGCATGTGTTTTCAATCAGCTGTTTTCAGAACGATGCTTAGCAAGACAAAACCTTATGTGCACACCTAAAAATGTAAAGTGTGAAGTGACCCCAAGATGATTCCACAGTGTTTTCATCTATATTATAACACACCCACACACACACATATGGCATATTTTAGCCTTATCATAAAATGGCAATGCAGATTCTAACTGTGCCCAGTGAAATTTTCCACAGATGAGGGATAGGGAACCTATGTTCCTCCAGAAGTTGCTGAACAACAACTCCCATCATCCTCAGCTATTGAACATGGCATGCTGGCTGGGAAGTTGTAGTCCAACAATATCAGGAAGGCCACAGGTTCCTTGCTGAACACCAGTACAATTACTTCTGAATTCTCAGGTAAATGATAGTTATAGATCTGACTCTCCAAAATGTTCTTTTTTTTTGGGACAGTATGAACCCATTTGTAAATAACTGTCTTTTACATTACAAGGTGTGTTTTTTTCCTTGACCTGTACCAGTAATTTCCTTCCATCTTCAAGGAATGTAATTTTCATACATATTTGCATCCTATTAAGCTTTAGCAAGAAGATTTACAATTTTTCAAAGAATGTAGCAAGACGTGTGCAAATTCAACTTCTGACGGTGCCTACTCTAGCTCCCACATGTTATCAATGCTGATAATCCCAGCAGATGTTGGAGAGAATCAATTTCAATTCAGCAATTACCCCGGACAGACTCACAATTCACTCTTTAGGTGCCATTTCCTTTAGAAATGGATTCCGCTCTTATTCAGATTAGCGAAAAACACAAAATGAAACCCAGACTGTGTCTTCTGACTTCTGTCTTTTTAAGAATAAGAAATTTGACAATATGAGCCAAGGTGTTAGAGGAGATTAATGCTGTCATAGGAGAAATTTACAGAGCAAGAAATACTGTGAAATTAAACAGCAGGCACGGATCGGAAATTAGGAGGGAAATGGATGGGAATGGAAAAGTTGGAGATTAATTTTAGTTTAGTCACCCTTAAATCGGAGGGGGGATTGTCAAATTGTGAGCCAACCTTACAGTTTATACATAGGACTAAGGTAAACAGGGTTTCTGGGAAAGCCTCTCTGATTTTGCATGGCATGCATGCAGGAAGAAACTGCACCAGCTGTACTTTTGCCTGTCTTGCAACTATTAAAGGGCCCTTTCCACTCTTTAAAAAAAACCACCCCACCAAAGAAGCAAAGAATGAAGCAAAGATTATTCCATATGAAACATCTTAGAAGAGCAGTTTTTGAAATCAACTAATATATTTACAGTCCTCATGCAGAATGTCCCAGTTTTAATCCCCAACATCTCCAAATAGGGCTCAGAGAGATCCCGACTAAAACCCTGAAGAGTCACTGCCAATCAGTGAAGACAGTACTGAACTAGGTGGAACAGTGGCTTAACTCAGTGTTTCCCAACCTTTTTTGGGCAAAGGCACACTTGTTTCATGAAAAAAATCTCGAGGCACACCACCATGCCAGATGGGGAAAGGTCACTTTTTACTTATGTAAAAAAAAATAAAAAAATAGTAACAGCATAGAAGGTAATGGTTAGGCTAGCATCCCTCTTCCAAATATGCTAGGTTTTTATTTGCAGGGACTGTTCTACATGGGAAAGCATTCAGCACTGTCATTCTCCCATCTGCCATCTGAATTGGTACTATTCTGGGTCAACTTACTCTGCTGCATGTGTAGATGAAAATGGCACCAAGTGTGGGGGAGGGGGCAGAACAGGTTTCAGATACAGGATATTAAGCATACACGTACTTCAGATTGAACTGGTTGCTTGCTTTGCAAGTTTTCATTTCCCAAATGACTGCCTTGGCAAGCGCAATACCTACCAGGCTCAACGCCGGTCTCGCGCTGCCGCTTCCCGCGCTCTCAAGGACCCGGGAGGAGGAAGGCGTGAAGGGAATCCCGAAGGCGCGAAAACCTCGCGCATGCGCAGGCCTTCCGCCTGCGACAGCCCAGTAGGCCGGCCGAAGCGAGCGGCGATGGGATGTGGGAGGGAGCTCGCTCGCCGCCCCGCGTGTGCCTATGTGGGGCACGTTACAGCCCCGTGACGTCAGCGCAACGCGGGCAGCCAGGCAGGCAGACGGCGAGAGCCCCGCGCTGGGCGGCCTCTCCTCGCCGCCGCCGCCCCGCCTCTCGCCACCCAACTCGCCCGCCTCCCTCCCACGGCACACCAGGCAACGTCTCGCGGCACACTAGTGTGCTGCGGAACACCGGTTGGGAAACACTGGCTTAACTCAAGATAAGGCAGCTACTACCCCTACCAATGCTACTAACATTACTACTACCCCTAAGTAATACTAGTGACAGTGTTACATTTCTATCCCACCTTTTGTTCAAGATTAAGGCATCATGCATGGTATGTTCTGTCCTTTAAACCCTCACAACAACTGTGTGAAGTAGGTTACGCTGAGAGAAAGGGACAGGCTCAAGATCACCCTGTGAATTTCAAGATTGAGTGGTGGTTTGAAACTGGGGTTCCCCCAGCCCTGCTCTGACACTCTAGCCATTCATTACATTACGCTGGTTTTCAGAAGTAGTAGCAGCAGCAGCAGCAAAATGATAATAATCCAAAAGGCCTGGTCCTATCCCATTGAAACAAGCTATATAATAAGCAAGGGAGGGAAATGCTGCCAAGAATAAATGGGGTGGAAGAAGGGAAGCAAGCCAACGAAAGAAATGTGAGCAAAGCAAGGCAGAGAGAATGTTTCCTCCACTGAATTCTGAAGTAACCAGCCGTTCCCTTCGCCGTTGCCAGTACTAGGTGCAACTGTGCCAGCTCCTGAGGTATGATTGGAAATGTGTTCTGTTTCCCACCCCCCTTAATTAAGTTATATGCTTGCAATCTGCTAACTTCCAAGACCTAATTTTGCTCCAAAGGGCTGCTCTCCCACAGCATTTTATTTTCTTCCTCCTTGGAATATTAGTCTTGCAACATTCAGACATCTCTTCTAATGTTACCACGGAAGTCATTCCACATTGCGTACAGATCATTGGTGTGTATTACAGGAGTTAAGTGGATGCTCATTGCTTTGAAAATCTATCCTGGAGCCATCATCATTTCTAAAGTTTCCTGCAAAGTAACCCTTTTTTTCTACTTGGGTATATTTCTGTATATTTCTGGATGACCACCCCTTCGTATCTGCTAAACTCATTTGCCAATATTTAGTTATTCTATGTTAGCAATGACCTTTATAATTGGTCTGTGAATGAAGCATGTGGCTTATTGCACTGATGTCTAAGGATGATACAAACAAAATAAAAATAACAGGACTATAGTGAATTCCAGTGAGTTTAAGTCCCAGCACCAAATCAGGATCAAACTCTGAATGTCAGATAGTCAGTCCCTTCACAAAACATTCAACTACTTAAAATAAAACCACAGCTGAGGTGCAGGTGTTCATTGCTTCTTTTTAGAATTATAAAGTACAGTTCAACCCTAGATGATTAGGAGACTCCCAGTGCTTCACTTCTATCCTAAATGGTGCTTTTATTCTGCCATTAATTGGAAGATAGATAGGAGAAAGTAAAGGCATATCTACATCCCCCCCCCCCGCAACAAAAGTAGGGGGGATTGCTTTCCCCCCTTGTCTTTTCTTTTACCAGATATGCAAAATATACCAGACATATTTTTTTCTCACATCAGCCACCAGTTCCTCTAAGCCCATAAGCTGCCTGTAGCAAGCAGGCTTCCTCCCTGGTGAGATGGTTAAATTGTCACAGTTGCTGTCGACTGTAGCATAAAAGCCTGGGGTAAAGGGAGAGGAGCTGAGGTATGGGGAAAGAAGCCCTTTAATAATTCAGATGGCAAATATCAATGCAAATCAGCTTTAATTCTGGGAGGTATTCTGGTAATGAAAACTGAAATGCCATTTCTCAGAATGACATCAGCCCCTGATTCATTCTTCATGACTGTTCTGCCACTTTTGTACGGTAAACAGATTGGTTTGGGATGAGCAAGCAGAGAAGAAAAACAACCGCACCTACTCAGCACAGTCATTGCCCTCTTCATATTCTGGGATGGTGAGCTTCAAAGCTTGGATGACCACCTTTTGTAGCACGTTCAAGGATTCCATGTTGGGCACAGTGATTACCAAAGCTAATCAAGCCGTGAATATTTCTGTAGCTCAAACGGCAGAACTTTTCTCTGTGGATCAGTCTTGTAATAAGGGTGGGCAGTAGGCAGCACTTGCCAGGGTTCAGGAGCCGACAAGTTTGAGGAAAGACAACTTTACTGCCAGAAATGTAAAAAAAAATAAAAATACACTGAATGTTGAGAAGATATGGGAGTGAAATTGGAGGCTCCTTTCTAGTGGTTGTTGGGGGTTTGGGGGGGAGATAATTAGATGCCTCTATCTTCAGTTGAACTTCAGTTTAAAAAAAACACACCTGTTTTGCCTGAGGCATTCCTGAATTTCAGGTGTTTAGACTAGATGACCATTGGAGTCCCTTCCAGCTGTACATTTCTATGAATCTATGGGTCAAACAAAAAGTTGTTCTATCATGACCTTAAATCCGTATGAAATTCTTTTAGTTAGCTGTGGTGGAGGAAAGAATAGGCACCATATCCAATTTCTTGCTGTGACAGTCAAATTATGGATAGAAGGGGTGCTTTGTCAACAGTAGCCTCATTCTTCCTGTGCACATATTCTAGTGTTACCTCTTTCTAAGTGACTGGATATATATTATGAATATTGTTTAACAGATGGGGTTTCCTCAGCTATTAATTTGCACCTGTATTTTCATTATGCGTTTGCATGCTCTGCAACTTATTGACACTTCCATTACAAGTTCCTTATCTTTTTGTTTTTAAATGGAGTAGTTCCTAAGTTGCTGGGCCGAGATGACATGTTCAGCATTTGCCCCAATTAGCTCCCTGTGTGCTTTCTTGAATCACTATTTGTAGCAGAAAGTCAGCTAAGTAGTTCCACTGCCCTGTGACAGTTAGCCTGGCCTGTTCCCATGCTAGGGACCAGATGCTTCTCCTGCATGAGGCAATGGCTTGTGGTGAAAATGCTCATTTGTGCAAAGAAGATACTATGAGAAAGTGTTCTAAGCAATATATTAAATGTCTAGATAAAGGCCATATCAATATCTACCATGGGAGGCATTCAGGCTCATTAGCATGAGATGTAATGTGAAAATGTCTTACATATGCTATGTATGAACCATAACAGAAATCAGAGCCACTCCATATGTTTACCTACAAGAAAATAGTTAGCTGGAAGATTCCATTCCCATCATTTACTTTCCCAATTCCATTCCATGCAATACCAGTAATAGGACAAACGCTGCACCCAACTGTCTGGGACAGGCAATTCAGTGCAAATCAAACCTGTCTAACTGGGCTTATCAAATATATTTGATCCATCTCTTTTTCAACAGTAATAATTCCTTAATCCCATCTAGATAAAATACATATCCACATAGCAATGCTGGTGTGTGTGTGTGTGTGTGTGTGTGTGTGTGTGCTCAATAAACAATGGACTTAATACAACCTCCCCACAAACTTTGTGCAAATAAATTAGGGTGAATGCTCCATAAACAGATTGTTGGGAAGAAAACCTAAACTTTTATTCAGCATTTATTCTTTTTGGGTCCATTGGGTATTACACTGAAGAAACAATAAATTCTCCCCTAATGTGGTAAGAGTTATGGTCCAGTCCAGGCCAAATCTCGTATTTGCAGGTAATGAGTCATCTGTAAAAGCAAAGAGAAATTCAGGGCACCTTCATTGAAAAAGGGTTACTCTAGTTATCTAGTTTGAGTTTAGCACAGCATTTGAGTCTGTGAGTGTTCAGAACTCAATATGACACTTCGATTAGGCAATTCAATTCACTGGGACAAAAGTAGCTTGAGGGGGCTTGTCTCTTTTTCTTTTATGCTCTTGCAGAGGGAAAAAATCAGTTCTTCGACTTTACATTGCATTCAGAGAAAACTAAAAGTTATGCTTTCCCATACCCTGGACTCCCCCATAAGGCTTAGTATTAACCTGAGATGTCCCCGGGCAATGCAAAGGTCCAGCATAGACTACAGAGTTGAAAGAATCCATTTCTGACTTTGTCCAGCTGTTTCAAGTGGCACTGCTTATCCCTACCTCTTCCTAGTGATTTGATGTAGTTAATTTGCTTCCACATACTTGATGGTGATGCCTTTGCTCAAAGTCCTCTCTTCAAAAGCTTTTTAATCGTGGTTGGTAACGAGTTGCCTCTGATGAAGTTGCCTCAACTCATAGAGCTGCTTTTGGGACCAGATGAAACTGTTAAGTATACCTGAGCCTTAAAAGCTGCCACTGTAATCTGGTGTGCAGTTTTGTAGATATGATACTAATATCCAGTGTGGTGTAGTGGTTAAGAGCAGTAGTCTCGTAATCTGGTGAACTGGGTTCGTGTCTCCGCTCCTCCACATACAGCTGCTGGGTGACCTTGGGCTAGTCACACTTCTTTGAAGTCTTTCAGCCTCACTCACCTCACAGAGTGTTTATTGTTGGGGAGGAAGGGAAAGGAGAATGTTAGCCGCTTTGAGACTCCTTAGGGTAGTGATAAAGGGGATATCAAATCCAAACTCTTCTTCATCCCATATTCTGACAGTACTCTGTCAGTCAACCTTCAAAGCATCAGGCAGGGTCTATATGCCCTGTTGGGTAACACACATTTTAGTATGGTTTGTTGAGCTACAGCATGAAGGATTTTACCAGCAGGCATCGATAAGGAGCATACATAGGTTTTGTTTTTTGTTGCATTGGGTTAGATGCACTTGTATGGTGTGCATTTATAGAAGGCAACACAGGGCATTTCCTATATCTTTTGCTTGATGATACAGTTATATTTGATACCATATTTAAAGATTTTGGAATTTTTAGGCTCTCAGTAAGTGTGGATATTATGATTTTATATTGATGGTCTTTATCATAGTAGCTAGTGCTTTTCAGATTACATTGATTGTCACGTCTTTTGAATTGTTTTTACAGACATTCCCTTGGTAAGGGTATGCATTTGACACCTGGTAGGGAGAGCGGTCTGTGTCAGGGTTGAACCAGAGATTCTATTTGTGCAGAGCATTTGTTCCTAACTAAGTTATGGGTTGTTTAAACCCACTGGTTTCAGTATTGTTTAATAGGACTTAAGACTACAACACACGTGTGTTGTTGTTTTTCTTCTCCTTTTGAGACACTGAATATGCTTGCAAACAGTGTACACCCTTTCCCATCACTAAAGACTAGAAAATCCCTGGTGATACACGTCACATGTATAATATTCATTCAGTTTGAGGACTGATAGTCCATAGGCAACTCCATATATAACTGATACATTGTTAAATGAGTCACACAATATTTAATGAGAACCCTTGTGAAAATCCGGTTCCATTAAAAAAATACTAATTAAAAACAAGTTTCTGACCCTTGTGGCTAGACATATGGATTTAAAAAATGCAGGGTGCACATGCAAAAGGCTTCATTATTGGGGTATGGGGCAAAATTAATACACATTATATAGAAATTTACCACTTCCTCATGTTTTTTTAAACAACAAAGCATGGAGTTTGTGCACTTTTTCAAAAACAAATAAAAATTTCTTAGATAAATGCATAATTTATTTTGAGACGAGATGAATTTATGAAGTAAATTTAAAAGCTTCCATAAATAAGAAAACAGAAGAAAAGAAATGGAGCAAAACATTTAATTACTGCCCTGTCAATGTCTGTTTTTAAAAGCAAATTTCCTATCTTAATTATAATTGCATTCACATAATTGGGATGAGAGATGTCCTTAAAGTTTTTTAAAAGGGTGCAGCCCTCATGCATTCATCACCACTTCTAAATGGTTCCTGAAGATGACCCCCACCCCCCACTCCGTCACAGGGGGGATACTATGTAGCGTCAGTGATGGGATTGTACTGTCCATGATTATGTATTTTCATTCTAAAGGTTTTTGTATATTTTTAAAGAGAGAAAACAAGCCTAACTAGTATCCTCAAAATCTCTCTTTACAGTGAAAAAACTTTAGCACCAATAATGAAAATTTGGTTAGCAAGTGCTCAGTCTTCTCCGATACTTATTTTCACTGTAGTTCAAATCTGTGCTGTCAGAAGGTCAGGGCTGCTTGCACAGGCAATTACTCTGGTCTTCTCCTGGTTTTCTTCCTAGCTGCTCTGAATCCTTTCACTTCTGCTCCTGCTGTGCCGGTTGGTTTATCCAGAACCATGTGATTAGAGACAAAAAGCTCTCTCTAGCAATGGATAGCTGTGCCCAGGAAGACATCATTCATTCACCCCAATTGTGGGACTAGCTAACCTTCATGCATGGTACAAAAATACTGGCACTAGATTCTCCAGCAGGGACTTTGAATTACACAGGAAGAACATCCTTTGCAAACTGAGGGACTAGGGACCTTTGAGAACGTGCAACGTGTGACTACTAAATATGCATAGGGGGAGGCAAGAAGCCTAGTTCCTTACTTACACATGTTCAATGTGCTGACTGTACAAATGCATGTACAGATTATGCACATTGTAGGCTCATCTGCCTATTTGGGTGCCCTGCTTAATTTTAGAGGCTCCATGCATGCACATTGCATGTGTATTGGTTTTGAGCAAGCAGAACACTGAATCTTTGTAGGTTGAGCATGGGGACAGCCTCTCCAATTCTACTTACCAAATGCACATATGCATCAACATACACACACGGAGACTGCGTAAGCACATACTCATTTGTAGTTCAAAAAAGTAGTTTTCTCAACCTCGAATCGTTCATTCATGTCTTCAATATACTGCTTTCAATAAAGATTGATTGCAGAGCCTGCTGTCCACAAGGGTGGGTGTGGTTAGTTGTTATGCATTTGAAAACACTCCCCATGTTTAAGTTACTGACAGTGTTTCCCTTCCTGCACACGCCTCAGGTGAAGGAAGAAGGAAGTGGTGATTGTGCTCTTGGTGTATGCCCATCCACAACTGGGCAGGTGTGCATACAGCTCCCATTGCTGGGGCCACCTATGTCTGTTTTCTGATGGACACATTGCAGGGTACTGCATAATAAATCTGCAATGAGCTTGTATTTTCAGAATGAAACTAGTTTCTCAGTAAGTGCTTTTTGGGGTAAAAAAAGAGCAATAAATCTAGATTGTGTGTGGACTATGTAGAAAAAGCAAGCACTCATTCTCCATTGATTCTATTATAAAAAGTGTGCATGCAGCCACAAAGGAGTGATAGCATGTACTGAGATGACATCCTCTTCTGCCTGCCAACCGAAGCAATTATAAAGGCATATAAAATATCCACTTCTTCAGCAGTGCTTTGTATGTTTAGGGTAACAGATCCTATGCTAGTACCCTCTCTTATGGCCAAAATTTTTTTTACAACGAATATAAAACACATTCATATATGCTATATAAAGAAGTAGGGGGCAAATTAAGAAAGGAAAATGTGTCCTCTGTATTTAACTGCTCCAATTTAAGCATAATTCAACGGGCTTCCCATAAAAATGAAATGGAAAGACTTTGTTCCCTCCCATATCCGTAACGTGTATCCTCTTCTGCTTGAACCTGGCAGGCTTTCTTTTCTCAGCAGGTAGGGGAAGATGAGTTGTTATAATAAGAAGGAAAAGTTTAGGATAGCAGCCTCAGGCATGCTTTCTTAAAAAGAGGGGTTTTTAAAAAATTATTTCATCTCATTTTTAGTTCATTTTCCCCCTCCTGAGTCTCTGGTTCGTTTTCCCTGTATCAAAGCAGGGACTAGTTCTTGCTAGGGTTCCCCCTCTCACACCCGTCCCAGGCACCAGAAAAGGCACTTTCAGCCTTGCCCTGTCAAACACCCCTATGCATGCCTTCCTGATGGTACCCAGGAAGTCCTTGAAAGCTTCTGTATGCTTCTCCCCATTACAAGTTCTCCCCATTACCATGAGCAGCAGCACCCTGAGTCGAAAAGCGACTCAACATTTGCCTGCTAGGTTCAATGTTGGCTAGAAAACATGCTGGCAGGAAGGTTTTTTGGTGTGTGTGTTTTTTGGTTGAAACACATACAGGATTCAGAAATAATTGAGCTGGACTCTGAAGTCTCTGAGGTGCAGAAGGAGAGGAAAGACAGAAAGATTAATTCCCTTCCTATTGGAGAACTAAGGCAGTGTTCTGATTTATGACTCACAGGCTTCCCAATCCCTCTCTAAACTGTGCTCTTAAATATGCCCTCATTTCAGGATGCTACAGTCTGTTATATGAAACTAATGAGAAATAGAACTTTATTTGTCACATAGGGCAGCTTGCAGGAGCCCAGAGAGATGAACTGCGCTTTTGTTTCTGTTACTGAGACCTTGATCAGAAAATCACTTCATGCCTGTTCGATTTTGGGCTCATTCGCACAACCTTTTTTTACATGGGGCAAAGTCCGTATGAGTTAGCTATTTCAGCAGGTCTGGCTTATTGAATGATTCTGCAAGACTGTTTGGTAAAAGGAATAAAACTGCAGACCCCAGATATGCCAATAAACAATTCTGGAGGCCATTACCATAAAGCATAACATCAACAAATGATGCATTTACAGAAATGGGTCTGGGGTTATGAGGCATATAAATCAGATATATTAGATCACAATCCGGCCCTTGTTGTGGCACATGCTGGGAACAGGCAATGGTTCAGACAGAAGGCACTTGCAGAGCAAGGTAGTATTAGATGACCCAAGCAACTAACCCAAGTAGCATGTTCAGAGGAAATGGGATGTTTTCCATTAATTAATGGGAAATGACAGCGGATAGATGGAGGAAAGCAGAGAAAGGGATGTAGTTCTTTGAGTGACAGTGCTAGCATCCAATCGAGGAATTTACCAGACTCACATTTTTACTTCCAACTGCAGTGGTTTGGATGGGGGCATAGAAAGAATATATCAGAATCACTTTCAAGTTTCTCTGCTCTTTGGAAATATGTCTATCTGGCAGCAGCAGCACCCAAAGAGGGTTCGCATCAGTGTTTGGCCATCTCTGTCCCACCAGTGCTAGATGCTCCTGTTTCTATCAGCTTCCACCAGAGCCCCAAGAAATTCACTTATTTTGGCTCTTCTAGATGTTAGTAGTGAAATGCACCTTCTGTGGCTCTGTCCTATGCAGTTCCTCTTGCACAAGGGTGGAGAACATATGACCCTCCAGATATTTGCTGGACCACAATTCCCTAGCCATTGGCCATGCTGCCTGGGGTGGATGGGAGTTAGAGTCCAACACTGGCTGGGTGGTCACTGGTTCCCCACACTTGCTCTAGCTCTGTCCACCTGGTACGGCGAGGGCATCAACCTCCTGCTGAAGGCATATTGAATGATCTCTGCTGTTGCACTTCCAACAAGGGGGTGGGAATGATGGTCTCAATCCCTCCCTTCTCCAGTGAACACCATTTTGTTGTGTGGGCATGCCTAGTTCTCACTGACATTTTATTATTATTATTATTATTATTATTATTATTTATTTATTTATTTATTTATTTATTTATTTATTTATTCATTCCCCAGCCACTCTGGGCGGCTTCCAACAAAACACTAAGATGCAATAACCTATTAAACATTAAAAGCTTCCCTAAACAGGGCTGCCTTCAGATGTCTTCTAAAAGTTTGGTAGTTATTTTTCTCTTTGACTTCTGATGGGAGGGCCTGTACCACTTCAGGCTCTGCATTAAAGAAAAAAGAAAAAACAACTCTCTATTCATATAGAAAACTGGATGTCAAGGATAAGAGTTATAGTCTATGTAGGAGGATTTTTTATTTTTATTTTTTGCATGTGCAGAATTATTTAATCATGTGAAGCCCCTTCTCTAATCTCAAGCTCAGAGACAGATTTGCCACCTCAGAGGATTAAAGGCCAGGAACACGGGAGCTGGAAAAGGTTCATTTTGGCCACAGCATTCATAGGGAGCAGCACAATTAAGAGCCGTTGTTAATACAGGTAATGGGGACCTTGGAAAGGCTAATCTATTGATCAAGAGTGATTTCAATTATTCTGCTATTGAGCAGATTCATGGGAGAGTAGTCAGGAAAGGCAAAAGGGTCCTGGAGGCAAGACTCTCACCTCTTCTGTATTTGTTTTTCTGGGCGTTTGACAAAAATCAATTCCTTGTCCTGAGTTTTCTGCCTGGGACACCAGCCAAGGAAAGGCAGGCAAGCTAGAAGTTCAGACAAGAAGGAAGAAAAGCAAACAGATGCATTGGATGATAAGAAAGCTTTGTGTTCAGCACATCACAGTATGTGCCTTGTGCTTATCCCTTATCAAATACTTATGGAGGTCCAGAGCATTGCTGTTGTCTGCGGATGTAAATGCAGACCAGTGCATGGGATTTTCTTTTCTTTTCTTTTTAAAGATGAGGGCATTTTTTGCTTGGATAGTGTTCCTTCCAATCCAACTAGAGAGTCTAAACAGGAGGAATAGTCCTAACTGAAGCCAAAGGCATCTACCCAGAGATAAATGAGATGTAAGATGGATAAAGCAGATGGACATGTCATTTCAAGCCGGTGGGTCAGTGCTAGGAAATCCATCTGTAGCTGTTGAAGAAAAAAGGTGACTGATGGAGCAGCGAGGATAGGAATAAAGTTCAAGGTGCAAAGAAGATAGATATTAGGGATAGAGAGATCAGCCTAATTCTGTCCCATTTCATTTTCATTGGCATTCAGTCAACCATCTGCTCCATCCTGTTTTACATGGACTTTTAAAAAGAATATATGAAATTAGCCATATTGATTTGCATGCTGTCATAGGGAGGGTTATGTTGTTGTTTTGTTGGGCTGCGTACGTAGTAAAGGGGAGCCACACCGGGGTGAAGGTATCCTCTTTTGTTTCTCCCCATGCTAATTTTGATTTGTTGGTTAGCTATTCTAGTTGGGAATGTTTCCTATACAGCTTGGTACCAGTGGTCTATGTTCACTCCTGACAGGTCCCTCCAGTGTCTAGTAATGATGCTCCTAGCTGCTGAGAGTAGGTGGCTTATGAATTCTTTGTAGTGTGACTGTACATTGTTAGCTTGTAAAATATATAATAGGACCAGTTCTGGAGTTGCTTCAAACCCCTCCCTCTCTCACACACAAATAAAACTCACTGCCATCAACTGAATGCATCCAGCCATGCCCTGGTCTCCCCAATCTCTCTCAGTGCCAATGAAAACTAATAAAATTATAGATGAGGAACCTATCCATGCAACGCTGACACAAAAGCCCCTCACATACACTATGTAAAAGAATGGAAGTTTACTATCCCCCTTCTTTCTCCCCCGCTCTCTCTCCCCACCTTTCTTCTCCCCCAACCTCATACTGCCTATAACAGTAGTGTCTCACGTTGAATGTAACTGATCTTTAGAAAGAACTCTGTGAATTGAAAACTTTTGTTACTGAAGAAAACCTTTAATAAAAATAATTTTTTAAAAAGAAATTACAAAGCATATATGAAAAATGTAAGCATTATTTGTATTAATGTTTATATACGCTTTCCCAAAATAGATATTTTCCAATGCTTTTCAGTCTGCTTTCCCATAAAATATGTATTTTGTACACATTTAAACCATAAAATCCATATTTCCATGCATCAAAACTGCATTGCAAAATCTGGAGACGTGTGAAATCCTATTGGGAGTTCCAGTATCTTAAGGGCACCAAACAAATTCCTTCTTCCTCTCTAACTCTGAGCAAAGGAAAGGTCAATGAATGAGTACAAGAGGTCTTTTGACAACCAGGAGATAAGACTGCATTCATACTGCTTATCCACAGCAATCAGGAAAAAGAAGACCACAGGCCTTTTGTATAGACCAGAGTATAGACCAGAGTATAGACCTTTTGTCTATAGCCAAGATAGCTAAGGAATCCACCCTAGCACTCAGTTTTCACATGCTGTTGGGGAAGCAACTCTCAGGCCAAATCTAGGAGCATACAATCAACAGATCAGAATCTTTGACACAGCCTTCTGTTGCCCACACAACAACCTGGATGCCTAACACAAACTATGTGAACTAGACAGGACATGCAGGAGTGGTGAGGAATCTGAAATGGAAAAAATATGCATGGCATGGAGAAAATGGATGGAGATTTTTTTCTTCCTCGTAATCTGAGGACATCCAATGAAGCTGAATGTTGGAGGATTCAGGACAGATAAAAGTATCGTATTGTTCCGTGTATAACATGCCCCCATGTATAAGACGACCCCTATTTTTTGGACCGCAAAAAAAAAAAAATGGGTTGGGGGGAATTGCACAAAGTTGTTGAACTTTTTTTTTGGAGGGGGGGAGATTTCCCAGAGTTGTTGAGCAAATCACATGCAGCAGGCCTTGCCGTAGCAACCAATCACACATTCAATCTCCTGCTGCCTGCTGTCACCAATCACGTATAAGACGATCCACAATTTATGACTATTATTTCTAAAGAAATAATATCGTCCTATACACGATATTGCATAGTTATGTATGGCCCAACAGACTTTCAAAGAGGTTTTGATAAATTCATGGAGGAGAAGGCTATCAAAGTCTACCAGCCATGATGGCTATAATCTGCCTCCACCGTTGGAGGCAGTAATGCTTCTGAATATCAGTTGCCGGAAACCACAGGAGAGGAGAGTGATGTTGCGCTTGAATCCTGCTTGCAGGTTTCCCATGGGCATCTGTGAAAACAGGATGCTGGATGGGCTATTAGCCTGATCCAGAAAGTCTCTTCTTATGCTCATACTTTTGCAATAGCTTAAATTATTATACACCACCCCAAATTCCGAGCGAGATTCCATGGCTTGCAGGCGCTTACCCAGGGTTCATGTTTTCTTTTGGGAATGAGGCACAGTGAAGACTGTGCTGGATATGTGGTTTATTTACATATAGACACAAGCAGAGCCTACAAAGGACAGGTTCACAGCATTGACACCCCTAAAAGGTCTTCTTTCTGCCATAGCCACAGCCTTGGATTCAAACAGAACTCAGACATTGCACTCAAACGCTGCTCTGACTCTCTCTCTCCAGCTTGCTGCTTTACTTCTAGGTCACATCACAACTTTAAACTCTGGTTTTCTCCTTCTCTCTGTCCGTGAATTGCCCACCCATTAGCCATATCCCACAGAGCATCTTGCTTTGTTCTCCTTACACCTCACCAGGAGGTTAGTCTGACTATTCCAAAAATTAGAGGCCTTGATTAAATTCTGACACTTGCTGGATCCAGGGATTAGAGGAGTCTGGCACACAACTTAACACCCCAAATTCATAACAATACAAACAACTGGTTTTAATCTCCATGGGCCTCTGTTCCCCCAAGACAGAGTTGTAGGAAGCAGATTCTAATAGCTATGAATTTTCTGGTATTCTGAGAAAATAAAATTGCAGCATGGATATATAGGTAAGTGACTCAAAAATTGAAGTACGTTTTGTGATATAATTAGAACCTTCTGGTAGAATAACCACAGCAGTGATGTAGTCATTTAAAAGTTGCTTCACACTGAAGACTGCCTTTCTATTACTGTCTTAGTTTTTTTAAGTGTGGCAATCATACTGAGAGAGAAGAAAATCCCACATCTTTTAGCCTTAAACAAAGTATTATCTATTAAGAAGAGCTACAAAATCAGTTTTTGACCTATCCTATGTTTGGATATACCATATTTTTTGCTGTATAAGACTCCTAAAAAATAAGGGGAAATGTGTGTGCATCTTATGGAGCGAATGCAGGCTGCGCAGCTATCCCAGAAGCCAGAACAGCAAGAGGGATCACTGCTTTCGCTGCGCAGCAATCCCTCTTCTTGTTCTGGCTTCTGGAATTCAGAATATATTTTTTCTTGTTTTCCTCCTCCAAAAACTAGGTGCGTCTTATGGTCTGGTGCGTCTTATAGAGCAAAAAATACGGTAGGTGTTGCTTGGATGAAAATTGGAACACAGGTTTCAATATTCACTGATGCTCTCAAATGCCATTGCAATGAACAGGGTTGGTTGGTCCTACCATTAGCTAGAGTGAAGGCATTGCCTAAGGCAACAGAATTTGGATCCTGGGTGCACATTACTTAAAACAGGGCTAAGTAATTCTTTTTCACAATTGGGATCCAAGCTGGCTTGGGGGGAAAGGCATCAAAATGCAGTAGTGTATTTCATAAGAAACAGCAGGATAGATGTGGATTGTGGCTCTTGTCATGTGTACTCTTAATTCCAAAGCTAGTGGTGGGAGGGCACCAGATGTAGAGTAAATAGGAGTGTGTGCACAGCCTGGGTGCCATGAAAAGGCAGAAAATTGTTTGCTGTTTTAATTTATTTTTTATTGCCAGGGAGGGGAAGAGACGCTTGTGGAATTTTCTGCTTCGGGAGCCGAAACAACTTGGCCGGCCTTAGGTTCTGTACTCCTTCACTTGAAGCAGCTGCAATTTGCTGCTCTGCCTCAGGCAGGGAAAAAGTATTGGGCTGACTCATGCTACATCTGCTCTGGGACTTGAGCAATTTTAAGAGGACAGTAGACAAGTCACAGATATAGGGAGGAGGTATCTGAACCAAACTGGAAGGTCCAAACAGCCTGGGTACAAGACAAATGTAATTAAGGGAAGGAGGGGGGAAATAGTGAGCAGCTATCATCAAGGGAGCTTCTTAATTATCAGTCATAGGAGTTATTTCCCCAAGGGTCAGGGAAGTGAAGAATACAAACAAAAGAGTGTTCTTTTAGGATATGGCTAGGGAATTGGTATTTAATAGAGCCAAACAAATGTATGCAGCATCAAATTCTGAACTTGATATTATATAAGGGTAAAGTGTGATAATGAATACCTCATACTAACCTTTGCCAGCCTGATGCCAACCACATGTTTTGAATTACAGTCCCAGCTTACACAACTATGCTGGCTGGGAGTTATAGTTCAAAACAGCTGGAAAACATCAGGTTGGCAAAGGCTGCCTTATCCTGTATGTTGCTAGTAGCATTCCTTTTGTATGGTTCTTTCAGGATTGGGGGAGAAAATTCAATTCAAGTTCACATTCAATGGTGAACCCAACCTAATTCGCACTTTCTGAAACAATAGCCAAACCAAAGCTCAACCATCCTTCAAAATGTGTGCTTCTCCAAATGCCATTATCCAACCAAGTAATATGCAGCACAAAGATGTACATGCTAGGTTAAAGTGCACATAGAAAATTATATATTCATGAATATATATATATATATATATATATATATATATATATATATGCGGCATACTAAACTGTATTATATTAGGGAAAATTGATTTGCAAAAAATGTGTACATAGGGCAAAATGGAATACAAAAATGTGTATATTTGAAGAAATTTGCACTAAAATACTGATGATTTCCATGAGGACTTAAAAAAAAAAATACCACAAGCTGATTTGAAAATGTGAAGAACTGAATTTAAGATTGGACAAAAAATAAGAAACCGATGGAAACTGAAATTGACAGATTCACCCATCTCTAGGTTCTTTGAGAGACACTCATGGCTCATGAATCAGTTCAGATATGGTTATTTGTGGTTCACTGTTACTTGGTATGCACTTGGTGGTATTAAAGCATAAGAAGACACCAAGTGATCTATTGGATCACATTGTGAGCCAGCATTCTGATTCCAACCACATTCCAGGATGGATTGCATCCCAGGATGGATTAAGAACCAGGACTATTGTAGTCCTCTACAAAGCTCTCCACTTTCACATCTGAATATGCCATTTTCTATAGGTTCTTTTCTCCACATTAGGTTCTCTGTCATAAGGGCAGATAGGAAAACACTAGTGGAAATGGCAGGGATTAAGCTGAGAAGCCTTGTGTTTGAATGCTACCACAGCCATGATCTCACTTGGTTCCCTTTGGAAGTACTAAAGCCCTATTCACTTGTTACCCCCTCCCACTGCATGCATGTAGTGAATGCGTAACAGAGAATAAAAACATTCATGGAGGAAAATCAATGGAAACAAATCCTGATTGGGTGCTGATCTTTCTTTCACTCACTCACTCTCTCTCTCTAACAGACAAACACATGCATACACACGCCAAGGCCAGGTTAATGATTTCCTTGGAGACTTCTGGGATCAATGAATGGAGTTTGTTTTAAAGGAATGAGCTTTGTGCTGGAGGTTTTGCAACTTGTGCTAATGAGAGGCTGTCTATCAAACTTAAGTGGCATCAAGTGACTCAGAACAAGAGCTCTTGGGCGTTAAATGGTTCCTACCAAATACCAAAGCCATTATCGTGATTGGCTGTTATGGCCCTCTAAACAGCAAAAGTGATTAAATTGGTCGTTATGAAACCCTGAAGATGCATAATTATGAAAAATACAGCTTGAGTGCAAGCGTATTTTCATCTCTAGGCTGCTTTCTATCTCAAAGAGGAAGAGATACCAGAATGTTTTATATGCAGAAGTTGTATTATTCAGAGGTTCAAGGACCAGAAAAGCCCCTTGAGCAGCACAGAAGGTTTACCAAGAGGAAGAGAATTCATACATTGAGTGTGCAGTCACAACCACAGTTCATCTACGGCCAGTGATTTCATTATCATACATGTGATCCCCAGGCGGTTACCCATCCAGTCACTGTCCAAACACAGACCAGTGTCTGATTTCGGATGGTGTGGGTGGCTGCCCTGCACAGGACGCTGAGTCAAGGGGGCTAACAACAACAACAACAACTAGTACCTACTGAGAAGATCCATAAAAAGCAACTGAATCAAAAAGAATTATTGTGAAAATAAGAAATATGAGGGGAAGGAAAATTTGTCCTTTCTAAGAGTGCCATATTACCAAAGTCTGTCCCTGCACAGACCACCTTAGCTTCAACATACCATGGGAAGCTGAAATGGCCGTATTTTACGCTCCATAAGACACACCGGACCATAAGACGCACCTAGTTTTTGGAGGAGGAAAACAAGAAAAAAAATATTCTGCACAGCGATCCCTCTTGCTGTTCTGGCTTCTGGGATAGCTGTGCAGCCTGCATTCACTCCATAAGACGCACACACATTTCCCCTTACTTTTTAGGAGGGAAAAAGTGAGTCTTATAGAGCAAAAAATACGGTACATTTATATCCTGCCTTTCCTGAGGCAGAGTTCCTACCCAGGTTGCTGCATTATGTAAATAACAATTTACAACAGCATCACAAGGTTGCTGTTCTCCCATGTGACTGTTCTCCCATGTTCCAGAAATAAATAAATAAATAAATTCTGCTGCGATGCACTACCACATAGCCTACTGCCATGTACTGCAATATAGCTTGACCACAGTGATTCACACGTTGGCAACGTCACCACTTGAGTACTGTAATGTGTCCTGAAAGCTGCATCTTGTGCAAAACATAGAGGTTAGGTTGCTGGAGCAGTCAACCATGATCATGCATGACCATTACTGAAAGAGTATCACCAGCTACCAATTTACTACCAGACCAAGTTTAAAGTTTTCTGATTGACTTGCAAAATTCTGAACAACTTGGGACCTCATTACCTGAAGAAACACCTTTGCCTATATAGAGCTGTCTAGCTGTCAAGATCTTTGAAGTAGGCCTTTCTGGTTGTCCAAAGCCTGCTGAAGTACATTTGATGGCAGGAGGAAAACTTTTTCTGTTGCAGTACCTAGCCTTTGGAATCATATTCCCTGTGAAATAAAGCAGGCACCAATTCTACTGAGTTTTTTAGGTATTTATTCAGCAAGATTTTTGTGGGTTCCTGCTACCAAGACTTGACAGACAGCTTGCCTACTGTAGTTATAGTAGTATTGCAGTATATTTATCCAATGTGATGTGTTTTTACTTATCGTGCGGGTTTTTCGTAAGCTGTGTTTTGTTGTGGTAGGCCACCTTGAGATCTATGGAAAGGGTAATATAAAAATATTTTTAAATAAATAAATATCTTCTAACAGAAAGAAAACAGACCAGGTCCCTGTTAACTTTCATGTCTGAGTGTCCCATAAATAAGTCCTCCTCCAGGCTCAGCCCATGAAATGCAGTTCTCCCAAGACTGAACACTGAGACTTAATGTGATTTTTGTTGTAGGTCAAATTGTCCCTGGAAGGGTTTTTCCCCTATGTGACAAAGAAGAGGAAAAGGTGTTGGTGGATAACAAAGGATCCATGTCTATAGGATGACTATAGAGATTGAGATCCTGTGCAAACTTTTAGTGGAAGGTTTTTCTCCATTAGATATGCTAATGGCTGTTGTTGCTGTTGCCATCATGGTCATGAATAATAATTATTCATAAGCATATATTAAGTATCAAACACTTTTCAAGGCAATTTACATTCATATAATAAAAACAGTTTAAAACAGGGTTTAAAACTGTAAAAAACAACAACAACCCACCTCCAATTAAAGATAGATCTAAGAACAAAGAACACCCCAGGCAAAGAGGTACCCCCCTCTGCCCATCCAGCTGAGAAGCTTGTGAAAATGCAAATAGTGGGCACCTGTTGCATCTCTATTCCTATTCCATGAAATAACTCCTGTTAATGAGTTGACCAGCATTTGTAGCGCTTTAAAGGGAGTGCTGTGCTGCAACTGGATTGTAAGAGAACTAAATTCTGGATGTGCTTTTGGGTGATTTAAGTTATGAATCAAGTCATGAAAAGGCACCTGCATGCCCACAAATCTCACACAAATGTGCAAAGCTGGTGAGAGACACTTCTACTGGAGCTAGCAGATGTGCATGCAAGGTTCCATGCCATGGTTGTCCTTAACATCTAGCCTTTCACAGACAAAATTACAAAAAGGCACTTGGAGGGATACACAAAAGACCATCATAGGTGATCACCTCAGTAACAATGCCTGCTAGATGTCTTATTTTTGCACATTCACAGACTTAACATTCTAAAAATACATAAATGATGGGCCCTATTCCTGGTGCATCTACAATCAAATATTTAGAAGGGGGTATAATGACAGCTCCAAAGTGCTACTCTGTGAAATCCAGTAACCACCAACTGTTGGATACCACGTAGAGGAGGGTTGGTGGAGAGTTGGTGCTATCACATCACCCAAATCCACTACTGACATATATACATTAGTGTATGGAATTATTACGGGGCAGAGAAAATAATGTGAGGCTCAAGGCAGAGAACAATTACAGGGAAGCTCAAAAGTGCACTAACCTAAAAGTATTCTGGCTGCCAGTGGCGTCAACCATGAAGCCTGATGTAATTGTTGGGGTAATCTGGGGAAACGGGAAATTAAATACTGATGCACCGATGTACTGGCTTCCCACATTTTTGTAGTGCCAACAGACCAAGGAAGACCAAATATCCCAGAGTCACTTGCAATATTTAGGCACATAGCTAGGGCCTGAACTGATACAGTACAGACAGTGATACCATTAATTGGAGCCTACTTGCCAGAATCAGAACACACATACCCTTTCTCGTTGACAGCGTTTCTGCCTTCTCCTACTCATCTGGAATTGCACATTGATCCCTTTTTGTACTTAAAGCAAGAGCTTCTATTTCCATTTCAAAGAGACGTGTCTTTTCCCGGAAACCAGTGCTGAAGACTAGTAAAGAAACCCCACTGACATCCACCTGTACACCCATTTGGAAGTTGTGACATCATCATTCCTTATGTTTTCAGACGTTTTCACATTTTGAACTATCATTCCACTTGTGTCTAAAATTGTTCTCTTGGTATCCATGCTGGAAGCTGCCATTCTGCTGCCTCCTGTGTTCAGGATTCCTCTCATTCTGATGTGACTCTTCTGTGAGTTCATTAATTGAAAGGAAATTTCTGCCAGACCAAAGGTGTCAGGAAGCTGAGGGAGACGTGTTCCTCTAAAGTTAGGCTTGATCTGCAGCATCTGCAGCACTGAGAATCTCCCACACTGTGCCTGTGAGGAATTTAACAAGGGTGCCATCAATTTATATCCTTTCAGCACAGCCGAAAATGTCCTTAACCTGGTCTAGGCTGCAGTGAGATGTCAATGCCCCTTCCCTGACTACTGAGCCACTGCCATTTTTTAATTCCCATATTTTGACCATTTTTCCCCACCCAGGAGTGGTTAATAACAACAATAACCTCAACTGCAAATGATAGGCTGAGACAGTGAGAGGCGATAATGAGGAACTGGACGTGTGAGGTAAAGACAGGAGAATTAAGTGGCAGCCAGCTAAGCAGCAAAGGGAGGATGTGATTATTTTATTTTTTTAAAGCAGCATCAGTGAAATAGACAGGGAATGACAAGACTGAGTCACATAAAAATAGAATGACAGGAAGAGATAAGTGAGGGAAAAGAGAAAGGCAGAAAACACAATATAGATCCAGCCATTAACTAGAGCATCGTAAAGAAAGCAGAGAGCAAAATGCAGAGGAAAATAAAGGGCACAGGGTGGGGAGAGAAACAGATGATGGGGGAGGAAAAAGAAAGGACTGTCTGAGGAAGAATGAGATATGGATCAGCACAAAAGGGGAAGGGGAGAGAAAACTGATTTTCTTTTTTTTTAGCCTACATCAGTAAAAATCAAAATCTGTGGACTCTACCAAGTTGCTACAACCTTCTCTGTTGCTGACCAGCCATGCTGAGGGATCTGAACTCAAACCACCAGTATGGCTGTTAAAGTCATGCTCCTGAGAGTTGCTTCTGATTCAAGGCAAAGTCAGCAGAAGTCTGCTAAGCATTCTTCTTGCTATTGATTGAGTTATTAAAATGTGTGCATGCTTGCCACCTGTCCTCCAAAGACCTCAAGGCGTCTAGCAAAGTGCAGAAAACTAGAGAATGTGGCAAGAATAAGTATTCAAAACTCCAGAGACAGTTAAAGCTAACACCGTAAACAGCAAGTTGCAGCCCAAGTAAAATAAGGTTTTACTAACTTGCAAAATGATAATAATAATAAAAGTATTATTAATAATAAATTTGTCACTTTTTACATTGAAGTGACTTAAAATGATTTGCATTATACAAACAAAAGTAGCAAAGAACATTAAAACCAAATATAAAAACAGCAATAAAAAGAAGAATTGCATATAGAAGGACCAAATCTTACCCATGCCACTTAAAAGGATGAGGACAAAAAGAGGCTATAGGCACAATTAAATTGCCACCCTCTCAGTTAAGAACTAAGGTGTTCTTCCCTGGGGATAGCATTGCACAAGTAGGGAGCCACCACTGAAAAGGCCCATTCTCATGTCACCACTCTGCACATCTCCGTCAGATATGGCACACAGGAGAGCCTTAAATGATGAGTGCCAGATTGGTTTATGTGGAGAGATAGTCCCTGAGGTATTGGGGTCCTGAGCTACATAAGGCTTTATACAGCAAAACCAGCACAGTGAATTGAGCCCAGAAACTAATTGGTGTCCACTGCAGTCATCCCAGAATTAAAAAGGAGGCTAAATGGACTTTCCACTAAAAATATTATGCTATGTCAATATTTCAACTATGGGAGATGTTGACAGGTCCTTGATTCTAGAAGTATGTATTCGGATGCCATGGACAAATCAGTGCTCACAGTCCCAAAGATCATAAATCTTAGAACTGCTTCCCAGGTACTTTTTGAAGCCGGATGATTGCTCAGCCTATTTCCCAAAGATCTATGCCCTACACACATGTGTTCTAGGAAAGGTTTGTTCTTTCTATACTATTGATGTTTATACTGAAAGAAATGCATAACCAGTGTTTCTGCTTAGATGGGGGACAACCCTTAAAGCAGCTTCACATGCCACAATGAAGGAATCACATGCTTTCCCAATGTGTTCACAGGGCAGGGCAATCCTGACATCTTGATGTTTTATCCAAATGATTCCTGAGCTGGAAACACTTGTATCTGTCATTTGTAATAATGGGTAGATGTGAAATGTTTTGCATTTAGCCTTAAGAAAATGGAATATGTGAAGCAGTCTTCAGAGACTGAGAAATAAGCACACAAAGTTAAGGAGAGACATGAATGCTCAAAGTGAAAAATAAAAGGAGCTACAAGATGAAATACTGTGAGGAAAGAAGAAAGAGGCCAACACCTTCCATTAAGTTCTTCAGAGGAGCATGAAGAAACAGGCTTTGAGACATTGAGTTCCTGATGACTCCTGGCTCTCCACGACTTTAGAAGCTCCCCATCATGTATGGAATCTGCTTAGTTTTCTTTGCAATTTTCTTCTTAAAAACAAAAGACTCAACTGGACTTGAAATCACACCATTCTAGGATGCTGGCATATGGTCTCAAGAAATATATATATATATGTATTGTGTATGGCTGGGTATTAGAATTTCAGCTCAGTGTCTTATGGAACTGAAGTGAATCAGGTTTGCATTATTCTTTCATCCAGGTAGTTCAAGTGCCGCCCATACTCTGTGTTTGCTGGGTGATTACGTCTTTCTACCTGGGTCTTGTGTTGGAAGAATGTTCCTCTGTGTTAGTAAAGTAGATCAATGTTGGCATCATATGCTATAAGAGAGTTTTCTATCAGTGAAAACAGTCACAACTGCCCTGGGCACTCATCAATAACCAATTATGAGATCATCTGGATTTTCTAGTTTTGTATTTCTACCCTTTCCAAAGGGGGGGGGAGGGGGAGAAATGGTTATATTATTTATTCCCACAATTTGTCCCCAATTCCAGTCAAAATAGAAAAAGTTGAGCAATAACAATTTATGAAATATACCTAACATCTTTGAGCAGCAACACCTGTCAGAGTTGCTGATAGCAAGCGTCAGTTTATATACTGATGGATGGATTTCACACTGCATGTAGAAGACCCCGGTTTGGTCTCTAACTTCTCTGGTGAGAAGGAGCCAATGAAACCCTGGTTAGCAGCTGCCCTCAGAGCTAGATACATAAATTGTGTTAGCTTATACAAGGCAGGTTCCTGTGCTCTTGTGTCTTTCGTATTCATTTCCTGAAATTAACACCTTTGCACATTCACCAGCTCTTCTTTAAATATCTGATGACTTGCTTAAATTCTGTGACTTGGAGTACCCAACAGCAATATTCTGTATTCTTAGTGGGAGACTTATAGCACCTTCAGTCCTATCTCTATCCCTCATTTCACACCCCACAAATATTGGGGTATCTGCTGGTACAGATCAGACCTATCTTTTAATTGTTTTTTGCCTGTTCTCTGAATCTTTGCCCTGATTATCTACAGTCCTCCCATCTCTAAATTGGAAAAGTGTTACTGAAATGTTTTTTCAAGGAATTGGTTGGCGTTTGTAGACTTGATTGAAATCATATGTTGCATACTGAAAGTGAAAAAGAGGTGCAGTATTAAGAAAGCAGAATTATGGCAATAGAAGAGAACCCAGGTAATACTTCGATTCCAATAGTATAGGACTGCTCCAGCTCTCGTCTATTGTTCTGCGGATTCCATATAACAACATTGGCCTTGCTGGGTCAGGCCAAAGTCCTATCTGGTCCAGCATACTGTTCTTACAGTGACCAACCAGATGCCAGATGGAAGTCTGCAGCCAAACTACATGCATAATGCCTGTATTTCTTTAAACAGTAACCTTCTGCAAGAACAATTCTCATTGCTTCTGGCACTGATCTCTGGCACCTGTACCATCATGTACAAAATGGTAGTGAAGAAAAGGCATGATGGAAATGCACAGCTTGAAATCTCTGCAGTAGCACCTGAGCCTGAGAAAGTGGCTAAAGCATCTAATGATGATATCCATCATCTTGAATTCTAATCATCATCAAAAGACTTATGGTATACATATAGAAAATTTGCATCTCTGGTTTGGGGATAGTGCATACATTTCTGCAATTTGCTTTTTATTTAAATTGTTTCACACCTTTAACTTATGGTGTGTTACTTTTTGGCTGAGTTTTGGCTGGTCAGGATAAGTCCCATGGTTACCACTGAGTTCCTGTTTGAATGAGCATTGCATTCTCCCAGTTTGAGAATAGACTCACATGTATATAAACTTTATGTGTGCATACTTGCCAAAATACTGCAATACTTAAAAAAAAAAAGTTCCCATGAACATTCGTGCTAAGAAACATTCCAAGAAAATATATGGGAGGAGTTTAGAAAATGGATTGAAAAGCAAGCACAGTTGCTCAAAAATTGAGACATCGCTTTGCAATGTTTGTCCAACTTTCATGAGAACACTCATTGTCCATTCATACTGCTTCCTATGTCCCTCAGTGTTTTCTTAATAAGATCTTGTGGGCTTTAAGAAGGCTGAGAATGATAATATAAGTTCCAAGCCAAGGAAATGAACACTTCTAGTTATTGCAAGCTAGGCTCATGGCTGACATCCTGATGTAAGGATTTGGTTTTCAATGAGACAAATCTCTCCAAAAAACAGGGCAGCAGAAACACATGGGACAATATTGACTAAACAGAAAACAATTCAGTGGCTGACCTTCATTCTCTTGAGTAAACAGCTATGAGAATTCATAGCATGTAGATGGCAATGGATCAGTATTCATTTTTTGCGGATAGTTTTTTGTGAATTGTTACCATTCATTGCCATGGAACAGATGAAAGGCAGTATCCAGCTATATAATATGATTATAAGATAACTAACATATAAAGCCATTATTCCAGAAAGCCAAAGGGTCAACAGGACTAGTGCCTTTGATGAAAATTATTTATTTTTTCTGAAGATTATTGACTTTTCTGTGTAAAATAAAATAAAAGTAGCAAACAGCTAGAATCACATACTACAGCATTCTGACCAATTTACTCCATGCAACAACAACAAAATGATACAACAAACATGATGATGGTGTATTTTAAAGAGATTAGGTGTAATAACTAAGAGAAAATTAGCTTTGAGCATCCAGGAAAAAGCAGCTGAAAAGGATAGGGAGGGGAGTTTACCAAAATCCATAAGTCCCACCAATGACGTCTCCCCATTTTAGCTAAATCAGATCCTCCCGTTACCTTTATAAAGGGGGCAGGACCCCTCTGCAATTCAAGCATTGCCAGGAAAGTGAAATAGGCAGACAGGCTGAGTAAACAGAGCAATAGAGAGACAGAGACCCAACTGCCCTCCTAGAGTGATGAGTGTGAGGGCGGCATGGGGGGAGTGTTGCATAGAAAAGGGGTGAATAATGCACTCACCAATACTCTGCTAAAACTACATGGTAGAAGCTTCTGGGTCCTTCTTTTCCCTGTGATTCAAGCACTGCCACAAAATTTATCTTGGAATCATAATGGAAAGCTCACTAGAAATATTGTCTCACCATGCAGTAGAAGGGGTACAGTGGGGGGGGGGCAAGACTTCCAAGGGCCACAGGCACTTAGCTTTCATTTGTTTTAAAAAGGTAAGTCAATAGGACTTTTCTGAAGGAAGTTAGAGAAGGAAGCGCAGATGTAGCTCTATAATGCTTTGACACTCGGCATGTAGCACCATTGCTCTGGACACTTAATCCCTGTTGCTAAGCAATCAGAGGAAAGGATGTTGATGCCCCCACCTGGGACTCCAGAGGGGGCCCTTCCAGAACAACACAAAAAGCAGGAAAGGCTGAATGAAGGGGGATACTGAAGTATGTTTGTTAAAGCACCTTCCTCCTGTCCACATTATTTCATACACTCAGTGTGCTGCCTTTACAGAATAAAACAATTGGCTGGTTTGGGTGTGTTTTCTCTGGAAGTAAATAATGCCATTGCATGAGCCTTCAAATTCACCTTGAACTTTTCTTTGGATGAAATTTTGGTGGTTTCTCTGATAATTTCCAGTGTTTTCCTTTCCTTTTTAAACTGTAATCTGTAAACTGTAGTATGGTCCACTGTCAAACAGCTTTTAGTGTCCAAAAGATCTTCCAAATGTTTAGTTAGCATCTCCTTTCTTATAATTTGAATCCATTGGTTTGGGTCTTACCCTCTGGAGCAACAAAAAACACTTGCTCCAGTACCCATGTGATATTTGAAAATAACTATCATAAAACATCTGTCTGCTTTTCTCTAAGTGAAATATACCCACTCCCTCAACTGTTTTTCATCTTGGTTGCCCTCTGCACTCTTTCCAGCTTCTCAATAGCCTTCTTAAACTATGATGCCCATATCTGGACACAGTACTGCAGGTTAGGGCTGACCAAGTGGTACTATTACTTTCCTTGATCTGGACATTATAGTTCTGAGGATGCAGCCTAGAATAGCTTCAGCATCTGCATCACACTGTATCACTCATGTTAATCTTGTGGTTCATTTATTTATTTACTGAATTTGTTAGTCACTTTATCTTGTCCAAGGCAACCCAAAATGTCTTGCATACAAATAGACATCCGCCCTTCCCTTGTGCATGCACATAGATACATTAAAACCAAGAGGAAAAATAAACGCATTAAAAACATCCCACCCACTTCTAAAAGATAGTTAAAGTTCAAAGGTCTGGTTCTAGAGGAAAGGCCTGTTCTCCTGTTGCCACCCTTCAGATCTCTCATGAAGAGGGCACATGAAGAAGAGCCTCAGATGATGATTGCAGGGTCCAGGTCAGTTCATATGGGGAGAAATGGTCCTTGAGGTATTGTGGCCCTGAACCATCTACTAAAACCCCTAAATGCTTTTTACATGCCAAACCAGGTGTCCCCCATCCTATATTTGTGCACCTAATTATTCCTGCCTAAGTGTAGAAACTTACATTTGTCCCTACTGAAATTTATTTTGTTAATTTGGTCCAGTTCTCCAATCTGTTAAGGTCGTCTTGAATTCTGATTCTATCCTCTGAGATACTAGCTACCTCTCCCAGTTTGATATCTACAAATTTGATGGGTACCTCCTCTAAGTCATTTATAAATATGTTGAATAACACCACGCTCAGGACAAAACCCTATGACAACCCACTTGTCATTTTTTTCAACACCAGTTTGCAATTATTATTATAATTCCTCCTGAAAATTCATCAGCATTTTAGCGTGAAATTCTTCTATTATGTACACATTTTTGTGAATTTCCTTGCTATGATGTATTTTCCATGCTGTTTTCACTAATATATGCATTTTTATGCACACTTTACCATAGCATATTAATTTTGGCTGCATTACTTGGCTGGAAAAGCACTTTACAAAATTCAGAGAAGTGCAAATTTTTTTCAAACCCCCCCCCCCCCCTGTGTTTCAGTTTGCATATTGTTTTGGAAAGTATGGCTTGTGTTGATTCATCTTCAAATGTGAACTGAATTTAATTCTCTCTCCAGCCCCCGGTTATAATGAAAAAAGGTTGGAGAGGAACGCTGAGGACACTTTTCTTGGGGAAAGAGTTTCAACAGTTCGTAAAAGCCTCTCTCCCCCTCCATCTTCTGAATAGCAACTGCTTTATCCTTCACCCTAGAGTATACTTTACAGAAATAAATCACCCTGGTGCTGCCACCCAGAGATTGTTAAGTGAAGACTTCAAAAGTGTACAGAGCCATGACAGACTTATTCCTGTGCAGTTCTGAAAACTTGCATTTCTTTCTCTTGCACTATTGCCTTGTTTCCCTTTCTTCTTTTGACCCAAAGACCAATAGTTGAGGGGCCTCCATTACTATTATTTAATACTTCATCACCATCATGTCTGCTTCAGACTAAAGTAATATTCTACATATAGTTTCTATTACAGTTATTAAGTAGTATTAGAAAAAACATTGTCACATATTTCCACCTGGAACTTTGTGATTGGAAGCACAGAGATGTTTATAAGAACAGTCTGTTGAAATAATCTGTTATTTGTTCATTCATTTCATTTCATTTATTCCAAAGTGATTAACAAATATTTGTGACTTCTTTCTATGCATATGTGTTTGGGATATCTGGTAGAAAATTCATGACATTTGTAAAGTGGTGATATAAGTTACTTTAAACCAGGTTCCAAGAAAGAAGCATTCAAGAAGTCAGATAAGACCACTGATAGGAAAAAATGTTTTAGGTTTTATATTTTCATATTTCATTTTATGGCTTTTGTATTTTTCAAGCTGTTCAGAGTATGAAGAAAGTGATGGGCTTGCACTCAATCAGTCATTTTAACTCAGTCCAATAGTGCCTGGATTTGCAGGTGGGATTCAATCATATACCAGCAATTTCAGGGTCCACAGTTGGGCACTCTTATGCAACAAACCCTCTTCCCCCCTAAAATTGGACTTTTGCAGCAAGGAAAGTGATGGGGAAATGAATTACCTTTATATAGGATTATAACATTAATGTTGCTGAAGCTAACCCAAAATAATTTACTCCAAAGAACAGAAGATATTATTTTGCAAAAGCTTTTGCAGCACATATAATTTAAGCTCCTGCTGATGTTCTTCCTGTGCTATTGAAACAAGGCCAAATAAAACAGGCAAAGAAATAGAGCAGCTGTATGCTGCAAAGAAAGTTGGACTGAATACTAGACCTTTTCAAGTGGAGTATTTCTTTTCTTTTTCCGCTAAAAGAACATCATGGTTATCTTAACTTTACAAATGTTCTGCTATTGTTACAGAAGTTCATAGATTTGCCTGTGAGAAGAAGACATCTCATTCTTTTTCCATATCATCTGAAGAACTGCCCACAACTTATTTATATAGTGCAGTTGACCACTCATCCCTTCCCCCTTTTCAATTAATATGAGTGGCCTGTTTTCGTGAACAAGGTGATGTGTTATTTGAGAATGAAAGGAATGGCACATGAGCAAGCTTTCAGGACAGAGTATTTCCCTGACCTTAATGATACATATGCCCCTTATCATCTTGACCAACTGAAACTAATGGCAGAGTAAGGCTGCAATCCATATTCATCTTACCTGGAAGTGAGTCACATTGAAGTCAATAAGGCTTACTTCTGAGTAAGCATGCATATTATTGCACTGTTGATCATTATATTTAGAGGGTCCAGAAGTTCTTGTGTTCTGTAAATGTGTGAGAAATAGACTGCCTCTATAGGTTTCTAGGCTCTTCATTAACAGTAAAAAGTAAAAGATACTGCTCACAAATAAGCCAATAATATAAAGAGCATAAAGTCAATAATGTGTGATTAGATGAACAATGCAGAAAGTGTTTGCTTCATATTCTAAAACCCACCTTTGCTCTTTTCATATCAGGATCTCAGAGGACTTTATAAAAAGATGTGTTTATAATGAGCTATTGTTAGAACCTGAAATCAGGGTGGCCTTTGTCAAACCACTAGACTATATGAGTAATGACTCCTGAGTTTTATTCCCATCTTTGCCTTTGACACACCATCATATTTATTCATCTGTAAAATGGAAATCATACTCCATGGTATTCTAAAGCAGCACATCTTGCATCTAACTCATAACTTTAATTTGCTGACTTGTGCCTTAGCCATTCACCCACTTCTTCGATTCTCTTTGAGCTCATCAACTGGATATAATGCATATGGCACAAATAATACTGTGCAGGTTTCAAGAGCTCGCTGTGAAGTGACATGGCAAATTCCCAGACACTTGCAACTGGTGAAGAGGGAAGGGCGTGATGGAGAGGAGGGTAAAGGTGTAGGATGTGGCAGGGGTGTTGGTTGAAGATGAACTGGTTTTTCATACAGAGGCCTGGGGAAAGCCCAGACAAATTAAGATTCTGTAGATCAGAAAACAATTCCAGTGTAAAATTTAAATAATGCCAGAGTAATATCGACATCCACTGGAGGACCTGTATGCAAGTGGAACCCCTATAATCTCCCTATTTGCATTTATAAGTGCTTCAAGCAGCAGCCTTCCAACTAGCCCCTGTGGTACCATTCTTATGAAGTGGTTTGTGTTTTCCTATGGCTGAAAGGGTCTCAGCCACTTGGTTGCTCAGACCCAAGTAAAGTAGCAGGAGAAAGAGCCACTTTGCCCAGAATATGGCAAACCTCTCTCTCTCTCCTGCTTTCAAGCCAGGGGTGAGCAACCCATGACTGAGCAGTGGGGTACAAGGGCTGCACACAGCAACAGTGCTTTTTGGAGGGAAAGGTTTTGGTTTTTTTATGAGCACTCCAGGAAACAGGGCTCACAAGGAAATTATGGAGAGCCACAAGGGTCCTTTTTTAATTGTATAGAAAGGCAGGAGGGAAGGACACCAGCTGGGCTTGAGAATTCATGATGCTTTTATAAAAGGCAAAGAAAGAAAAAGACAACGTGACGGGGACAAAGCTCAGTATCAGAGGACATATTTGGCATGTCTGAAATACATGTCTGAAATACAGAGAGCTGATGCCAATCAGTCTACCCAGTACTGAGCTAGATGGAATCAGTATAATACAACTTCCTATGTTCCTAAACCAATGAGAGCTGTAACCTTTTTTTAAAAACTACAGAACAGGGGGTGGGGAAAATCCTCTTCATAAACTCAATCAAAGTGAGTACAACATCTCACATGAAAAATTTCAAGGGAATTTCTGCCCCTCAACCAGGCTCCAGAGGCAATTTATTTTTATTTCCCACCCCATGAATTGCAATAGTTATAACTTAGTATCAACTGCAAACATGAAGTTACCATACATCCAAACACAATTAAGAAAACATCTTAGCATGCTTTGGATACCTGATTGTCCTGGAAGACTGAGATCACTTGGAGGCATTCCATATAAAATATTCAAGATGGAAGGATTTCACAGCCTTACGAAATCATCTTATGGAAAGGGAAGTTATCTAGGTGGCATGTCATTGAAAGGGCCACAACATAGACTATGGCCGCCCCCAGTGTTGGCATTGTGAATAAATGCAATGAAATTGTGTTTCGGTGTCTGAAAGAAGAGTCTAGTGCTGAGAAAAGAAACCCTGAAAGTTTTTTCAAAGTTGAGTGAGGCACAATGTGAGAATTAAGAGAGTGTTAAATCAAAGCCTCACCATGACATCGAAAGCTGCTGGAGAGATAGAACACCAAAGGAGATGGCATTCTTCCTGGAGACCTTTGAAGCAGAACAATTCCTTTTAATAGTCACCTTGCCTACAGGTTTTAACAATAGTTCAGCGTGCAGCATGCAGTCTGTAAACTTTCTCTGACAAGTGTCACCAGTAACTTTGGCACATCCATTCCCCCCCCCCCATTGCATTTAAAATCTGGGCCAGCAGATAAGACATTTATTCTTTTTAATGGTTAAGAAATTTGACTATAAAAATAGCTATATTTTCTTTCCTCACTTGCAAGATTTTCTTGCCCTATTGCATGCCTGAGAAAATGAGCATCACTTACTTGATAAATGGGTGACAAGTGACAAGTATTGAACAAGAAAAGGTAACAAATACAGATTCAAAGAGAAGTTGGAATCTCAGCAGGCCATAAAAAGAATAGAAATTCTGTATGGAAATAAAATCCAGTATAGTATATAATTTTGAAGAAAACGTTATCCAGATATATACACTAGTGCTTTATAACACATTTTCACAAAACTGGGAAGGTATATGAAGGTCTGGTCATATGTTCAGACAAATTAATGTTCTTAGATATCCCCAAGAGAAAAGAAAATCTAGTGTACAGAACAGACTGTATTTTATGAACCTTCTTGCAGAAGAAACAATACAAAGCAACCTTGAGCACTTGCATGATGTGTTTTTGGTGGCACATTTCCACCAGGAGGTGTATCAGAAAGAGCCACCAGGGTGGTCTGAATACAGAACATGGCTGCCAGAGCATGGTCAGGTCTGAATCTGAATAAAGAGGTCACTTTTCTTACCAGCTGACAATTAAACCTGCAAGTAAATTGAGTGGATCCATGAACATCCCAAAAGCAGTTAACCAAAGTGATGTAAAATGGTCAGATGCCATCAGTGACTAAGGAACCCATTCTTTCAAAGCTTAAGGACCTGCCAACCACCATTAATCCAGTTTTGCCTAGATTAGGACAGTGTGTGTGTGTGTGTGTGTGTGTGTGTGTGTACCACTATTCTGTGCTTTGAATATCTATCATCTCAGTTAGAACCCCAAACAGTGAATGTGGGAGAGAGGAAATATATAGTAATAGAAGTTAGATCAGGATCTCATCCCCTCACAAACTCCATTGTCACATATAACAACCAGGAAAATTCACCTGAGTTCCACCTTATCCACTCTCCTCTGCTACTGAGCTCCTGTTAGAACTGCACACCACCAGTTTTGCCCCAGTCTCCAATTCCAAACCACTTCATAAGAATCTTTAAAGTGATAGAAGGTAGCAGGATGGTATCAGCTGTATAAAGAAGAATCTCTGAAAAAATAGAGTCCTTGCTAAGGAGACCATTTTGTGGGTACTTACCATCTTGTTCATTGCAGAGCTCCCTTAAAGGGCTATCCAGCTAAATTTTATTATAAGACAGTGGAGCAGTGGTCATGTCACAAGTGGAGGGTTAAATCAGAATGGTGATAGCTTTACCCATATAAAGCACTTTATATTTGCACAAAATCTGAAATACAAATCAGAAGAGGTGGGGTGGTGTAAGGGTGTATGTCTGCACCTCTTGAGCCAGTTGAGGCTTGTCCATCAAGGTGAGTGGGGCACCACCCCACCAATCTCAATTTGCCGTCAGCCAGCTCGCACCCGCCCAATTTCACACGACCTGTTGAGGAGGTAGCACAACATGTCAGCTGTCTTCTCCTTGGCCTCAGTGTTGCCATTGTAGAACTCTGCAGGGAATATGATGGCTCAAAAACTAGAGTTAGTTATCTCTGCCCTTGGCAGTGGCTCAGACTAATAGTGGGCTCCCTGCCTTCTACCTCACCAGCTGCCACTGGCTTGAGTTTGAATTCTGGTAGGTGAGGAAGCACTGCACACCAGAACGGTGTAATACCCTCATGTTCTTTAACAGTGTTAGAATTAAAGCAATACATCACTGCATTCAGATTTAAAAGCTGCAGTGGCAGCCTTAATTACTTGGTTAGAAAACAAACCACTTCATTCAGCTTCAGACCTCCATGTGGTCATTCATTCCATTGTCACCTCAAAAACCTGGAATATATGCTGCAGCCTCCAGCTGATACACAATATGCTGATGTACCCCCTGGTGGGAATGTGTCACCAAAAACACATTACAAGTTTGCTGCAAATAGCCTGTAATATCTGCTGCCATCCTTCAGCCATCGCCTGCATATTAGTCCTCATTCTATTATGAGCTGGCAGCCCAGGGAAGCTGTAAATCAGAAGCGAATCGTCCCGCTGACTGCTGAGCTCAGGAATCAAGCTGACCACTGAGCAGAGCAGGCCTTTTCCTATGGTAAGACCAAGAGCAGTGAATAACTCTTGCTTTGAAAACTGTGTCATCCCAAACAGCCTTTCGCCATACGTTGAAGTGCACAGATTTACCATGACAGTCACAGATGAATAATTGTTTTCAGTAAAAATAGATTTGAGGAGAGCAAGAGCAGGAGACAGATGTGTAGCCAGGCTGAAGTTTGGGAAGTACATACAGGGCTCTTTGCACCTGAGCTCTAAGATAGTTAGCATCATGTACTGACACTGGCATATCTTAGAACATATGAAGAAGCAGCGTTTGGATTTGATATCCTGCTTTATCACTACCCTAAGGTGTCTCAAAGCAGTTAACATTCTCCTTTCCCTTCCTCCCCCACAACAAACACTCTGTGAGGTGAGTTAGGCTGAGAGACTTCAGAGAAGTGTGACTGGCCCAAGGTCACCCAGCAGCTGCATGTGGAGGAACAGGGAATTGAACCTGGTTCACCAGATTACGAGTCCACTGCTCTTAACCACTACATCACACTGGCTCTGTTGGAAGAGGCTGTTGGATCAAATCCAGAATCCTATCCTCACAGTGGGTTGAACTCAATGGCCCTTGTGGTCTCTTCCAACTCTATGATTCTAAGATTCTATGATTCTGAGTGGTCAACCAGATGCCTCTGGGAATCCTGCCAGTGGGACCCGAGCACAAAAGCATCACCACCCCTTTCCTGTGGTTTCCAGCAACTGGCATTTAGAAGCATTATTGCCTCCAGCTGTGGAGACAGAACATCAGCATCAAGGGTAGTAGGTACTGTGAATAAAGCCAACTCCCTAATATTCCGAACTGAATAAATAGTGAGACTTGAAAAATAATAAATAAAACGATCCAGAGATTGATTTGCTGGAGAATAAAAAGATACATGTTTACCGTGACCTTAACTACCTGTGCTCAAGGAGAATTGTGCCATTAGTTTTTCTTCTCCTATCCCTGTCTATATTTGAGATGCTCTTGTTTACCAAATATGAGTCTTGGTGTTTGGAAAACCGATACTTCAATCAGCATTTGTGAGTATAAAAAAATAATGAATCCCAATGTCATTTGATGTCAAAGGATTTAACACACTGCACATTAGACAGTTGTCTAATGAAGGATGTGGTAAAGGAAGTCATAGAGAAACTCATTAAGACTGTCAAGAAACCTCTTGTAAGTTTTGAATGGTTCAGCACACAAATGGGGATGGTTTGTGGTCTATCAAAATGTATTACAGAAGCCCTGATTTAGTAAGCCAACACACACGAAGGAAGCCTATTTTGGTATTAAGCGGTAATTTGAAAAAAATACAGTGGTACCTTGGGTTAAGTACTTAATTCGTTCCGGAGGTCCGTTCTTAACCTGAAACTGTTCTTAACCTGAAGCACCACTTTAGCTAATGGGGCCTCCTGCTGCTGCCGCGCCACCAGAGCACGATTTCTGTTCTCATCCTGAAGCAAAGTTCTTAACCCGAGGTACTATTTCTGGGTTAGCAGAGTGTGTAACCTGAAGCGTATGTAACCTGAAGCATCTGTAACCTGAGGTACCACTGTAATATATAAATTAATTAATAAACAAGAGTTCAGGGTCATATCCATGTCCTCCTGCCTTCTCAGGACAGTCACCTCCCCTCTTCTCTGTCAGGCAGAAGAGAACCACAGTGGAATCTGGGTATGGCATCAGCCCACCACTAGGTGTGGGGTAACTGGAGCTTGAAAGGGAGGATACAGCTTGTTTGCCCAGGCTGTACACCCAAGGTATTTCTGAGATGCCTTGAGATGCTTTTGTTCAGACTAATGCAGTTCTCCATCAGACTCACAATAAAGACAGGGCTGAGTCTGACACCGTCTTTATACATTCTACAGTGAGGCCTATCTGCAAAGCAAAGCTGTTTTGCTCAGCAGGGGGGTGGTTTGGTGTATTAATTTAGAGGAAATTGCCAGCACTGATTGAGATGGATTTAGAAGAGGATAGACAAATTTAATGATGATGGCTTGAAAAAAAGAAATTGTTTAATGGTTCTAAAGGTGGATACAGATTTAAAGAAAATTGTTCTGTTTTTCCCCTGTGTGCAAAGGTGCTAATTAACATTGTTTTTTCCTAAGTGTCTCCTTCCTTTTCAGCAGGAGCCCTGCTAGTTTCATTTTATAGCTCTGTAGCTGTAGAAACAGCAAGAAGTTTGTTTCCAAGTAAACTGATTTCCAGATTCATAGTGTAATTCATGGATATCACATTTCACAGGAGAAGATTACAAGGTTTTTTCTTTTTGTGGTTTATAGTTGGCTGTCCTAGACTTCTAGATCTTCTTTTCAATTAGCTGGGAGTGCAATGTGTTGAGTATTGGAATGACCCAGAACCTTACCCTACATAGAAAGTTGAACTGATTTTTTTCTAATATTAAAATAACATATTGAAAGAGGCATTTAACTAGCAGTTACTACCAGTTTTAAATATCTTCTCAGTGTGTTATCATAATCTGAAAAGGTAAAAATTAGTAATCCATAATAGCTAGCATAATGGCAGCTATTAGTAATAACTAGTTCTCACAGTCAAAACAGGACTTTTGGCTAATTGGTTAAGTCAAAGCTTGAGAGGAACCAAAACCCTTTCCATTTTGTTGCGGTCTGGAAGCAAAGAGAACCTGTAAACTAAAACAGTGAACATAAGACTGTTCCAACCTTGTGTGCAAAAACCTAGAGCCAAGTAATATGTAGGCTGCACATTAATTCACACAGGAAAGTGGTCTCCATTGAGTTTCGAACATGTAAAATGGCCTCTCCTGTTGGCTTGGAAATTTAAAATACATCCAGCCTTGGGGAAAACAGATCCCAACTGATTTAAATCATACTTTAGAAGCCAGATAGGTTGTGCCATTCTCTGCATTGATATTTGCACCTTGATGTTGCAAACCTTAGAATAATAATGTCATCCAGGTCCAAGCAAACAATTTTATCAGAGGAGCTGTTTCATTTTATTTCATTCCCTTTGCATTCACTGCTTGCAACCAAATAATTTTGATTGTACCTGCATAGACACATAGCTGTTCATTGTACCAGTTCCTAGGTTATTGTGTCAAAAAGGAGATAGGATGCATATGTAGACAAACAATTTTCTCACCTGAAACACTGTTTTAAAATAGATTAGGTGGTGCATTTATTAGATATAGTCCTACTGGTGTTCCTATTCAACTTTCCAAGCTTCACAGAGCTATCCTTCAGATGGGTTAATGACATCTTTCACATTCTGCCAAGGTTGGATCTGATAAAAGATTCCTGGTTTTTTTCTTTGTGTTTCCCATTGTTTGGTGCTAACATGATGGATGCTAAATACCTTCTAAAATAGGGCTATATCAAGGCACCTAAACAAGCATATTCTGTTGTCAGTTGCAGAAAATGAAGCACTGAATTCCAGCAAGTTTTCCTTGCAATGTTAAGAAAAGAAAAAGCCAAAACACCAGCCAGTGCCTTTTGATGTTGTCAATACAACTATTGCATAAACAAAGAAGGGTCAACATTATTAATAAGCATAACATTTTCATGGCAAAGGGGCTGTAAGGATGATCATGAAACGAATGATAGAGGATCAGCATTTCCTGAAGAGCATATTTTGAGCTAATCTCATGCATACTTATTAATGAGAGTATTTTAACCAGTGTAACCTATTAGTAGCAAAAGGGCTGTAAGGATGATTATACGATGAATGATGGAGGATCAACATTTCCTGAAGAGCACATTTTGAGCTAATCTCATGCATAATTTACTTCAAAGCAGGGGCAATCTGTAGAAAAGGTGTACAAATCAATGCAAGTATCTGCAGCAGCTTCTTCACAGGGCATGAGTTAGCTGTAATTAAAGATCGGTAGGAGTCTTGCTCCAAATTCTAAGTTTATATTCTGATCATAAATATTTGCTGTTTGTCCAAACTCGTACAGGCTTTTATTCATTTGCTTAAGCTTCCTTGTGTAAGATATATGCATTCAACCTTTCACTTTAACAAACATTCGCAAGGCAGCTTTCAAGTAACAAAATACAAGTTAACAAAACGATAAAATGCAATAACTGATCAGTTATTGCATATGACACTGCAGAAATTGTAGTTTGCAAAGTTTATTGCGACAACCACTCTAAATATCTGCATGAAAAATCTAAAACAATAAAGAATCTCATTATTATAATTTGGCCAATATCAAACCCTTTCAAGAGCATATGTTATTTTAAATCCAGGATACTCTGAAGGCATGTCTTTTTAAATTAAAAAAAAACCCCAATGTAACACCCTTTCCAATATAAATATAGAAATAAAGTCAAATCTAATGCAAGCAGGTTTCTTTACATCAACTGTTGCACTTGGAGATCCCAAGGATAGCTCTTAGCTCCCATGGCTGGAATTCTAATACTGTATGGAGGTCTGAGGAGCATTTTAAAACCCTTACTATTCATAGAGTTGTCACAAAGGTGATTAATGCATTCTTGAAACAATCCAGGGACATAAGCTATTGTTATTCTCAGTTTACAGATGGATAGCATTGACTTAAGGTTGGAGAGGATCCCAAGGCTACACACTGAGTCCAAGTTTGAACAGTGGTATCAACCCAGATTTTCTCCATAGATACAAGATGAGAGTTTCATACTGTGCATTTCACCAGTTCATAGACAATGACACTCCACTGGCTTCGAACAGGGCAGTTTTCAACATTACAGAGCAGCTCCTCTGATGCAGAAAGTTAAGGCTGACACATGAGAAACCCTACATAAATGTGTCACCATGACAGATCTATGTAACTCCTAAATCTACACTGAGGCCACCTTTAGGGTCTCTGCAAATTAGTGCTCCATTGTTACCTTGTCTATCCTGCAAACCTGATCAGCCAGCAGACTTCTCCATTATACTGAGTGAGAGTTTGCACCACCAAGACATGGAACTAAGGGAGCACTCTCCAAGCACTGATGGACAATAACTTTGCAATGAGGTCAAACATTCTATTGTGCTTGGTCCTCTTAAACTGAACTCACAAAGGGGGAAAGACCATCATAAATTCCCTCACACTGCCATGGTGGTTATTAACTTTACACTGTGAGAATATATTAAATATGAGAGACATTTTTTTGTGCAAAGTGAAGATAAGGAAATATATGCCCTCTATTAAATGGCATGACCCCTTCTTCATTTTTCCCCCAGTGCAAAGTAAGAAACTTGGGGGTATGAATAGTTCTGTCCCACTTGCTGCAGTTCATTGAGCTATACCTCTAATCGCTTTGCTCAAAAATAAGGCCAGAAAGGCCAACGTAATTGGCTCTCAACCACATAGATGGGACATTTAAAACAGTCTCCCAGCAGACCCACAGCTCAGTAACGAAGAAGATCCTCTACATACAGAAGGTCCTAGGTTCCATTATTGAAAGTCCCCTGTATGGGAAAGACATCATTTTCAAATTGTGAGGAGTGGCTTTCAGTCAATGTTAACCAGGTATAGTCAACGTGGTGCCCACGTTGTTGGACTCCCATCAGCTTCAGCCAGCATGGTCAATGATGAGGAATGATGGCAGTTGTTGGGCAAATTAAAGACATTGTGTCCTTCATTTGTTTAATTTATTTAAATATATTTAATTATTTAACTCTCCCAAGAAGGTATACAAATAAAATAAAATACCACAATAATTTACAGCTGGTAAAAATAGACCATAAGCAACCACCTCCCCCTCCCCACACAAAATACCCCAAACACAGCACACAATTACAATAAAAAGCACAAGACAATAAAAAGGAGACGAAACAAGACCCAAAGGCCTACATCTAGATATATTCAAAATTAAATACCCCCAAACACATTGTATTTTAAGGCTGTTGTTGGTGGTTACTTTTTTAAAAAGCTCATAATTATCAGAGGGCAACAGGCATTGGTACTGGTACCCTTGGGAAGCTGCATATGTCAGTATGCATGGCAGTCATTGGAGCATACTAGTCACTCCCCAGGTAAGCCCAGTGAGGCTCACCAGCATAGGGGCATTTTGCTAAAGGTCACCCTCAGACCCTGGTGCTGGTCTTCTTCAAGAGAAGAGAAAAGGTGCCTTTGAGAAAGAGTTATATGTGATCTGAAATGGGCGCAGCAGGCAGGCATTGCCCACTCTTTAAACTGCATCCCTGCTCAGCTCAGCTGTTCTCTTCCCTCTGTCAGATCATTGGTGAATGTAGACCTTCAGCAACATTTCCTACCTACCTGACCATGCAGCTGGCCATTTCAAGAGACAGGAGCCCAGAGTCATTGCAGCATGAGGAAACTTGTTTTCCATATATCAGGGTGAAGGTTGCCTCTGCTGCTGGGTGACTGACAGCAGCAAAAGCTTTCAAAACCTCTCTCTGCCACTGCTTAAATTAAGAGTCACTTAATGAAATGCACAGCTTCCCACCCCCAGCACCTCATGACCAGATTATTAGAGGCTGCTTCCCCCTACTGCATAGGTTTGTAATCCAGGTCTAGAATAGTAGATGGTGTTGTATGCTAAGAAGTTGAGCAAACCTGTGTGAGAAGTAAATCCTGGAGAATTAAATTGCCCACTTAAACATATCAGTCAAAGGAAAGTAACTGTTGGTGAGTGAATGGCAAACTCTACTGTATCTTCCCCCCAGAGAGCCTGTTTTCCACTCCTGTTGCAACTACTTAGTTTGCAACTGTATATAATCTTTTAACCAGATAATGTATTTCCTTCCATTATCATAGATTCCATATCCCATAATGTTTCCATAAACCATATGTCCATGCAGTCTGTGTGTATTCATAGATAGATGTATCTGTTTTCATGCAGCTACACAGGCACACAGGGGGATGTAGATGAGCCCTCTGGGATTTCAAAGAAAGCCTCATAAAATGAACCTGCTCCTCAACGGATGCAAATTGGTGCAGTTCATTCTGCCTTTAGGCCAATCTGACATCTGGCTAGTTCTGTCCCAAGTAATGGGTGATGCTATACTTCATGGGTATACCTCTTTAGCAGCAGAAATGGCATGGGAAATTTAAAGAGTCCGAATCTTATTACTGTCACTGTGCTGAATCGGCACTGCTTTTATATCAAACTCTCCATGTACTTTTCATTATTTCCCAGCTATGCTGAATTAATACAATGATAGGTGTTCAAATTCATACCTGCCTGAGATCATTTAACTGGGAATGCATATGTCTGCATGCATGTGGGCTTTTGTAATTAATAGCATTCAAAACACTCTGCCCATCTTTGCACATAACTAAGCCCTGGTGTGAAAACAATTGCTGGGATGACTCAAATTAAGTCTCCTTTTTGTGGAAAATTACAGATTTTGGGTGGAGATATGGAGAGTCAGTGGCGTAGCGTGGGTTGTCAGCACCCGGGGCAAGGCAAGTAATTTGTGCCCCCTAACCCGTGGATTTGCGCCCCCTAACCCGTGGATTTGCGCCCCCTAACCCTAACCCCCAGATGTTGCATTGCACCCGGTGCGGCCAGGCCCCCCTGCACCCCTCACGCTACGCCACTGTGGAGAGGAGCGTCCTCTCTAAGCTAAGGTTGTGGGAGGGATGTTTTGGTTCTGGGGTTTGGTTGTGGGAGATAACTATCACCCACCCAACCTCCTACCCCTTGTGGCTGAGGTAATTTGGGAGGACATTCCCATTTCCCCTAGGATTTGTCAGGATTCCTTCAATGGTGATAGGCAGGGTCAATATCAGGAATCATCATTAGCAGGCACTTGCTGAGAACTGCACACTGTGAAGGGCCCAACACTGATCCCTGGACTTCCTAGCCCTGGTGTCCTTCCTTTTTGCCACTGCTGCTCATTCACCTGCCCTCTCCAAACAATGAATGGAATGAGAAGATAAAGCAATATTTTCCACTTTCCATGGTGGTTGTGTGAACTAGGCCCTAAGGGAGAGGGCAAGGAAATGAGCAGCAGACGTGGTAATGAGAAGGATGTGGGCCCACTCCCAGAGGGGAACCTTCCAAAGGCATTCTGCCTAAGCCTTCCCAAACCTGAATTGTCTTGCCAAACAAACTGACACAAGAATTTGTGGAGATTCTGATCCAATCGGGGGTGGGGGTGGGTTAATGACATCACATTTTTACTTGGGAGGCTGGGAAAGACCCCAATTTGCCTGTTTGGCCACACACAGAGCTGATGCACACTTCTGCCTTGCACTTCTTATTTAGCCTTGTTTATAATACAGAAAAAAAGGGACGCGGGTGGCGCTGTGGGTAAAACCTCAGCGCCTAGGACTTGCCGATCGCATGGTCGGCGGTTCGAATCCCCGCGGCGGGGTGCGCTCCTGTCGTTTGGTCCCAGCGCCTGCCAACCTAGCAGTTCGAAAGCACCTCCGGGTGCAAGTAGATAAATAGGGACCGCTTACCAGCGGGAAGGTAAACGGCGTTCCGTGTGCTGTGCTGGCTCGCCAGATGCAGCTTGTCACGCTGGCCACGTGACCCGGAAGTGTCTGCAGACAGCGCTGGCTCCCGGCCTATAGAGTGAGATGAGCGCACAACCCTAGAGTCTGGCAAGACTGGCCTGAACGGGCAGGGGTACCTTTACCTTTTATAATACAGAAAGGGTGCCCAGTAGATAAGATTTCTGCATGTGTAAGCATCTTGTGCTTTGAATGTCCCTGCCTTCCAAAATAAATCACAGTAAAGCTAGAAAATGTCTGACAATCTCTTTCATTCTAGGTTACAATCTGGAATTTATTTATTTTTTAAAAAAGTTTGATTTCAGCCATTTTAAAAAGAATGCTGCAGCACCGGAGTTTGGTTTGTTTGTTGAAAAAAGCTGAATTAATGGAAAGAATCCTGAAGTGAGTGTACCTGCTGCCAAAAATGTATCAAACTATCCCCACCACCACCACCTTCCTTATGATAAAGCACAAAAAAAAAACCCTGCCCCTGGAAATGCTAGTAAGGTCACTGGGTCTCATCAGCTTCTTTTGCAGCTCCATTAGCTAAGCCACAGATACACCAGGGACGGATCTGGCACAATAGTGTGTATCAGTATGACAACCTTACTGAATGGTTTGTGTTCAAACTGTTTGTCTTCAGTCAAAGGGTAAGCTTCCAGAAGAGACTGTGGGACTTGGAACAGGAATGAGCACGGGGGGGGGGGGCAGCAGAAGGACCATCCATTATTTTGCTATTTTCCTGTGTTCAGCTCTTTGACTGTTATTCAGCTCCCTTCATCCAAACACCTATTCTGTTTCATATCATTTGATTGTATCTTTATGGCTCTATGGCTACAGAGCTATAATTAATTACTCAGCCCTTCTTCCCTTGTATTCCTCATTTCATTTTTTAAGTATTTTGAGTTCTTAAAATTACATTTTTTCATTATGTTCTAGCCATGTTAATCTGCTGGAGCAAAATGGAAAGAAAAAGGGAATTGTGGCACCCTGTGGCACAATCCTATGCATGTTTATACAGAAGTTATTGTTGTTGATTTTTTTAAAAAAGACTAGACAGCCATTTTAATGATTGCCTTGTACTGCTTTTTGTGTTTTTATTTTGATGTACGCTGGCCTGATATGAGAGCTGCATAAGTAAATAACTACATTTTATAAATAACCACATAAAAATAAATAAATCTCACAGTATTCAATCAGTGTTACTCAGAAGCAGCTGCACATAGAATTGCAGCCTTACAGACTGAAGGAGCAATCCAAACCAAAGAACTACCAGATGAGCTGCAGATCTCCAGCTCAGCCAGAGATATGCTGGCATAACTCTTTCAGTCTGGGTCGGCCAGGGCTCAGCTGCCTGAGCTAAGACTTGTGAATCTTAGGCTGGCATAAGCCTTGGTGGCAGTAGCCCCACTCCTGAACAGAATTTGGAGTAGGGGTAATTTATGCCAGGTTTCTATACTTTTATGATTCCTCTGTGATATATTGTAGCTCAAGCTTTAATAGGCATGACCAGTTTCCTATCTACAGTTGAGGGTAGGAGGCAGCTAGCATGAGACCAGCCCACATTGATGAGAAATGTTGCAGGTTCCTGAAGTGCTTGATGTTTGTGACTGCCACCACATCTAATAGGATGGTGCATAAAATGAGGCATGTCTGAAATATTCAGAGAACAAGGAGTTCAGGTGAATAGAAATGCAGTTGGATGCCCAAGGGGATGCATTTTGTGTCTGAATCACCTCCTTACACATTATAACAATTACTGCATTCAAATTATTAATATGGAGATCTGCATTAATGTTGAATTATAACTCATGGTTTGGTGGGTGCTGTATCTTACTTCAGTGAGGCAACATTCTTTTTAAGTAAGCATATACAGTGGTATCTCAGGTTAAGAACTTAATTCATTCCGGAGGTCCGTTCTTAACCTGAAACTTTTCTTAACCTGAGGTACCACTTTAGCTAATGGGGCCTCCCACTGCCACCGCGCCGCCACTGCACAATTTCTGTTCTCATCCTGAAGCAAAGTTCTTAACCCCAGGTACTATTTCTTGGTTAGCGGAGTCTGTAACCTGAAGCATCTGTAACCTGAAGCATCTGTAACCTGAAGCGTCTGTAACCCGAGGTACCACTGTATATAGCTGCCCTGTGAAGAAATAAGTCTGCTTCAAGATGAGTTTTATGTGTGTTAGTTCTCTCTCTGTCACCATGGATTTGCTCTGTGTGTGTTCATGCTGAGTGCAGTCTTATTATTAAATTACTGCATCAATATTGTTAGTAGATGAGACACCAGTTTCCTCTGGGCAGATGCAAAGCTCTCCACTACATAAATCATGTTTATGTGCAGAAACAGTGGTACCTACCTCTGCAATGTATTCCTAGCTGGTGTCATCCACTTCTGCCCAACTCAAGGCAGCACTTCTTCGCTGAGAAAAGTGAGTGAAATCCCAACCCAGGCAATTTCTGCTGCTGTTGTGGGGAAAGAGACACCCAAAAAACGCCTGATACTAAGACTGACAAATCTACTGCAAAAGGCTGTCTGTCCATCAGTTGTCAAGAGCAGAATGTTCTGTATTCACTGCTTTCAGTGTTGTAAAGAGCTGGGGTAAATGAATTCCATGCTTCCATGGCTAGGCATGTCAACAAATACTTTCTACTGTGTGACATAGCATTTTAATGGTCATGTTGATACTCCTGTCCTTGCAAACGCCTCCTGTAACAAATCTTGTTAGTTTCCCCTTCCCAAGGAAAGCAGGTCAACTTGAAAGGGCCAGCACTGGAACTTGCCTGTTGTTTTTGTCGTTTGCATCTATTTGTCTGAAGAGACACTAGAGTGTGCCTCTGAGGTGTGAAGCCAAATTGCTGCATTAGCAGACAGCAAGACTCCCTTCTCGGCCTCGCCAATATGATCCAAAGGAAAGCAGAGCAATACATATGGCACCGTCTTGGCTACAGGAATTGCTGGACAGAGGCATACAAGGTGCCATCCAGCCATCTTAGGGACTCTACTCTGGATTGTGTAGGGTTTACTCCTTTGCCTTTTCTTCCCCCAATTATATCATGGAAAGCAGTGAAGATTCAGGATCAGAGTTTTCCTTCTCCTAGATGGGCTACTTTCCCAAGTTGATGAGCCCATCTGCCCCTTCTATAACACATGAAGAAACTGTCTTCTTGGCCATTGGACCCACTATTGTTCTTGTTTGCTCAATCTACCAGAACCTGTCTTCACATGCAGGGGAATTCCCTAACTCACCGAGCGTTTGAGAGCCATCGGCTACCCTAATCTGGCTTAGCTGGCCAGTTAAAGTTATTTCCCAGGGTGTGGTCACTGTCACATTCTGATGGCTTCTAGGAGCCACAGGTGAGAGCTGAGTGCAGGGTGGGGACCAAAGGTAGACAAACTACCCCAGAAGGAGGTTCTATCCTTCCCCTAACACCCCTGTACAGACATGGCAACTAACATATAAAACATGGATTTGGAAGTTCATTTCAATGAGCGTGTAATTCCATGTTCTGCTAGCATGGATGCATCAAAGAATGTATTTTCATATGAGCCACTCAAAAAATTCCTTTAAAAGTTAGGAAATAAGAAATGAAAACTGAAACAATTTTCCAGCTACAGGGGAGTAGATGTTAATGGAGTACAGGCCATGCACTTGTTGAACTGTTAGGGGTGGACTAACTGCAGCCCTTGGTGTAATGTGGCCCTTGACTTAATAACATGTGGATTGCAAGAGAGGAGAGAGAGATGGGAGGGAAGGAGAGTCACACACAAAAATGAGACTTTGGCCCTTGCTGCACCCATAAAAAGTATGTGGCCCCCAGAAGGTAACTCCTGAAGGAATGCAGCCTTCCTCATCAATAGAATTCCCTTCCAGTGGAGGCCCGCCTGGCACCAAGTTTCTAATGGTTTCAACACCAGGCAAAGACATACACACACCAAGGATTTGGGCAGCAACCAATGGGTGGTATTTAATTAAGCTTTACTCAGAGTAGATGTGTTGAATCAATGGACCTAACAGCAATGTTCATTATATTCATGGGCCTAGTAAAGGTAAAGGGACCCCTGACCATTAGGTCCAGTCGTGACTGACTCTGGAGCCGGCGTTCAGCTTCCGGGTCATGTGGCCAGCATGACTAAGCTGGCAAACTACAGCAGCTCACGGAAATGCCATTTACCTTCCCGCTGGAGTGGTACCTATTTATCTACTTGCACTTTGACGTGCTTTCGAACTGCTAGGTTGGCAGGAGCAGGGGCTGAGCAACGGGAGCTCACCCCGTTGAGGGATTTGAACCACTGACCTTCTGCTTGGCAAGTCCTAGGCTCTGTGGTTTAACCTACAGTGCCAGCTGCATCCATGGGCCTATTTTGAGTTAATTTTAGTTCTCTACTATCCAATGTTTGAATGTTTTTACTCTGATTATCTGATGGCATTCCATGCTGGTACAACTCAGAGTAGACGTGTTGAAATTAATAAACATGACTAAGTTTGGTCTATTAGTTTTAAAAGGTCAGCTCTGAGTAGGACTTAGATGAATAGTTTTTAATTATGTATTTTTATTACTGCATTTTCATTTTGTTGTACATTGCTTTACGAATTATCATTTTGATTATTATTTTTGGCCGTGAGAAGTGATTCATAAATTTAATGCTGTTAATCAGTGATGGCCAAACTTCGCCCTCCAGCTATTTTGGGACTATAACTCCTATCATCGCTAGCTAACAGGACCAGTGGTCAGGAATGATGGGAATTGTAGTCCCAAAATAGCTGGAGGGCCAAGTTTGGCCATCACTGCTGTAAATCAACTCAAAAGAAAAACCCCATCCCTGATCTATGTCAAAGGAAACCCACTAACCTAAAGCCAACCAGCTAGGAAAATGGTCATCTCTGAGAAATAAATTTTCACTTAAGAGATCACCTTTCATTGATGAAAACACATACCCCTCTTAGACTAATAGTGCTTTTGCCAACCCAAGGACTGTCATGTTGGAGCAGATGCTATTTGCCTTCACTTATATGCAGAGGAAGCTGTATGAGGAATTACATTACATTCTGTAAAGAACTGGAGGTGAACAAGAGTTGTGAATAAGTGGAGAGGGAAGTTGGCAGAAAAGTCTCATGTTCTGCTGTGGAGATTTCTGTGTTTGCCATTGTTCCAAAAAGGTTATTAGCAGGCTGCAGTACAAACTGTCCTGAAGTGTTCGCTATGCCTTTGTCTGACTACAGAGTTTTTACAAGCCCCATTTTCTTTGAGAGCTGACAGCATAATGGTCCTGGACAAAGCCAAATTAACATCTGCATGTTCACTAGGGGATGGGCCAAGCTCTTTTATAGGAGAGAAAAAAGAAAAGCAATTCAGCAGCAGCCGTACAAAGGAGAGAGGGAGAGAGAGATTATTTTATTTCTTTGTGGTCCACAAGAAAGAGGCAGACCCTGTGTTGGGGTTATAACTTGACCACAACTTTATTAACATTTACAAGTATTATGCAAAATTGAGAAAGAGCCTTGTGGCACCTTAAAAACTAAAAGGTTTTAGTTATTAATGAACTAGCATCCTTTTGATATTATCAATAGAAACATTTTTCTTCAAGAAATGGACTGGAGATGTTGTCCAATGCCACGCCCCACCCACTGGTGTGAATGAGATTCAGTGCCACATGCTATATATTGGTGAAAAAGTCACAGTTCCAAAATGTGATATGTACTGTACTGCAGTGTGAAAGGAACTTTAGAAAAACAGAAGTGCTAGCATTATAGTTAGGAAAGCTAGTGCAATATTCCCCACATCTGAATGCACCCAATGTCTCCACTCCCCCAACCTTTCAACACATGCATGCTTCTGCCCGCCCGCCCCCCACCCCCACAATTTGTCCATGACAATGGCAGGAAAGAAGTGTATGCAGCACACTGCCATAAATTTCATCACTTTTCTTTCTCGATTTTCTGGGTTAAAGCAGTTGCAAATGGATTTTTCTCTCGAAACAACACAGGATGAGTGCTAAACTTTCACTAGATTTTCAGAAGTGTCTTTTACAGTGTGAAAGCTCAAAGAGGGAAATATTGGGGAAATGGAATGAAGTTCTGTGTGAGTGCAGCCTTTGACTGACCAGTGGACAGACAGATGGTAGTTGCTCATGTTTAGGCCACACATGAATGGGTATTTTCAGTAGTGCTTTACCTCTCCCCAGGCTGTGGAATGTTCTCCCCAGGGAGACGTACCTGGGACTATCCTTCTCAGTCCCTAGGCACCAGGCACCCTGGCAAGAACACTCACCTTGTTTACTCAGGCCTTTGGTAATTCAGTTATCTTCTATGGTGATGTTCATTTTTTAGTGGGTAGGTACAACTCGTCCTTCTGAATATGTTACTAGATTAATATTTTAGGTATTTTGGATTCTACATTGTTTTAATGTTTTCTGGCAACTACTGCTGTGTCGAAATCTGTCCTCCAATTTCTAAAACTATTTTTCCCCACAAGTGAAATAGACTTTGCATGTGTCTCTCTTTATACTTCTGATGGGTGCAGGACCAATATTAATTTATTGCTGTAAAGTAGCTATGAGTGTTGTATGTGTATGTTACAGGCAGGTAGCTGTGTTAATCTGCCGTAGTCGAAATAAAAATAAATAAATTCCATCCAGTAGCACCTTAGAGACCAACTAAGTTTGTTATTGGTATGAGCTTTCATGTGCATGTGGTATCTGAAGAAGTGTGCATGCACATGAAAGCTCATACCAATAACAAACTTAGTTGGTCTCTAAGGTGCTACTGGAAGGATTTTTTTAAATTTTGTATGTGTATGTTGTTATCTGCATTAAACATTTCTCCAGTGCCTTCCGACCTGCAGGTGCTTCCAGAACTAAAACAAGGCCCATGGGAGAAGTTACCTCATGAAATCTTCCCCTGGGTTTCAACTGAAATGTGGGGAGCTAGGAGGGGAGCTAGGAGCTCCTGAGATCAGTGTGCTCACTTTCTTTGTTTTTAATTAAATTTTAATTTAATTTTAATTTCTTTTACTTTAAAAGACTTTGGTTCAAATACTTTTCTTTTAAAGTAAAAGCAGGGATTTCCCATAAAACAACAATTAAAAAGACTTAGCTTTAAAACAACAGCAACCAGGTATATGGAAGGCCCTTTGCACTCACCGGAAAGCTGGGTTGAGGAAGGACGTCATTGGGTCAACAAGAAGTGCAGGCACCCAGGAAGGCTGCAGAATGCAAATGCAATTCCTTTTCTCATAAACTTATGAAGAACATTGGGGGGGATACAGGATAAATATTTGGCACAACAATAATAACTGAGCCAGAATACTGCTTCTCCCACCCATGAAGAGGACCAAATTCAACAAAGGTCCCTGGGGTATGTGGATGGGTGTCAAAAATGTGTTATTGGCCCTTGAAAGTACTGGGGTCCTAGGCTTTCTTCAGTTAAGGACCATGGTTAGGCTGATTGTAGCAATAGGTAGACATATCTTCAAGAAAATCTGTTTTAAAATAGCTACACAGAAGTGTAATGTTTTATTATTTCTATAGCACCATCCATCTCTACTGTTGTGTGGAGTTTCTTAAGCAAGGACAGGTTCCTGCCCCTCAAGCATTTTACAATCTAATTATTCAGCTCTGGATGGCATAGAAAAAATATTCTCCAAATGTGTTAGTAATAGCTTGTTAATGGCAAAAAAAATGATCTAGATGTTTATATGGTTTAATACAAATGGATATCCATTTCATCCAGATATTTTTTTTAAAATGCAGTGTCTTAGTTTTGGCTTCTCTGCCGTTTAGGGCAGCCATCCCTTTCAAATCTTGAGTCAATTGCTATTGTGGACTTGGCATGAGGCATCCAGACCAGCAATGGTTTCAAATTCAGTGATTACTAACAATGATGGCTATGTTCCACCTCTATTGCTGGAGATAGCATGCCTTTGAATCCCAGTTGCTGGGTCACAAGTGTGGAGAGTGATGTTGTGCTCAGGTCCTGTTTGTGGGCTTCTCATAGGCATCTGGTTGGCCACTGCGAGAACAAGATGCTGTACTATATGGGTGGCCATTAGCCTGATCCAACAGCCTCTTCTAAGTTCTTAAATTTCTTTGCTTGCTTTCTAGATCTGCAAATTCTTCAGACTTTTATTACTTGACCCCTGCCCTTGTGTCTACAACTTCCTAGGATGTCAGTGTTGGGGGGAGGAGAGAAACATTTTCCCCCCCTAAACTTGTATATCAAAAAATATTAATTTAAAAAAAAAGATTTTCAGACATGGAGCAATGCAGTAGATGATCCTGGCTGCATTCATAACCTGTTTGCCTAACCTGCTTAGGTTCTGGTGAATATTAGCTATTCATTCTTCGGTTCTCTTTATGTCTTCTATTAAATTTTTACTTTCATAAAGCATTTATCACCTAATATTAATTTGAAACCAAAATATTTTCCATGACATAAAATATACAGCCCCTCCTCCCCTCCCCCACATACTGTTGCCCCTTTTGCAACTGTCAGATATCTCCTGGTACCATGCTATCACTTGTTAACGCTGCATTGCTGCTTGTTTTCACTGCAAAAATAATAGGAGGAGTCACTACTATCAGGAATCCTGCCCTGACCTCTGGAGACCCCTTTTTGTGAGAGAATCCAATTTGTTGATGCACATGCTTGAGTGCCTCACAGCTTGCCCATAAGTTTGCTTTTGCTAAATCAGTTGCATATGAAGAGCTTATTAAAATGTCATTAATGGCAACCATATAATTATCATTAAGTTGGTTATCTACTAGGCACTGCGTTGGTTCCTGATATGAGCGCAGGCACTGGCATTCTGATTTTAAAGGAACATCGCCTCTGTGCTTCAGGACCTGCTAACTGTGGTGACTTCTGAAGAGCCTGAATATACCAGCCTCAAGAAAAGCTCCCACAGGGGGATTTCCACCTACAAAAATTCTGAGAAAGGGCCATATACCTACTTGCATCAATATCCAGGCTGGACAAGCACCCTAACCCATCTCCAAAATAGGGAGGAAGGGTTTTCTTTCTTCTCATCAGTGTCCCTTGGAAAGACTACAGCTCCCAAGAGTTGCTGCTCTGGACGCCCTAATGTGCTATGGAGTGCATCAGGGTAACAGAGAAAAAAAGGAGAAAGAAATGTCATTTTCCTGCTCTTTCCTCACTGCTCCTGCCAGCAAACTCATCCTTAGAAGGGTGACAATGCAGGAGGTGTTTGGGGTTTAAGAGTAGCCAGAAAGAAGGCCCAGTTATTCCCCAAGCCCCCCCCCCAATTGCTTTGAGAAGTAGTTTATCAGCTTTTTTTCCAGGGAGAACTAAACCCTTTTACAGGTTAATCTGGTGAGCTCACCTAGCCCTATAGGTTAACTTTCCTTCGCATTTGATTTAGGCAGAGTATTGTACTTAAGATATCCATCCAGTTAAATAAATAAATTTAATTCTGATTAACAGAATTTGATTCTTTGCTGGATCTAGTTATGGAGAAAGGGAGTGATTATAGCTCCATCACCCAAAATGTTCAGCTAAGGTTTTTGCAGAACAGGTTTCGGGGGGGGGGGGTATCTGCCTGAGATTCAAGAGATGTAATCCTTTGCCAGTCTGGATGGACAGCAATGGGCTCAGTTTCTTCGAAGTGGCTGATAATATATCCATGTGATGCTCATGAGTTAATCAAGTGTCACTGTATTTCATTCCACTCTCCACCCTTATATAATTCCTCCCTGGGTGAGACCCACCTCTGTCTGAGCTCACTATAGTGCAAGGCTTTGCAGTTTTAATGTGGTCTTGTATAATTTCATGGCTAGTATGTGTTGCAAAGATTTTATGAGCTTCCTTTGGCTTATAGTAAAATGGGGTTAAAAAGGGATTGACTGATTGACAGAAAAAATCAAAATGGGTTGCTGATGTAATTGAGTGGAAAGCCACTTTGAAAGGGTAGGGATTAGCGGATCACTGTCAAACAGGGAGGAGTTAGCAGTGCTGTACAGGTTAAACACAGCCTTCCATGCTGTGACATACATTGCTTCCCTTGCCACTGTTTTGCTGCAGTAAACTTTTGAATGTGTATAAAAAAATCTGGCTGTATCTGTCATAATAGAGACCCCTTGATGAAAATGTAGTCCTTAACCATCTTAAATAAGAAATGAGCTCTTCTGCAAACCTGTGTGCCATGTGGCATGATTGGCAGTCTCTGATCCAGCATATAATAGATTATTAAGTTGCAGGTCACAACTGGGGTGCATCATTAGCAAGCGTTGCCATTCAGACAATGGGAGACGCAGAAAAGAGAAGGGGGAAGTTTGTATGTTGCCTGCCCTGGTTTCATTTAGCCATGGGCAGCCATTCTGTTTGAGTAAGACTAAAATATTCCTATTTGCAAATACATATATATTGCATTGACCTGCCACTCAGGATTTACAGAGTTGTCTTTCTTATCAGAACACGAAGACAGGGGAAGACATTTTACGTGGAATGTCATGTGTCAGTCTAGGCTTAGATACCACAATAATGGGCACTGGAGGAATGTCAGAGCAGGGGAGAGAGGAAGACGAAATAAAAGCCAGCTCAGAGATATAGTGGGTATCTAAAATGAAGAGAAGCAGGTACTTAAGTATCCAATCAACTGACAATAAAAGAGGAAGCGTGAAATCGTTTCCAAGGAGCTGCAGCAAAGGCCTGAAGTAGATAAATAACAGTAGGTATAGATAATGGGGACCAGCTTGCAGCTCTGTGGTTAAGTGCACAGTCTGATGCAGCTCTTCCCATGGACTGTGGATATCATGCCTTCCAACATTCCATAGATAAAAAGACAGGCATCTTTGTATCAGCCTTGCTCACATTCCATAGATTATTCTACAAGCCCCGCCCATCTTGAAGGCTCTTCACTACCTGAACTGTATGCTGTATTCATTATTCTGCAATAGACCGGTCCTCCACTGGTATAAACACACATTGGTTGATGGTTCTTTGACCGAATCACATACTTAAAATATATAATTTTACTTGTGTATGTGAACAACAATGTAAAATACACCTCTGCATCTGCAGCGGGTGTTTTGCATTGATGCATATGCCTTTACTAACACTTAATGATGAAAACACATCCCTTTGTCCATCCCAAAAGAGCTGAGCTGCTACCAGCATTGCATGCAAATACTTGGAGAGCTTCTAGCTCTACCTGCCCTGCAAGCCTTTCCACACACACCCATTATATATATATATATATATATATATATATATATATATATATGTTTTCGTAGATTTTCACGGGTACAGGAATGCAGGTTTTGGTGTCCTCGGGTGTCTTCCCGTGTAAAAGTTGGGGTGTCTAGGCGACGTTTCGACGAGGTCTCACTCGTCATCTTCAGGCTGGTGCTTTCGGCTTCTTGTTACTGGAACAAGATCCCGCTCTGTTCCAGTAACAAGAAGCCGAAAGCACCAGCCTGAAGATGACGAGTGAGACCTCGTCGAAACGTCGCCTAGACACCCCAACTTTTACACGGGAAGACACCCGAGGACACCAAAACCTGCATATATATATATATATATACACACACACACACTTTGGCGTAAGGGAAGGCAGAAATCTCAGCTTTGGCATTCCCAATCTCCAAATGGAACTGGACTGGAACTTGTATCCCTGGCAGGAAAAATCTTGCGCAAAGCATCATTTTCCCATTCAGAGTGCTAGAATGTTTAGACCCAAGTCTCATTCCCAATGGGAAACTGAGCCAAATTTTATCCATTCTCCCACACAGTCTTCAGCTATAACCCTATGCATATTTATCTGGGAATGAATTCCAGTCATTTTTTGTTAACACTTACAGCATTATGCTGTTATTTTCCTGGGAAGGGATCTGAACCTTGACAAAATTTGACTCTAATCATTCTTACTAGCAACTTGAACAAGCCATCCCTCCACAACAACAAACATAGAGGCAAGTTAAGCGCAGCGACTAGTTGAGAAAACAGAGATTGTCCTTAGCAAATAGGAAGAGGTAGAAAATATGAGAGATGTGGCTTGTCTGTGGCCAAGTTCCAGATGTGTTTGTATGTGTGTAAAGCCTCATTATCAAGAAGCCTACTCTCCCTGGAGCTTCTCACTGCCCCATAGTCCCTTCCCAGCTGCTACTGAATCTCTTTACTCTGGAGTCACCTTCTCTGTCTGCTTTGTCAAACTTTTGTTTGGTCTCTTGCTGACAACTCTGCCTTTCAGGGATGTGGGAGGGGGTTATTTTTCCTGTGCCCTCTTCTCTTCATTCACTTTACCTAGCCAACAAACTCCCCACATGCAATGAAGTGCCTGGCACAATTATTCCAAGCAGTGGGGATCTCACAGGGGAACCGCACCAGTTAACATGTTAAACCAAAAGGAAACAGCAGGCCAGAGCGTTCCATGCTCTGGCATAAAAAATGGATGATCAAATATTTTATTCATCAAATTCCCCTCTTCCTTTTTCTTTCATTTTTTTTTCCTCCCACAAGATCACGCTCCAGCTCCTCTCACGCTCCTTTCCCCTTGTTCTTGATAATGATGGCTGTATTATGCAGCTTTCCTTTAAGATGCCTCTCAGCCTCCCCTTTTTAAATGGCAGCACTGAATCTTTAGCTCCTGGGGGATTGTTTCCTAATCTCTGCTGATTCCGGCAGCTCCGCCTCCTTGTGACTGGGCGGGCCATATGCAGATACATTCCCATATGGCATTAGGAATATTAGGAAGCTATAAGCTCTTTGAAACTTTATTTGCTCCCTCAGCAACTCCAGTAGTGCTCCTGCTACATTTGAAGGGGCATAAAAAGATGCTTAGCGTCATAGTGAGTGGGTGCCTACAGTGAAATAAAGGTATTAAAGGTATGCATTCACTTGCCCATGTTCCATCACTAATCTAGCATCATATCTAGGCCGTAATAAGTGGCAAACGTCACACTCTTGGGCCTGAATAAATCAACATTCCTGTGTGTTACTAGTCATGGCTTCAGCTAAAACAAACAAGGAAATGTGTTCCAGTGACAAAGGAACTGCATGTGGAGTTGTCACTTGCTGGTAAAAACTCTGTTCCACAAAGGAATAACGGTCTGTAGCAGCTCAAAAATATATCTTGCCAACATTAATTCCGAAGGGGCACAGTGGCTGTAAATCTAGTCACCTTCTTGCTGTCCTCTCTGTATGGAACCTGTTGGTTCCTTAATATGGTTCCTGTGCATTCTTCACATTTAGGGGCATTTTACAAGTGCATGCATTTCACTTGACTACTCATTGTTTCATGATGTCCAGATGAATGGGTAAACCAGTTATACTGAAAAGTATTGTGTTTGTAATGATATGAAAGTCCTGTTTGTGGTGTTTTGGTCCACAATGGCCTGTTAACTCAGGCAACCCACCTGTTGATGCTTCTGTCATCAAGTGAAGTGTATGTGTACTGTCAACTGGCCTTTTCACCACCTTGACTTGCTTTTACCAGAACCTTCTACCTGGTGCATTTCTTTGGAGCGCATGCCTCCAAAAGTCATCTGCTCCCAACTATGGTACCAATGGTTTGGATTCAGGCTCAGTCAGCAGTAGGTCCCACTGAAATTGATGTGAAAAATTAGTTACAACTAAGTCAAAGGGCCTAGATTTCAATGGGAACTAAGTTAAATTAATTTAGCCTGGATCCAGCCCAAACTATGTGACATAGTTTGCACCACTTGATGTGGGAGGGTGGCACAAGGCTGCCACAATTCTTTTTAAATAGCCTCCCCCTCCCCAAGCTGCTTTGAATTCACCTAGAGGGAAACCTACTTTCTGACCTCTGGTGATCTGAAACAAGGGAATACTATGAATCTTCCCCACATTTTCTGGTTTGTCTTATAATTTTTGGAGTCCATTTGTTGAACTTCCATGGTTCTTATACATGGGCAGTATAGTGAATGATGTGGCAGCACATTATTTATAGTGCTTAATCATGCACACATTAATTGCCCATACCTGGTTTGATCAAGACTTTAAAATATTATGAATTTATATCATGAATGTTCATTCATGTAACACATGCAAACTCTGAAAACATTCTCGTTTCTTCCTGGATGAAATTCTTGGTGTTTCCAGATGACCTGTTTATTGAGCATTCTTCCTGATTTGTTTGCAGGGAGACTAGATGGCATTTGGTATTTAATGAGCAATCACCTTGATTTGTTTGTGGGGATGCTAGATAATATTACAGAAAAATAAATGGTCATCCCACACTTTTCCCTGTGACTTTCCTTATTGCAAGGAGTCCAGTCTTTTGGGGAGGCACAAGAGCTCCAAAATGACTTCAACTGAGCAACCTGAATTTTGCCAGTATGTGATTGTCTGCCGCCCCAAAAGAGTGACAGTCTTGAAGTGCCCTGTGACCTATTTGATGGATTTTGGTAATCCAGACCAACAGTCTGAGCTTTCCTCATATTTTGAAAAAAGTGAGAGACTGCCCTCCCTTATTTCTAATAAAGCCTTCTAACAGAGTCTTTTTATCACCTCCTACCCCTATGGAATAATACCCTTCCCTTAGCATTGGCCAGATCCATCCATTTCTCATCAATGTCACTTCTCCTTGCATTCTTCCTTAGGCCCATTCCATCCTTCATCTGCATTAATCAAAATAAAAAAATTCCTTCCAGTAGCACCTTAAAGACCAACTAAGTTAGTTCTTGGTATGAGCTTTCGTGTGCATGCACACTTCTTCAGATACAACATGCACACGAAAGCTCATACCAAGAACTAACTTAGTTGGTCTTTAAGGTGCTACTGGAAGGAATTTTTTTATTTTGACTATGGCAGACCAACACGGCTACATATCTGCAACTGCATTAATCAACTAAGTTTGATGGATTTTTTTTAAAAAAAAACTCTTTAGGAAAAACATACCTGGGGTGGATTTACCTGCTGTGTGATTCTGGTCCTTCATGTCATTCCAGGCAATATTTGTTGTTTTTGTAAGCACACATATATCCCAAAACTCATTTCTCTCCCATTCCCTTTGTTCGTATTAGTTATATTTTAATGATATTTTATGGACACATGCTTTCCTTCACCATCTTCTGGGGATGACACCACTGAACTCATATCAGGACCTTTCGAAGTTAGCCACCACTTGTACTAATAGCTGTGGGTATCCTGAGCACACGCAGTAATGCAGTTAAAACTTTTTCTTTTTTTTTTTCTTTTTTGGCCAGTCACAACAAAGATGCTTGTGGAAAACTGGCTAGCAGGACCTGAGCACAAGAGCATTCCCCACCACTGCAGTTTCCATTAACTGGTACTTAGAACCATTACTGCTTCTGATCATGGAGGCAGAACACAGCCCTTATGGCTAATAGCCACTGGTAGCCTGATAGGACTGAGAGTACAGAGCAAATTGGGCAAATTCACTGAGAGGCCAATACCCCCTGCAGAAAGGTTCTTCCACATCAAATAGTTGAAATATTGGCAGAGCGGCATTATACTATAGTCATTAGAACTCTCATTTAAAAATTAGCAATCCTTCTCTCAGCTAAAACAAAATGCAGGAACAGCAGAATAAGAAATTAAAAGACAATTTGTCCAGTCATTTGGGCAAGTAGGTTTTTCATGACATCTCAAGTTTTTGTATGCAAAGAAATTGCACAGTTCCAAGTCCTTTCCAAGTCATGCTGTGCAACACTGAAGTCCTGCCTTATAACACCCAATAAATAAAAGTTCTTAGCTTTGAGGTGTTGATACAGGGCCCAGGAATATAAAGCCACGGTGAAATGACAGCCGTGGAGTGCATGTTCTGACATTTGAACATGAGGGTCTTTAAAAAGAAGCACTGTTTAGCATCTCCTCTGTACAGCCACTCTTTGCTCCTTGAACATCTATAACCCTCACCAGAACTTTCTTTTTAGTCATGTCAAAGAATGCCAGTGTCCTTACATTCACTGAACACCAGCACTGCACTGAACTTGTGGTAGGGTAAACATATATTCACCTGCCTGACAGATGCTTTTAGTAATCAGAAAAGTCACATGCTGATGCTTGGTTGTCTTTTCTTCCTTCCTTTATTTTTTGAGCATTCATTCAGGCATTGGGTTGGTTTGTTTCCCCACCTTTTGGAAATGGTGTGAAAGAAACACATAGTCCATTTGTACTTTCCCCCTTAGGAATTACTTGACTGGCTTACCATTCTGTTCCCCATTGTCACGGGGGTGTACTGCAGAAACTAATCCTGTTTTTTAGTTTAGAAACATCCCTAGAAAGTGCTGCAGCCAGTTGAAATAGATGGTTCTGGTCTAGGCAGCTCAATGATCTGACTCAGTATACGGGAGCTTAATGTGTTTGAAAGTACTGTTATATCAGGGGTTTCCCCATTGCCAAGGGCAAGTACTTTTCCTGCACAAGTAATGCGTGGTGTATGGTGGACTTAATTGCCAATTCCCTCTTTATAGCTCATTTCCAGCCATTCCTATCCTGAGCTGAGTAATCTTCTGTAATTTTTTTTTAAAAATACTTTTGCATATATTTGTACAAAGTAGTATGTGAACCACCCTGAGACTTGAAAGTATAGGGCAGTATATAAATTCAATAGATGATGATGATGATGATGATGCACAGAGCAACATGCATGAGGTGCATGATGAGGTGCAGAGACACTGTCATGCACAGCAGTTTGTGTAGAGTTGCAAACAACTCTCAGGGTTGGAGGTTTTGTCAAAGATCTTGGCAGATTGCTACCGCATTCTAATATTCCACAGAATGCTACTTGTGTTTGTCAATGAACATATGTCATACTGCATAGTAGCAGAGACATTTGTCTGTATGTTATGTGTCTTTCATCCTTGGATGTTACTCTGTTACTCTGTTTCTCCACCTTTTGACACCTTCTCTGCTGTTGCATGTGATAAGATCTTGCACTGCTGTGCTGAGATTATATTGTCAGGTATAGGGTCAAAACACATTAGTTAATGGACTGTATCTCCCTCTTAAGAATTTATCAATGCAATCATAGGTCTTTAGGCCTTGGAAGGATCTGGCAGTTGCAGGTAAGAATAGATTGGTTCATCACCATTGCAAATTATTACCAAGTTGTATTGCTTTAGAAGATTGCCCCATATACTACAAAGCTGAGGTGACAAATTATGTCAACATTGCTGGTTGGCTTGTATGGGTGGTAAAAACTGAAAGTTGGCTTTGTATACCTAGCAGTGGGGGAAAGTACATTTGCGTGACCAGGCGGTGACAGCCCCAGCCCCCAGAGATCATAAGGAAGGAATAAAGACTCTGACAATGTTATATGGAATTAAAATTAGTCCACAACTTTATTAAACTTCCAAATGTAGGAAGACCTTGGCTTAGGCCTTGGGCGTGTATCCCTCCCAGCCCCCCAGCCGGGGGGAACTGGGACTCATCAGGTTAAATGGGATATGGGGTGTTCTGTGAGACGTAAGTGTAGCAGGCATCCAAGCCCACATCCCCACACGCAGGGTAGTTCACTGACGACATTTCAGTGTATGGCCCGTGACACCCATATATATAACTCCTTTAAGAGGGGGACCCTGGAATCGCTGCCGCAGGGGGATGAGTCATCACTTCACGCCCCCTCCCAATATAGGGAAGAGAAGACTAAAGGATTTCACCCAAGGCCTTAACCACCCAAGTTGTGATGAATTGCTACGGGGAAGACAAAACCTGCCAATGCAGGAAAATTTCTTCCTGGTCCTTCAACAACAACCAGTCCAAGACCGTAGCAGTGCCCGCTAAACAGGAAGAAAACGTTAGCCTGCAAACAAGACACATTAAACAAAGGGAGGGTAGGGAGGGTGAATCTCCAGAGCCGACTGCCTGGCTATTGTCAGCTCCAACCCCTATTTATAAATGGGGCTGGCCCCACCTCCCAGCAAGAAACTTGATTACTGAGGCTGGGCGTGAACCTCCAAAAATTAACACTGAGAGGCAAGCCAGCTCCTGTTTGCCAGTAGGTTCCCTGGGAACTGTAGCACCATGCGTGATCCCACAAAGGGCACCCACAATGTAAAGTGTGAGTGCTCATTATGCCACAAGGTGATACGTGATATGAACACCATTTGTTGTCTACACAAAGCACAAGGCGGAACAACTGGTTTTTTTTTTTGCTAATCCTCCTATTATATCTTGATCGGTTATAATAGTTTAGCTGCTTTGGGGGTCTTTTAAAGACAGAAAGGCAGGGTGTAAATATTTTATTATAACTATGACTGCACTAACAACAACAGGGATGTGATGACCTAGAAACAATTCTGGGCAAAATTCGAGAGTGAACAGAGCTGACACAATAGATAGTGTTACTTGATAATACTTAACATTATTATAGCAGTTCGTATGCTGTGTATTGTAGTCCTTACAGCAATTTTGTAAGGTAAGTCAGTATTATTATTCCCCATATTGCAAGTGAATGGGTGGAGAGAAAGATAGAGATAGAGACAGAGATAGATAGATAGATAGATAGATAGATAGATAGATAGATAGATAGATAGATGATAGATGATAGATGATAGATAGATAGATAGATATAGATAGATAGATAGATAGATAGATAGATAGATAGATAGATAGATAGATAGGTGGTTGCCTAACGCCACCAGGTGAGTTCATGGAAGATGTGAGATTTGAATCAGGGGCTTTCTGATTTGTGGTTCAATCTCTCAGCCACTATATTACATGTATGGCAATGAGAGTTCCATCTCTCCAAAATTTTATTTCTGCGGTGAGATAGGGATAACTTCTTGAAGGATCCCCAATAGACATCATGCATGAATAGAGAGGGACTACAAACAAGCTTTCTTGGTATCAGCTCCCTAGTTCTGAAATTTAATCCTACATTGGTTTTTTTATTACAGTTGAATTCTGGAGATTATGGGGGAAGAGTGGGAGACAAAAACCCTTCTGAATATTAGGGTGTTCCAGTGAGGGAAGTGGAGTTTCAGGAGGGAGGAATCACTTAGCTTACAATTGCAAGGTGGCCCATTCCACCCCCTCCTTTTTTATTCTCTCTCTCTCTTTTTAAAAAAAGTCAGATAAGTAGCCTGTCTATCAAGAGTATTTTTACTGCAGGAGATTTCAGAGACAAGGCAGAAAAGAGGAAGGATAAGGGCAGCTTTATGAAACCTTTTACAGTGGTACCTCGGGTTACATACGTTTCAGGTTACATACGCTTCAGGTTACAGACTCCGCTAACCCAGAAATAGTGCTTCAAGTTAAGAACTTTGCTTCAGGATGAGAACAGAAATCATGCTCCGGTGGCGCAGCAGCAGCAGGAGGCCCCATTAGCTAAAGTGGTGCTTCAGGTTAAGAACAGTTTCAGGTTAAGAACGGACCTCCAGAATGAATTAAGTACTTAACCCGAGGTACCACTGTATACAAGTTGGAAACTCCATGTAATCTTTCCAAGATCATTAGTCATTATGAACATGCTCTCAGAAGATGAATCCCAAAGTCAAGGTATTTCTTTGGTTTAAAACTAATTTTCCAAGTTAGAGCTTAGAAACATGAATGAGAGACACATGGATTTTGTAAACAACTTTGAGGTTTTTAACAATCAAGCAGTTTATAAATTTTATGAAATAAATAAATACATAAAGATTGCACCCAAAATGTCTAAGCCTGGGGGCCTCACACCCACTAGAAATGGGGAAAATGTGATTTATAATACTTTTTCTTAAGCTAAACATTTCCCTTTGTCTTCCCTGAGTTGGGTAGAGAAAGGCATGTCAAAAGTGGTCAGAACAGCACCCCAGTGTAAATGTGCATTGCCATTTAGTTAATCTACACCAATTGCAATGTGCTTCTGTTCAATGGCATGCATATTCTGGGTGGATGTGTGTATTTCCTCTGTATGTCTTTTAGGTTTTTTTTTTTTAAAAAAAATCATCATTTTTGTCTGACAGCATACAGGGCCAATCAATACAGCATATGCCTCCTTCTGTCCTGTATAAAGGGAATATTTACTTTTTAGAGTGATTCTAAGAATCCCTAATAATTAAAAAATACTCTAATGAATGCAGTTAATTTCCTATTCTGAAAATTTGTCGGGAAAGCACTTTTGCCATATTAGCATATTTTGCAAGGTTAATGTAGTGTACTTAATAAGATAAATAAAGCTTGTCATGATATTTCAGGCAAATTTTAACAAGAGAATTCAAAACCATTTTGAAAGCCCTAATCTCTTGGTATTGTTGAAACTTTGCTTGTTCATGCTGAAACTTTAACTCCTGAGCTTCCGCTAGGAATTTAGGTCATTGCCATCATGCTAAAGGCAGCTCCTGTATATGGGAACTAAAGATGCTCACAAGAAAAATTGGTGTCGCTTTTGTGGTATGGAAATAATAGAAGCTTAGACGAGTTTGCGCATGAGATGAGTTGAAGCAGATAGAACTGTCATGAGAGAGAATGGGGGAGTCAAGGAATTAGGAAGGGGAGAATCAGCCTGTTTCTGTGTCATATCAGTTTCACATAAAAGCTCCTGTAAATGTATCTCATCCATTTCTGCGTTATTCTGGATGTGTGTGTGTCTATAATTTGCATGAAAATTGAAACTGAAATTTGTATATTAAATATATTTTCTCTCATAATGCAGATTTCTAAACCTAGATTTCCTCAAAATAAGTACTTATAATAAGTGTATTTTGATGAGGTCACATTTAAAGGTGAACTTGCCCGATTTTCGCTTTCCAAAACAGTATGGAAACTGAAATGCAGCCATTCTTTGAAATTTGCACTTTACCTAATTTTGCAGTCCTGTCCTGCAGCCATGTAATATGTGAAAAATGAATATACTGCAGTAAAGTGTGCATAAAAATGCATGTATTGGTGATCATTTAGAAAAAAATGCATGCAAAAATTTGCACTAAAATGCTAATAAATTTTCATGAGATTGCTGTACAAATGTGATGAATTGGATTTAAGAATAGCACAGGTGGACAAACCATTTCAGCCTGAGGCTCATTTTCCTTGCTGGGCAACCTTTCAAGGAGCCACACATGCATCCCTTTAGCCTCCATCTAGACAACCAAGAGGCATTATTAGAGTTCAAGGACATATTTCAGCCAGGCAAAAACACTTGGGGCGGAGGCAGGGCTAAAGAGAGTGTGGACAGGGGAGAGTCCTGAGAGCCAATTAGACCCTAGGCTTGAGGTCCCCCATCCCAAATTTAACAACTTGCATGAGTATCAGGGCTACCCTGCCATCCCCGCTTCCTCCAAGGAAGGCTGCAAGGAGATCAGAAGCTTCTGCCTGCAACCATCCAGTGATTTACAGTGTCCAAACCTGTACAACATATCACGATGCCATCCATAGTTTAGGGAAACAACTGGACTCCAAACCATGGCTTACAATCCTGTTTCTCTACCAAAACCACAACCAACAGCTACCAGAGCTCTCAGCTTCAATCAAGCATGCAAACTCAGTGCACTAAAACTAGATGTTCTTCCCATGTTTCCCCAATGTTTTCTCCATGCAAGTGAAGCCAACCATTGCTTGCCATTTCTGCATCCCAAGCCTTCCTAAGGAAAAAATAAATAAAAGCTGAATGAATATTTCAACCCCTCTCTGGTATGTACACAGACTCTTCCTATTTCCCTCCTTGGGCTTTTATCACTAGCAGTAGGATGCAAAGCGATATGCATAACAGCAAGAAGAGTGAGGCACAGAAGGAGCCTGCATTAATGCTGCCGGTGTGCTGACTGTGCACCTAACTTGCCTGTAGCTGCTCCCATTCACTGCATTACCTCTATTTCCAAGGCCAACAGGCTGGTGCAGAATGAGGCATGGCAGATTACAGGGATCAAAGGAACACCCAACCGCATCCATTGCCGATGCAGCCCCTGGAAATATTCAGTGCAGATGTGCCCTCCAGCAGTGGAGATATAGCAGACAATTTTAGTAATAAACAATCAGGTGGAGTGGTGCAGCCACAGGGTTTGATGAGAGCTTGCGATGGGTTTTGAAGAATTTCAATTTCACATAGGTACTGAACACATTTTTAAAAATGCCTTATTTGAGCTATTGACTTAATGTTTTATTTTCCTGTAAAAGTCCAAAAGCAGGAAAGCATTTGAAAAATCCTCGTGTAAGACACTGAGGGCCATGGGAAGCAATCATAAACTCGCTTCCTGGCTGCCAGCCGTGGGCAAGTCTCAGGTAATCATTAGCAGAGAGCCCTTGTGTTCCTAATGGTTTCTCCGCCTTGCCTTTTGCAGGATGATTGGTTTCTCAGCCTTCTTAATATTATACACTAAAAGCAGCTGCATCAACAGATAAATGAGGCCCCAGCTGGTAAGGTGAGGAAGCGAGAGAACATCCCAGGCAGACAAGAGGGCAGCTCGCTCATTCAGAAGGCCCCAAATAGGGCAGCCAGCTCATTATTGCACATACTGATGTGGGCAGGATCGGGGGGGGGGGGCGGGTCAGAGATGGGCAGGCAAACGAGATATTCAGTAGGAAAAAAAACCACTACAATAGAAGGATGGGGGAGCCGATCAATGCAAGGAACGGATCGATGTGAGAGGGAGGCAGGTACAATTGAAAGATGGAGCAAAAGATACTGGAGAGGGGTGGAGGAAGAGATAAAGTAGGACAAACCCAGAGTGAAGGGATGGAGAGGCAGATAAGAGAGGCTGAGAAAGAGGGGCGAAGGCGTTAACAGGCCAGCACTGTTGTGAGGCAGGCCATGGGTGGGACGTGTGGGAATGACAGAATAGATTGCTACAGTGGGGAGATTGATTTTGTTGTTAGATATATTGCAGGTCAAACACAGTCCTCACACCCCATTGCCTTCACATCTGTTTTTTTCTTCCACCTGCCTGTCAGTCCCCTGCTGTGTCCTCAATTTTTATTTCAGACGGAGCCCCTCATGTTTCAATGCAGTACGTCTAGCAACCCTGGAGGTGAGGGAGGGAGGGAAAAGCAATGGGTATATCAGCTCTGTACCCTGCTGTCACAATCATCTTTTACTAGAGGAAAATTTAAAGAGCTTGAAATTACAGGAATTGCTGCTTACCCTCAGCTCACTCATTGTCAAATTCTCAATCAATACTCTGGGTGGTACAGGCCTGTGAGAAGACTATGCCACTTCTGATAGTGAATGTTTGAAATGAGGTAGCAGTAGCACTGCTCGCCACCAGAGTAGATTTCATGAGCTGTCAAATTCTAAATCAGACTGGCATACTTACTATAATGCAGAAAGTTTTTGAAACAAAATAAGAGCCAGGAAGCATGGCAGTCAGTGAACATTTCTTGAGCTTGCCTCAAGAGCCAGTCAGAAGTTTGGAATGGTTCACAATGACCTCCCCTTCCATAGCCCCATATAGCTGATCACCACCACCTCTCTGAGACAGTTGTGTTCATTATCTCATAGGAAAGTCTCTTCTAGCACTTCTTTATACGTAATGGTAAGCCATGTTCTGCTGTTCTATGAATGCGCTGTGATAAACTTTGTACTTGGACACTTGCCTTTCTTCTCTCCTTCTCTAACATGTGCTAGTGGAAGGAATAGGAAGCATCTGATTCTGCTTTTAAACAAACCACAGTTTCCTGTTGCATTTGTCAACAAACCAGGAGAATACACCCTGGTTTGATTTTGGTTTGTTCAAATTAACTAGAGTTTAAAATGGGTGGATAACCTGTGGCCCTCCACATCTTGCTAAACTACAACTCCTGTAATCACTGACCATTGGGCAGGCTGAGACTAATGGGATTTGTACTTAGCAATATCTGGGTGGCCACAGGTTAGCCACCCCTGGCCGAAACAAACCAAAATTCTTTCAGTTCAGATGTAGCAGGGAATTGTGATCTATTCAAAAGCGGCAATGAAAGCTTCTGAACTCCCCAACATGCCAGGGGAGAACAGGGGAGGGAGAAGGCACATGCCACTCAAACCTGAGGATCACCAGGGCTCACGTATGCCATGGGAAAACATGGTTTCCCATTATATTTCAGCTGGCCCTCTCTCATGATTTGCAGCGGCATATGGGTAGTCTGAAAATAGGAAGTCAAAGCCATCTTGAGATTAGTGAGATGGTAGTGCTCACAATACCTGTAGGCATCTCTTCACTCTTCATTTCACAGACTCCTGTGATGCTTCTGTTTGAACTACTGCTGATTCTGTCTGTCACTCTTGCATGCATTTATTTATTCGTGCCTAAGTGTATTTATAAAACGCCAACGCTGAAGAAAAATATCGTGACGGTGTATGCCAAGATGTGTAGCTGTACAGAAAACAAAGCAAGGAGTTAACAAAAAAGCTTACGAGTAAGGCTGAAGCAAGGAGATCAAACATGTTGTGGGTTATACTTGTGGGCAATGAGTCACACAACATTCACTAGCACTGCAGCTCTGTTTATGATCGCTCAACACACATTCCCACGTTGTTGCCTTTCTGCGGTGAAAGTGGAAGATGAGAGAAACAGAGGTGAGACAAAGAAATATGCTGGGGGGGGTTGAAAGTTCACATCAATACCCATGTTATGTTGTGTTGTTGAGGAAGGATTGTGGTTTCAGCACTTGGAACTAAACATATATATATAACTACTGTTTGTTTTCATGATTATTCCTTCAGATCTGGGGAACTAGAAAGTATATGCAGAAATATACAAAATGTTTGAAAGTGGGGAGTTGTTTACCAGTATGTAGGGATATGTAGGGGTTATAGCATGGGTTGCCAGTGGCCAGGGCCACATGGAGGACGAGGTGGGTGGGTGGGTGGGTGGAAAATGGACAGAGTCTGCATGTGGATACCAAACAGTACCAAACACTACCAAGCAGTAACAGTGTCCACGTCACCCAAAAGATCGCAGCTGCAGACATAAGGAGTGTCGCTCTGTTGTCTGAAGAAGTCACTTCCTGGTTCGCATGAAGAAGCTGTTTTCAACAGAGCCCAGCAACAGAAGTGTGCAGCTGTACTGAAGCAGCACTGGGTGCAACCACCCCTGTGGCTCTCTGCATGCTACACCACTGGAACACTTGTCTTGCATGCAGAAGGTCCTGTCCTTGCTCCAGTGTTTGATGTATTTGAAATAGCCTTATTGCCTTTCATGGACCGGCATTGTGAGGAAGGATACTTTCCTCCCTGTGGGCCCTTTTAGGGGGAAAGTGGCCACAGCAGGTACTAGCATCTTTAGTTGGGCCTTGTCCCTGTCAGGCAAGCTCCTCACGACTGAGATAGAGTTGTCAACCTCCAGTGTGATGGGAACGTCCTATTAACATGAGGCTCTTGTGCTGTTCAGTACAGCAGCCCATTATTGCCTTGTAGCATCCAATTAAATAACAGAAAAGGAACAAGCCTCTTTCTCCTTCAGAGCTGATTGTTCTCTTGCCTCCTGGGGTGTTTGAAACAAACAACATTTGCAATTTGAAACGTGTTTGCTTTCCAGCACTGGACTCCCCACTTCCTCTCCTGCCTTTCTTTCGTTGCTCAGAAGCCTCTACAGCGGAAAGGGGTACGGGAAGATATTTCTCTGCCAACCTGGGTGGCAGCCAAGCCAGGAAATGTTGCTACAAGCCCCCAGTCCTGATACAGCAGAGATGGGATTTTTATCTGTTTATTGGCAAGGAAAGACTACATAGATGGGTGTTAGCATGTGTGACTGAGGTTTCATGTGAGGGTAGAGCGCCCTCTTCCTGCCGTATCTGTCTTCCTTCAGAACTATATTGTGCTTTGGTTTGCTGGGGAAGGGGTGTCTGTTTTGCTGCCAGCCTTCTCCTTTTTCACACTCCTCTGTGCCCTTTTCCTCACTCCCTGATGGTATGTTTTCCTTTTCTCCACTCGCCCCAGTAACACTCAATCATTTCCCTGGTATAGACTCTTCAGACCATAGCAGATGCCTCAGGCAATAAGACAAGGATCTAAAGTGTGTACATCTATTCAAAGAAGTGCTGCTATCAAACCTTGAATCTCCTTGATATTTAGATTCACTAGACCTCACAGCAATACCATTTCAACTTTTGTTGAACTTCCTATGAAGCTTTATATATGTTTGCACATAGGAAAATTGAGGATATCCTTTACTTGAACGAAATACCAGTAGGCTCCCCTCAACTATTGTACTTGCTAAATGAAAATGCAGTAGTAGCTTTAGGAACTCATTATCCTTATGAAGGTCCACAGGTAAAATGAATGAGGCATTCCATAATCTTTGTTCACACAACCAAGTTCTGAACAAGGTGGTTAAAATAAGCCTCTGTCATTCTGCCCTGCCTTCACTACAAACAGCACTGCAGTTCAGATTCCACCAAATACTACACTATTCACCTCACTATTATTTACACAATTGCATAACAGGTTAATGTCATTATTACCACATCATTCGTTTCAATGTGAAAGGACACACAATTTCAAGAGGGAAATAATCAATCATGCATCATTCAAGAGCAAAAAGAACTCTGTTTGCTGGATCTCAATCTCAAGAGGCTTTGGGCATCATAGCTTTGTCCCCACTAGCACATTCTATAGAATAGAAGCATCCAATGGGTTGCTGATTAGAGCTCAACTACTACTCCAGATAGTGGCAAACTTCCAATTTGTTTGTTTAATAAGAAATGCAAACCTTTGTAAAGAAATGTATTGAATCTCCCTTTCCCTCCTTCTAAAGAAACCAGGTTTTGGCTTGCTGTTTGCCAACCTCCAAAGGGGTTGAAAAAACTCAGAAATCACACAGAAAAAGGCCAGGCTGCTCTGTTGTGTACACAGTATATATCAATCTTTTGGAATGTGTCATTTTAATGACTCCACTAGACTTATACCCAGGCTAGCTCTCAATTATCAATACAAGTGTGGGAGTGTGAAAGCGACTCTATTCTGCCTTGTGCACTGTCAATACAAATAATAACTCCATTCCAAGTGGCACAATATTTATTGCTGGGGATGATGGACATGAAGGAAAAAAACACAAGAATAACTAAACAATGCAAAAGATTGTCCATCCCTCCCCCACCTGCATCAGATCACAAGGGACGATTTATGTTGTGTTGTTGCAAAATCATTACTTAACCTTTAGTTAAGGGGCATTTGTGTGTAACCACAGATGTGCTAAGAGTTCTCTCAATATCACTGAACCCAACAAAGTTTAAAATAGAGCTGAGACCAAAATGCCGTCTACGAAGGGCAATTAGAATGTATGAGGATGTAAGTCCCTCCAATGGTACTCACTGAAATTAGTCCATGCTGAGATAAACACAGCAGCAGCCTGCCCTGGTCATACCTGCATGTCTTACATAAAGACATCAGTACATTCAGATGTCATTTTACCCAGGCTTTGCCAACCCATAAAATCAGATCCTGCTTTTGTTTGAATTCCCTGAATTCCTGTTTTGATATGCGTTTATATACTTTCACTTGACTGTAAAAAACAACACAGAAAACCTCTAAGCTGAAAGATGTTTTTTAATGTTTAAATATGTTTAAAATATCAAGTCATTTATAACTGTTTTAAAGAAATAAACTTCCAAATAGTCCCATTGAAAATAGCAGGCTGCATGAAAGCAATACTTTGGGCCAGGGGAGCTTTAGGTGCTTCCATTCAAATGTATTTACAAGGGACTGACAGTGTAAATCAAAGCTCCAGTCCCCTGATAACAGTTTCAGATGGTGGGGTGGAGTGCTGCCACTCACCTGACCTCTTGTTGGCTGCGTTATTGCTACTTACCAGGTGATAATGGAGTACGGGGAAGTGTTGGAGATGTTGGTGCAGCGCAGAAGCACCAGCAAGATTGGTTCTGCCAATGCATTTGCACCACACTAACCTTACTGCCACCTTGCCCACCCACCCTTCCCAGCAAGCAGCAGTGATGCAGTCAGATGGAGGGCAAGTGAATGGTTGCACCCCACCACAGCGTCCACTACTGCCTGCAAGCTGTATGTTTGGGGAGCAAGCCTTGTTGAAATTGTGCTAGTTCATATGGACTGCAAGGCTCAGTGTGGGAGAGAAGTGCTACCGTCATGCAGATACCACAACAGTAATTCTACCACAGCAACAGGAGCAGCAAGTAGCTCTTTAATGAGATACTTCTTGTTCTTCCTTTTCCCCTTGCTGTCATTACCAATTGGATCGATGTCTGAAAGTGCCCTTATTTTTTTAGTCAGTAAGGTAGGCAATCCAAGCAAGCATATCCACTATAAAGAATTCAAGCTTATTTTGTAAGATGATCTTAAAGCACATACTCTCACTTTGCAGGTTTCTATCTCAATTTACTCAAGAAGCAGAATACAGGAAATAGCTCTTGAGAATTTTCTGGCCATACTGTGGATAATTCAATAATGAATGGCCTTAAAAGATGTTCCGTATGCAGCAATGCACCATTGATCTGAGTGAAGAGCAGTGCATTCAATAAAATACATAAGCGCTCTGGAGTAAACTCCCACTAGAGAATTGGAGGAACTCCTTTAGTGGTGAAACAAAGCTGGCTGGGTTATTGAACTCCTGCTTATAAATATCATATAAACCAGTATATGTACTAAATTCTTGTGATCGTTTTCAAAACTATTAGCAAACACATTTGTATATAGATCTGAGGCTTATTTAACTCTCTAGAGAGGTTTTGACCATGCCCAGCAATTTATGCTATTATCTCAGTTTTGTCTTATGGCTGAAAGTAAGTTCTAGTATGTGCTAGTTTACAAAGTTATTTGCACCATTTGCTTCTTGCTATATAAAGACGAAGGTCATCTTGCTTCTGGTAGTTAAATAAACACATAGAAAGAAATCCATTCATCGTTCAACTGTTCTTTCGGTTACAAAGCAATTAAAGCACAAACAAAAATAGAACGAGAGAACGTCCAATATGTAGTCACAGCGAGTATATAAGAACATAAGAAGCACCCTGCTGGATCAGGCCAAAGGCCCATCTGCTCTAACATCCTGTTCTCAAGTGGCCAACCAGATGGCTGTGGGAAGCAGGACCTGAGTACAACAGCCCTCTTCCCACATGCAGTTCCCAGCAACTGGTGTTCAGTGGCATGCTAACTCTGACAGTGAAGGTAGAAAGTCGCCGTTGCAGCTAGTAGTCTTTGATAACCTCCATGTATGTATTTTTTTCATCTTCTTTTAAAACTATCCAAGTTGGTGGCCATTACTGCATCTGTAGAAGCCAATTCCATGGTTTAACAATGAGCTGTGTGAACAAGTTCTTTAATTTGTCTGCCCTGAATCTTCCAACATTCAGTTTCATTGGATGTCCACAAATTCTAGTATTATAAGAGAGGGGGAGGAAAACCTATCCCTTTTCATTTTCCCCACACCATGCATTATTGTATGCACCTCTGCCATGCCCCCACATAGTCACCATTTTCAAAACTAAAAAGCCACAAATGTTGCAGCTGTACAGGAGTTACTCCAGCAGCTTGATAAAGTTGCCTTATTCTAGGCTCCTGAAATCTAAATGATATAAAATACACACATGGAACATGCAGCCTGAGTGTAATAAGTTAGCATACATATTGTGTATAACATCTGCCAGGTGTTTCATGTCTACTAATCCTATCATGTGCTGCAATAGCTATCCAAGAATGAGCTTAGGGCAGCCATGGCAATTAAAAAGTAAGAGGTGCACTATATATATGAACAATTTCTTCCTCTTCTTTAATAGGAACAATCTCCAAGCTGTTATTGGGATAGACCAGTTGTAGCGCTGGGGTTATAAATGCAGGTCCCCTTTCTTCAGTGTATATTGGAGGTGGTTGCCTCTGCCTACGTGATTCTCAAGTGGAGTTAGGAAATTGGACTGTTTAGTCCTCTCCCTTCTTTTTCTGCCTGGCGCACAAATCCCACTGGATATTAAACTTTATGTAGAAATGTTAGATGGATGGCCAGCTATGCAATTTGGGTATATATTAGCATTAAAGCTGTAGTGATTGAAATGAAAGGCTGTTCTGATGCGCATATCAAATCATGTCGGAACTTTTGTGACTTCATGAAAAATGGGACCTGAAAATTGAGTAACATCTAAAAGCAGAATTACAAATACAAATTGCTACCCAGCCAGTTTTAAACCATTCTGATGGGTGTTGAGCCCCATAACCAGTTTTTGCTTTCTGGGTTGGCCTCCTCTATATTGAGCAACAGGCAGATGCAAATGGGCCCATTTGTTAATTTAATTATGTGAGCAAAGCCCAGATTTTTTTCTCTGGGAGAAAAGCGTCCTTTCTATCTCTAAGAACCTGTTTCAACTGCACTCTCCTATGAGATGCTAGAAAGAAGGCAGCCTGGTTTTCTCAAGGACAAAAGCCTATACTAATGCACAATTATCTTGGCAGTCAGCAATAATGGTTTCAGAATGTGTCAGTAGACTGAGACTTGTAAAAAATTCAAAGATATTTCTATATCGAGCACTTTTTACCTGAGCCTGGCAGCATGTTAACTCTTTCTGCATATAATTTTTCCTCCCGTTTTGTCATCTGCATTTATTTGTCTTGAGAGCAATGAAAAGAACTCGAAGAGCTTTTGAGATTTGTGACAGCAAGCTGCAAATAGAATTATTTAAAACACTTTCCTTTTACAATACTTAAATATAGAAAAGATTGGTGGGCTATGTGCATGGTGTACAGTGGGGAGGGAATCATTGTTTGGAGAGAAAAGGAAGAATAGCCTCTGCAGGTCTAGATCTTGCAAGTGCTCCTGTACTTAGAATAATAGAATTGTAGAATTGTAGAGTTGGAGGAACCCCAAGGGTCATCCAGTCCAGCCCCCCTGCAGTGCAGGAATAAGTGGCGTGTCCCACATATTCATGCACTGAAATGCATTTCTTACAGATTGACTACTTAATGAGTTGTGGCTGAATGCTGGAGATGATGGGAAAGTTCTGTCAGTGGTGTTTGATTTGTGATGGCTCATTCACACATACAGTCAACAAGTGATGAGAATGCATATGTGAAACAATTCTTTTTTAAAAACAACAACAACCAGCCATTATTTCTGTCAGTGAAATAATACGATAGGGATTATGATAATGAGGTAAACTGGTGAAAGCCCATATGAGCCCATATATTTGTTAAAAATGCATGCACATAGAAGTTAGCATCACTGGCAGAAAGTTAGGCAAGCACCCTTCATCCTGATTTCTGTGTGCTGGGATTTTGTGTGTCATGTGTTGAGGGACATCTGCATATGCGAGTCTAAGTGGCATAGCTCAGACATTGGTTCATGCCCTACAGTGAGAACATGGTCTATAATATATAGAAACCTGTACATGGTCTGTATCTGACAACCTTTTGACTTGGGGCTGCAGCCTGACACAAGAATGTGGAAGAGGTTTCATAAACTACCAGTCGTCCATAGTCCTTTGCCTACTACAGCTGATACCAAATGGTTTCCATGGAGCTACCTTCAGTTAACATGGAACATTCTGGTTTTAAAGCTTAATAATAATAATAATAATAATAATAATAATAATTTATTACTTATATCTTGCCCATCTGGCAGGGTTGCAAATGAAATTGCATGTGGAATTCCACTCACACAGTGGTTATATTCAAACAGTACATTAAACCATAGTATAGCATGACAAGCATAAGCTGCAGTGAATTTCAGACTCACACACTTTCTCCTCACCTCCAGCCCGGCTGAAAGGAGAAGTAGAATCTTTTGCTTCCAGTTTCAAATAACCTCAATCTAGTATGTTGTCCAAACATTAAAATGTAGCTAAAATTAGCCATAGTTTGTTTAAACAAGAAAACATCATAACCCATGGTTTGAAGCTGGATTGTTTGAAACAAGCCATAGTTAAGATTAACCACAGTCAGGTTCAGATGGCAGGGCAAGCTGTGGTTAAGGTAAGATGAAAGTGAAAACTCATGAATTCCTCCCCGTGGCTGCACTGGAGGAAGGAAGCGCATGCGACCATAAGTATTGCTGTGGCTCATTCTGATCATGCTATGGTTTGGTGTGACATCCATACTGGGCTAATAAGGCTCCTCCCCCTTCATGCTACAGTTCTTTGTGCTGCCACCATCACTGCACCAGCAGATTCCAGCTTGGAAGGAATTTGTTGATGATTTTAGTCCTTTTTACAATCCTGCCTTTCTTCTATCCTGAAACTCCAGGCAGTCTTCCATCCAAGCACTGAGAGACCCAGGTCTGCTTGGTCAGCGCCTGTATTCCTACAAGAGAAGACTCTTGTAAGGCATTGTTTTGATCCAAGTCTGATTCAACTGCAGTCCATTGAAATGCAGTATAACAGCGGATTAGGGGAATACTGCATTTGTATAGCTTCTGCCATGCTCCTGGATCTTAACACAAACTAGATAGCTGGGTCAGAAAGACCTGGGTTGCCATGGAGTTTTCACAGAGACATGAAAGTATCCTTAGACAAAAGTGTTTCTGTAGCAGACGCTGCATCTGATCAAGCATGGGTAGGGTGGGTGTGTTGTGTGCACATACATTCAGTACCTAGCACTGGCTTGCACAGCTTGTTGCTATCCAAACAGTGCAATATATCAGCTATATATGGCACTGTGCAGCCTTGGTCTAGCATAATGAGTTTTGTTGCCATGTTGTGCTCAGTTCTACTTCAGGAATGTGTACATTAAGTCTTCAGTGTCACTTTAGAACTTGAAGAAATGAACTTCTAGAGAGTCGATTTGAAAAAGGCTCAAACCTTAAAAAACAAAACAAAAAACACACAGACAGTGTGGGCTATTTAAGCTGTCTTTCAGACTACATCCTTCCTGCAGAACTAACCCCCTTTTATCACTTGAGCAAAAAGTGCTCACGTATGCCAGTAGAAATTGGATATGTACAAAATTTTGTTTAACTACCGTTCTGATGTCTGGGTATTCAGTGGAATTAAAAGACAGAGAGGCAGATGCTGTTGCCAAGACGAAACAAAAGGATTGCCTAAACTTAACTCAAACAAGCTGCTTTTTTTCAATGAATGAAAATGAATGCACAGCAATAAGAGCACAGTGACTTTGTAGCAGGTTGCTGGGCTGCATCCAGGCTGAGACTTGTTTTGTTGGCCCATTGGTTTACTTTTATTTACTTTTTGAATACACAACTCCTGCTGTGTTACTCACAGGGATGGATAGAACTCTAATATTGCACAGGCTATTCCTGCAATTCCAGGTTACCAGACTGTCAGCCTTGAGGAGGTTTAGTTGGAGAGCGCAAGCAGTCTAGGACTGGACCAGGTCTAGGACTATAGTCACACAAGTGTGGAGCTAGAGACCTTGTTGCTTTTCTGCACTCTGTATCACTACATCTCACAAAGGAGATCACAGAGCTGGGGAAAGATATACTGTATAGAAAAGGACAATGTAAATGCAGCTCCTCTGCTCTTAAGCAGGAATGTTCCAACCCAGGTGGTCAAACACATCTCCCCTCAACTCACCTTTATAGTGAGTTGGCAATGAAAGGCTTGCATCAGTTTAAGACTGATACTGGGCTTTGAGCCAGGATGGTGTCACACAGATAAAGAGTTAGGGAGACATTTTAGACAAGTCTGCAGAGAAGTAGGTTGAAGTTCCTGTTGTTTCTGAAGATACTACTAGACTGCAGGCTAACAAAAGTGGATACCTTTTAACACCACACTATTGTGTGTGTTCCTTCTGCATGTGGGGACAATTATAAAAGGGATGAAATATATTTCCTTTGAGGAAACCAAGTAAATCATTGGGACTTATAGGTTTGGGGTTTGTTTGTTTTTTAAGACACCAAGAGAGGAACATAGTAGAGAGGCTTGTAAAGTTATAAATGGTATAGAGCAATTAGATAGACTGCGTCATATTAATAGAACTGAAGTATGGGGAGGGTCACCCAAAGAAGCTGATAGGAAGTTCGTCCAGGATAGACAAAAAACAGCATTTATTCAGGCAAAGGCTTTGAATCAGTGGCAGAGCTCCTGCATCACATGCAAAAGGTCCCAGATTCAATCCCAGGCATCTCAGAAAAGTTTGGGGATGGCTTTAATCAGACACGAGGGAGAGCCTCTGTCAGTCACTGTAGATCAAGAATGGGGAAAAGTTGGCCCTTCAGATGTTGCTGAACAACAGCTCCCATCATCCCTGCCCATTGGCCATGCCAGCCTGGGCCAATGGGAATTGGAGTCCATCAACATCAGGACAGCCAAAGATTTCCCATCCCTGCTGAACCAGGTGGACAATACTGTACCAGACAGTACTGAACTAGGTGGAACAATGGTCTAGTATAATGCAACTTTCTATGTTCCACAGTGCATCTTATGAAATGCATCACACTAGTTATGGTAATAGCCACTACCTTTTCTTTTCTTTTCTTTTCTTTTCTTTTCTTTTCTTTTCTTTTCTTTTCTTTTCTTTTCTTTTAGGATTCATTGTTTGCCACAATAGCTAAATGGGAAGGCTTTATTATAAGGAAGCAGTTTTCATCTTATTTCCGAATGCTGGCTACCTGTGCCTGAACCAGAAAGACAGTTATTGTCTTCTTAATCTCAATTGTTCATAGCTAGTGGGTTAAATAACAATAAAAAAATTAAAAATAACCCACGATGGCAGAAGAGAGAAATTTCCTTGTCAAGAAATGCTACATGTATAGGATGCTTTTCTTAACCAGTAGAATTAAATTCTGCCGCTATTCCATCCACGTCATAGCATTCTGTTAATGTAAATGTTTATGAAAAGGCTGGGCAGTGGGGGAGGAAAGCCAAGCTCTTCAGCTGGAAACATTCTGTCAGTATATAAAATATGCCGATGTATCTGAGAGTTAGGCTGACACTGAAACCATAAATCCAAGATAAATAATTTATCTTCTGTGAACACATTTCAGTGTTTTTTACACATCCATTTGTTTCTAGAATGCAGTGGAGTGGGGCTGGCACTCCCTGACAAGTCTCTCAAATGGTATTTTTTCCTAACACTGGTGTTGACAGCAGTGTTGCAGTTGGAGTAAGGTTTTTCCTCCAAGCCTTCACTTCATAAATGGTGAATTAGACCACTGGAATAATAATAATAAAAAGAGCACTTTGGCCAAATCTGGCATTTCCCCCACACCCACCACTCAGCTGCAGATCAAGAAAGCAAGAGCTATTTTTAAATGTTTAATGGAAAAAAATGTGTTATTCATTAACAGGAATAATGTTGTTAGCCTAACCATTCTTCAAAATGCTCCATTTTGCCTCATGGCAGGAAAGGGGAAATAACTGGCATGAACGGAGTGGGTAAGAGAGAGAAACTTAAATTAAAAAGATTTCTTCTGCTAAAGAAAGTGGGATAGTGGAATTCTTTTGAAATAGTGGCTCCCTATTATAGATGAGCAACAATGGGCTCCTTAAGTCTAACAGCTGTCATCATGTACACAGGAAAGAAAGAAAGCACGGGGAAGAATGACAGCCTGGTCCTAACCATATAGAACAGCACTGTTAGTTTTGTGACTTTAATATGAAGACAATTTACTGTTGCTTCCAAATCTAGAAATAACCCAACTCAGTGCAGATTAATTCGCTGCTGGATCTAATTCCTCCCCACTTCCTCAAACCTTCCAACTATGTGATTCTATGAAGTCTGATTGTTTGAAGAACTGACGTCAACTTAAAATGAATTTCACTGTCAGTGACACAAACCCAAACAGGCTATTTGTTCCTGTTTAGCATGAAAATTGTGTTCTTGTATTTTTCTTTGGTTTAGTGGATCTCTTCTGTCTTTTTATTCTCCCAAGCATAATGACCCACCTCTTTGCTGGTGATGTATAGATATTGTTATAAACCAGTTTGTAGGGTAGTTGTGATTCTTTAAAAAAAAACACAACCACACACACGGCAACAGCCAAATTACGCTCCAAGTAAGATAATCACTTTCCCTCTGCTATTATATTCAGATACTGCTTGTGAGCTTCACCTAGGCATCTGGTTGGCTACTATAAAAACAGGGTGCTGATCTAGGTGGGTCTGTGGCCCAATGAAGCAGGGATTTTTATGTGTTCTTAATGCCAGCCTTTTTTTATGGATTTGATGTGAAGTGTTAATTTCTAAAACGTTTCAAGTCAGGGTGCTGCACTGTACTGGAAGCAGAAGTCTGGAGTGGGAAGAAGAGAATGGAACAAAAAGATCAGGGCTCTGTACACAACATCGCTTCCCAAACCAGCAGTGGGATCACACTGGATGCAGAGTAACTGAGAGGTTGTACACAGCCAAAGTTTAGGTGAAGAAGAGCAGGTGAAGAAAATTGGAGGGGGGGAGGTTATTTCCCCACAGCTCCTGAAGCCATTCAAAGGGGTCATTTGTAGTCAGGTGTCATCATTACACTGACGATACCCACCTTCCCTTCTCTATAACATCTGAATTAGGAGGTGCCTTGCAAACCCTGGATCAGTGCCTGAACTTGGTGGTGGGTTGGATGAAGGCCATTAAACTGACTCTGAATCCTGGCAAGACAGAGGTGCTTTTGATGGGTGGCTCCTGAATCCAGATAATTGGTCAATTGCCTGCTTTGGGTGGGGTCACCCTGCCCCTGAAGAAGCAGGTTCATAGTCTGCTGGTGCTCCTGGATCCATCCCAGTCACTAAAGGCCTGAGTGACCAAAGTGGTTAGAAGTGCCTTCCATCAGCTTTTGTCTAGTGAGACAGCTCTGGCTGTTTCTGGACTGATAGCCTGAGCAGTGTTGTCCCTGCACTGGTAACCTCCAGGCTGGATTACTGCAATGTGCTCTATGTGGGGCGACTCTTGAGGTTGGTCCAGAAGCTGCAGGTGCAAAATGTGGCAGCTTGACTGCTCACTGGGACAGGATATCAGCAACACAACACCCTGCTGTTGAAAGAATTTCACTGGCTGTCAGTTAGCTATTAGTCTCAAGTTTGAGGTGCTAGTTTTGGTGTGCAAAGCCCTGTGCAGCTTGGGATCAGGATATCTGTCTCCCCTCTTGGGGAGGCCCTCCTGCAGATATCATCTTTTCTGATTGATTCTGAACAATGTAGGAATTGGGCCTTAAGTGTTGCAGAACCTACCCTTTAGAATTCTCTCCCCTTGAATGTTGTGCCCAGCTAAAACTCATAAATAGCTGCCATCTGCACATGCCCTAATGTGAGAAAAAGGAAAGGGACAGAAGTGAGAATGACATCTGAAGGGAGACTAAAGAGTCCAGTATAAGAGCAGGAAAAACACTTCAATATTTAGGGTTTCAGCATATAGGCAGGGCAAAACCCGGGGGAACACAATCCAATATTTGTTCAGGTTCCTCAGTTTATGAAATGAATGAAGCAGCAGCAGAGGAATGGATTAAAGCTTACTGTGAATTCTAGTTAATAAAGGGTAAAACGTATCCAGTCTCTTTGAAATACAATTTCTGGTCTCTAAAATTGAAACAGCTGTAGTTTCCATGTGTGCGTGGGGAGGACTTTTCTTTTCGATGCTGAAAAGATATGTGCAATTTTGTTTAATTGCTTTTCCCTGCTGAAGGGACCCAGAGAGTTGTGTAATACACAGGTCTGTGATCAGTGTTTTTGTACAGGTAAAGGGAATGCCTTGGGCCATTTTTTCTTTTAAAGAAGAGCAAGTGCTCAGCTATTAGTCTGAGTCTAACCCTGATTACCTTTCTCCTAGGAGAGATTCCTCAAGAAGTCTGGGCATAGCAACACCATTTCCTAGTACAGCACATGAGAACAGGTCTACAGCTCCTGGTTTAGTACTGTTGCACAAAACTGGTGGCCTGAATGGTGACCTTGGAAAAGATTTGCCACAGGGAGAACAAGATGCTGGAATAGAGGCACTTTCGGTCTCATCCAGCATAGCTATTCTTATGTTCCTAATATGGCACCTCCTCTCCTCTGAGATCAACCTCTGAGGCCACCCCTTCCCTGACAGTCTTGGTGTCCATGTTGTTTGTCAAGTTTTCTCTCCAGCACGCATGTGGACTGTTCCAGACCCCCATGCTGCAAGGTAACAAGCTTACCAATTAACTGAGAGTAGAAGCACTCACTTTTGTAGACTGCTGTAGGGATTAGATGTGCTGCATGAGTAAAACTATGCTGTGTCGAATGACAAAATAAAACAGCTGCATGAGCATCCACTCCCTAAACTGAGATTGGCCATGTGGACACTTCTGATCAGATCCAATTGATACCTTTCTCTGATGTGATGTGAAGGCAATGGAGAAACACTCAAGAGTTATGATGTTAGGACAGTGAATAAATTGTGCTACGTGTTATTTTGGAGAAGCTGAGAATTTAACTTGGGGATGACATTTTTTGAAACTAGTTTCACACTGAGATGGCTTTAAATGATGTCCCTCCCAGATGTTGTAACAGCACCTGAAGACTACAACTATTTAAAAATAATAAATAATGGAATGTAAAATTAAAACTTGAATTAATACTGCAATCCTAAACATTCTTACAGGGAGGTAAGATTTATTGAAGAGTGTTGTACAAATTATACTTTAAAAAGTAGTGATGAGTTGTTTTGCAAAGATCAGGGGAGATGGAGGCTGCTTTATTTGGTGTTCATGACAAAGGAGATGTCAGATAATCACATTCAGCAGAGACCAGCCTTCCCACCACACACTAAAGATCATATGGAACATAGCCATAATATTTCCTTTAAGGAAGCAGGATCCAAGATAGATTTAGTTTGTGAAATCAAAAGCAGAGAGAGATGATCCAGACACTACTTTGAGTGGTTTTACATTTGCTGAACAAGATCCAGTGAAAAGCTCCAAGCTGCCCAGATAGGAGGAGAGAGAGTAAAGCACACAAAGATAATGGCTGCATTCAGAGGCCTTGTGTCAACATCAAGAGGAAGGAACTGGCAAGAAGGGAACTTCCTTCCTAAGCATTATTGTCCATGTATTTGGGGAAGGATCATAGTTCAGTGGTAGAACTTGCTTTGCATGGAGAAGGTCCCAATCTCTGAAGCCTCCAGGTAGAGCCAGAAAATATCCCTGCCTGAAACATGGAGAGCCACGGCCTGGGATCGTAGACAATGCTGAGCTTGATGGACCAATAGTCTGAATCTGTGTAAGGTAGCTGCCTATGTATTCCTGTACTACTTGGGCCTGTGAATCTTAATACCAACTGGCTCCTTCAGTCCTGAATGAGTTGCCTTCATACATCCTGGAGAGGCAATCTTGAGCCATTACTGCTCCTGTAATAGTCCCTCTTTCCCTTCCAACAGCATATCTCATGCACTTCGCAGAACCTGAGACATAAAACAGATGGGAGATTAGGTGGCTGTCAGATGAAACTTTATCAGAAATATAGGCAGCCTAATTCTTAGCATGTACAGCAGATGGGGGAGTAATTACAGAAGCCCTGGGTTGCCAGTTAGTGTCCAGATTAGTAAAACATTGGATTGGAGCTCTGCTGCCCTTTCATATTCAATTAGTAGACTTCTCCCCCACCCCTAGAGTTTGGGGTTGGTTACAATTCCCAGTTCTAGCAGCTTCCTTGGATCACAGAGGTCATTGGCTCACTTCTTCTCACTTATTGGCTGGCCTTGCTCAACTGCGTGACAACTTGATATGGCAGGGTTTATACCTTAGCCTTCATCCGCCAAAACAGATTAGCACATGAGTGCAGTGGAACTGCAAACAGGTCAGCGAGAGGCAGTTAGAGAGCCCCCCTCTGTGATCCTATCTGTCTCAAGCCTCCTGGCAGTCACGCTCTCCTCCCAGCCCCTCAGTGAGAACCAGGGCTTGTACACAGCAGAAGCCTAGAGGGAGAAAATTAAGAGGAAAGTGTGGGGAGTCTGACAGGGATGTACAGAAAAGCTAGGAAGGTAGATTCCCTGCTGTGCAAATATGTATTTTTCAGAGCTGCATGTCTGCTGATGTCTGCTTACTTCCCCCTTCCTCCTCCCCGCTCTAAATAATCAATCTACAAGCTGTCAAACAATTTTGTGGGGTGGATCATACTTAATACAGAAGTGTCCTAGTATCAGATCTCTCCCTTCCACCCTATTCCCAGTTAAAAAGCAGGTAAAGGCAATGGCAGCAATTTCTTACTTGGAGAGGTATCACTAACAAAATATTTGCGCTGATATCAAACTACACATTAAACTACACATTACAGTGGTACCTCAGGTTACGAAATTAATTCATTCTGAAAGTCCGTTCTTAACCCGAAACCTTTCTTAACCTGAGGCGTGCTTTCACTAATAGGGCCTCCCGCTACCACAGTGCCACCAGTGCACGATTTCCGTTTTCATTCTGAGGCAAAGTTCTCAACCTGAGGTACTACTTCTGGGTTAGCGGAGTTTTTAACCTGAAGTGTTTGTAACCCAAAGCGTTTGTAACCCGAGGTACCACTGTACATATTACAAATGCATGTTTTGTATCTCTATGTCCTTTTTAGTACTTAAAAGTAAGTGTCTGGGGCTGATTTGAATTGGGACCACAGCACATGGGGAGAGGTTATATCCTTCTCTTCCCCATGACAATGACTACAAAACCTGCCCCATGTGCAAAACAGTGTAAAAAGAAAAAAATCTCATTGGCACCAATGGGCACTACTATTTTCTTAGCTATCTGGCATACAGTGGCTTTTTTCTTTTTTCTTTTGGCTTTGCAGTGGAGGAACAGAAGGATTAAGCCTCCCGCCCCCCATATGCTGCAATCCCTAGCAGGATCTGTGAATTTTCCTTTAACTGAAAATAGCAACAACATACAGAGTAGCCATCTATGCATTTAACATAATATATAGTTTGGCCCTTAGTGGCTAAGCATCAAGACATCACTCTTGTCACCAGCCTATAGGTCTACAGTGAGACATTTTTCTGTCTGCAGATCAAATTGCTAATGGTCACAGTGTAGGAACCAAAGATCTATTTCTTTCTGTATCCTCACATTACCATAGCACAAATATCTGTCAGCTGAACCTGCTTTTGGTGAGATTATGAGTTGGTGACAGCTCAGTTATGTTTACCCAGAAGCAAGTCGCATATTAGTAGTGCAATGGGAATTATTTCCCTATGGTTAGGATTGCAGCCTAACAACCCAACTCTTCCTTATTCAGAAGCAACAGAAATAAAAATACAAAACACCACACCGAAGCAGAGAATCTTTGACCAGATGACCTATATGCCTGCTCACTTTGCTAACAAAGTGCTAACTGTTAATTGACAAGTTCTCCCTTCCCATGGTTCTTTATCTTTTAACTTGACTTGGACTGTACAGTCCTTCAGACAGAGGTCTGACCTCTGTAAAGAAGGGCACAAGGCCACCCTAGTTTTCTGGCTGGAAGCCATGACATTTGAAACCAAATGCATTTTGCAGAGGAACACTAATGGTACAAGCCAGTGCAGTTACTTGAAAATAAGTGCAGTTGAAACCAATGAAGCAAGTAAACATAGTTATGTTCTGGCTGAGTGTGCTTAAGACTGGAGCCATACAGCCCGATTCTGTGCATGTTTTCTCAGAAGTAAATCCCGCTAGGTTCAATGCACATTTTCCTGTGTGTGAGCTGCAGTGAGCTCAATAGGACACTTGCATGTAAATATGTATAGAATTGCAGTTCATATTGTATTTTCCTAGCTGATTGGGATGCAAAGCCCTTATAATCATTCCCTCCGTTTTCAAGTTCAGATGTGAAGGGTAGGCCCTTATGTGGCCAAAACAGCATTGACACAAAAGAGGGGGAACTGTGGGAGGGGAAATGAAAGAAAGCATAACAGTGGGGGTCATGGCTGACTGATTGACTGGAGCAACAGACAGGAGCACTCTGTGCTGCAACATTTTCTTGCCGTTCCCACTTATCTATGTATGTCTGTTTATTACTGGCACTCTTTCTGTTGACTTTTTCCTTGTTCTCATGCAGTCTCCTTTCTTCATATTTTTCCTCCTCCCCACCACACACACACACACACCATATGGCTTTTAGGTTGTTGTCTCTGTTTCTTATTAGCCCTCTGTTTCTCTACCTTTCTTAATCTTTTTTTGTTGTTATTTTCCTTTCCCTCCTTCCAGTTTCCTGGTCTTTTCCACGCTCTTATCTTCCTCACTCACTCTTTCCCCTGACTCGCTGCAGGAGCAAGACTGCATTTGCTAAAAATTGCCTGAGAAACTAGTCTACAAAGCAGAGTGGAAAGATACAATCTGTTGGTAAATTTTTGCCATTTTTAATGTATATAATGCCTCTTGCTCCACCTCTCCTGAAACTGCAAACTGCTGAGATTTATGGCAGAAAATCGCACCAGGATATTGGCATAACCTCTAAGCCAGAAAGTTGTTTTTAATCAAACCCAGCATCCTATTTGGATTTTGGACTCAGAAGCACAAGGCCAGCAGTTTTGACAGCAACTTGGAAATAAGAAATTAAGTGATTGGGGGAAAGCGTGTTCTCATAAAAGAGAGAGCACGTGTTGCGGATGGGGCCGAACAAAACCCCCAGTTAGTGACCAGGCCATTGATGGCAATGGGCTGGAGCAGATTGGAAGAAGTTGTTACTGGGGCAAAATTGATGTTGCCAATTTAGGGGTGGGATTAATCCCCATATATAAGCAGGGTCCACAGCTTTCTCTTTCTCTTTCGCTGTGGACATCGGATCACATGGAGCACTTGGACTGTCTGGAGGACAGTGATGCAAACTTCTCATTGTCTGGTTACATTTCTTTATTTCCCCCTTCTTTTAATCCTCTTTAGTCCCTTAAATAATTTAATTCCCCTTTTTCCTGTTCAATTTCCCACTCCACCCCTTACCCTGCCCTGTGAGAAGATTCTCCCTGTATCTGTGGCTTGCCTTTCTTTCGCAAAAAGGTTTCCCCCATTTCTCCTGTTGTAAATTGTGGGGCTAGTCAGGGCTGTTCCCAGCTTAGCTGGAATCACTTTCGTTTATAGCACCCCGAAGGTTGGCTTTATTTGAGTGTGTGCAGCGCTGTTGGCCAAATTTTAATCTAGCCTTGGGCGGGAGCACTATTTTGAGTTCTTTTAATATTGATATGAGACTAAGATTCTCAAGAGCAGAGGCATGGAGCCCTATTCGGCCTGGGCATAACTTCCGAGCCTAAGTAAGCTACAGGTAGCAGTTAATTGTTAAGTCTCTGACCTCTCTATAAGAATGTACCTGCTTGCAGGCTCAGTTGCTGCTAATGTATATCTGAGGCAGACAGAGGGCGGCAGAGGCTCTCTGTGCCTCCAATGACTATGAGCACTCTGTATATGCTCTTGAACTATGCTGTTTCTGAACAAGTTTATTTTCTTTAAGTTTGTTTTGCCCTGATAGTGGCGACTGCCATTTTAGAGGCGAGCCATTGTGGTTTAGTGGCTAAAGTGTAGGACTAGGACCTGGGAGACAGGGTTCATATCCCCCTCTTAGCCATTGTTATAACAAAACAAAACAAACTGCTCCTTTTGGGCTATTCTGTTGCTGGGTAGTTCGGCCCATTTGTGATAAAAGAACTTTGGGTTTCTTGAAGGGGTGCTTCCCTCTAAAAGGGCAAGCAGGGGTGCCTGGACAAGCTGTGGGCTGCCTCAAATCTGCTATTTCACTGGAAACATTTATGCCTGGCCTAGCAGGTGATCCTAGGGCTTTGCCCTAGAATTCGATGGCCTGGAAGCGTTTCCCGCCTGAATAGTGTCCCCATGTGGTCCATGAAGCATTGGTTTCACCAGTTCCTTACATTGTTTAGTTTTTGCGGACTATGACTGGGCTTTTGCAAATGCCTCAAGAGCTTGCCTCTCCTGCAGGGGATGACTTGTGGACGCCCCAGGTGTCTTCTTCTAGAAGGAAGCATCTTCGAAGGCTGCAATCCAGGAGGAGGGCAAAGAGGAGCAGGGATCATGATTCAGACATCACCTTGGACCTCTACAGGGGTCAGGGTGAGGTTGTCCTGGGTCTTTAGGGATCATCCTGGATAGCTCAGCTGGTCAGCGCATAGTGCCGGTAATGCCTAGGTTGCAGGATTGGTCCCTATATGGGACAGCTGCATGCTCCCCCATTGCTCTACCTGGACACTTAGGTCCAGTCTCGAGGGCCTTTTGGTGGTTCCCTCACTGCGAGGGATGTAACAGGCGCCACGTTTGCAATATGCAAGCGGGAGAAAGCACCTTTGTGTGCCCGCACTGCAGTTTGCTCTGTGTGTTGCAGGGCTCAGCGCTGCACGGGCTGCATTTGCATTGCATTGCGTGAGAGATTTGCATTTGCATTGCACCGAGGTTGTGTGCATTGCACAGAGGGTGTGTGTGCATTGCACAGAGGGTGTGTGTGCATTGCACAGAATGTGTGTGTATTGCACAGAGTGTGTGTGCATCGCACGGAGGGTGTAGTGGCATTGCACAGAGTGTGTGTGTGTTTTTTGTGTTGGTTTTTTTTTTGCATTGCACAGAGAGTGCATTGCACAGAGTGTGTAGTTGCATTGCATGGAGGGTAGTTGCATCGCACAGAGTGCGTTTTTGCATTGAACGGAGTGTGTAGTTGCAGTGAACGGAGTGTGTAGTTGCATTGCATGGAGAGTAGTTGCATTGCATGGAGTGCATTTTTGCATTGCACGGAGTGTGTAGTTGCATTGAACGGAGTGTGTAGTTGCATTACATGAAGTGTGTAGTTGCATTGCATGGAGTGTGTAGTTGCATTGCACAGAGTGTGTAGTAGCATTGCATGGAGGGTAGTTGCATTGCATGGAGTTGCAATGCGTTTTTGCATTGCATGAAGTGCGTTTTTGCATTGCACTGAGTGTGTAGTTGCATTAAACGGAGCGTGTAGCTGCATCGCACGGAGTATAGTTGCATTGCTTGGTTTGTGTGAGCACTGCACGGAGTGTGTTTTTTGCATTGCACAGTGTGTGTCTGAAAAGGAAGCTGGCTCGGCGGCAGTTTTGTCGGGACTTTTTTAGGGGTTCTGGCCAGCGTCGGCCCTGTAAATTTACGTATTATGATGGCAGCACAAGATGCCCCCTGCCCAAGCGGGGCTGGAAGCTGGCAAGCAATAGCTCAATACCTTTTGCCCATATTCCATTTTATTTAGGGATCCAGTTGGATATCGTTGCTACAACATACCACTTGCCTATGGAGAAGCTGTCTGCCTTGAAGGAAGTTATTTTGTAATACTTCCTCTGTAGCAAGTGATGCTTCATCAGATCCGATCTTGCTGGGTCACTTAATTAATCTTGCATGCAGAGTGGTTGCCCCAGGCCGCCCCTTCCCTTCCCACTAGGCTAGGCTGCCTGCGGCCTGAGGTCCCCTTACCTTTCTCATGCAATGGTTGCAATTCCTAAATGTTGAGGTCCCCTTACCTTTCTCATGCAATGGGATCTCATGCAATGGTTGCAATTCCTATATGTATGCAATAGTAGTTGGCCATGGCAGGATACTTGCACAGGGATTTTCAGGTTCATGCTGATGCTGCTGGATCTTTGCCCTTTGGTTTTTTATTTCAGGGGCTGCTGGTGTGCAAAGCTATGGCCTCAAGCCCGGTATGGTGAGGCAATCATGTGACCTAACTTTTGAGTTTTCCCCATTGTAGTAGCAGTTCACATGTGGCCCGAGGAGTTTCAGTGACCATCGGATCTGCTTTTGGTCTGATAACCAGGTAGTGGTGAGCGTCTTGGCTAAACAGTCCTCACGCTCCAGCAGAGTCTCCGCCCCTCCGCTCACGCTTTTGAGCTGCACTGCTTAAGGTTTAATATTGTGCTTTCTGCTCTCCTGATTACGGGATCCTCTAATGATGTCTCTGACACTCTATCCCATTTTCAGATTGAGCGCTTCAGATCCTGGGCTCCAGACACTCAGCTATTGCCAGACTTTTCCAGACCACCTGTGGCATTTTGACAACAATTAGTAATTACAGAGAGCAGCAGCTTCCATTTCCCCTTCTGCTTTTAGCTCTTATGGGAAGGCCTGGATGGATTTCTTAGCCTTAAGCTGGCAGTCCTCGGCCATTCAGATGAACTGGCCCCCATCCTTTGAGCAGATCCTGCAGTATTTGGTCCACCTGCCGCAGATTGGGCGTGCTGTTATAACTATAAGAATTCAGTCCGCTGCAATGTCTGTTATACTGAAGCTTTTTATTTCAGAGACCCTTGCATAAAGTTTGTAATGCGCAGGGCCTTGGAAGGTTGGAATAGGCTCCAACCTCATAGGACAGTGGGCAGGAAGTCGGTCAATTTTACCTATGCAGGATCTGCAAGAAGTTAAAACTTGTCTGCTGGTAAAAGATCAAGGCGAGACTCCTTTCAGTATTCCATTGCATTTTGGGCACTGAGGGTTGGGGAAATGGTTGTTGGAGCCAGCACAGGACTGAGAGTCTGAAGGCTTATTGCTTCAGGACTTTTCCTTATCTGCTTTGGAGCTTGTCATTAGAGTTGGGAACTCTAAAACAGACTTAGTGGGCAGGAGTGCCACAATCAGGCTTCCCATTACAGATGAGGAGGGCCCTTGCACGGTTATGGATACCAGAAAAATTTGGCTTTTCATTCCCCTGGGGGCTGGCCCACTCCTAGTGCATGAAAATGGGTTCCCATTAGCCAGGCATTAATGTGCTTACATCGTGCACCAGTTATCACGGCCTGCGGCTTGCCTACCACTAGACACGCCTCATTCCTTCCGAATAGGGCTGCTGCAACGGCTGCACACTGGGGGCCTGTCAGTAGACAGGATTTTGAATACGGGTCATTGGAAGTCTGACGCTGACAAGGGTTATATCAGGAAGTGTCACAATGATGTCTGTGCTGATGCTTGTCTGTTATTTCCTTTTCTCATAGGAGCAGCTGTGCACATTTGGGCCACAGCATTGTAGACTGGGCTGGCAAGCGCGCTGACAAGTCTGGACTGGGGCGCCATCTCAGTCTTCCTGCCCATGTGAACATAGGCTGGATGTCCAGATGGGGAATGCTTTGGGAGGACGTCCTTCCTTTGGTGCGGTCGAGTGTGACCTGTGCAGGTCCTCCCGCAGTGCTGGTGGTACAGCTAGGCGGGAATGATTTGCCGTCTTCCTCCAGCATAAGTTTGCATTCCTGCATGCAAGAGAGCTTGGTTTGAGTTGATGGCAGCTCTCCCTGGACTCAAAATAATTTAAGGCATTTGGTTCAAGGTGGTCTGGAAGGGGGGTTGGAGCACCTGTCCCCTCCAATGCGCAAAGATATTCCATTAAAGGAAACCAAGGATTTGCCATGCTTTGTCAACCCCCTTTCGAGGGGTAGGGCCACGCAAGAGTCCCTGGGAGCATTTGGGGTGAGCTTGAGTCTGATCCTGGTTCATTGCTCCCCCACGCTGTTTACTTGTTCTGACGATATGGTGGGGCCCAGTCAGTGCTGCTCTGCTGAGGTCAGATGCAGCTAGTCGGGAACCAATGCCTAGACAAACTACCACCGAGCAGGCCAGAAAGCATGTTAATATGGCGGTGGAAAATAAAATAAAATAAATAAAGTAAATAAAATAAAATAAAATAACATATAAAATAAAATAACATATAAAATAAAATAACATATAAAATAAAATAACAAATAAAATAAAATAGGTCCTTGCTTTAGGTGGTTCTGTGATATTGCACCCTGCTATTTTCTCCAAGACTGTTCCCCTCTTTGGGGCAGATGGGGGGTGCATCTTCCCCCTATGGGGAACGACACCTGGCGGGATGCGATTGCCTTGGGATTCATTGCTCCCCCACAATGTTGCTGGTACTGACGATATGGTGGGGCCCAGTCGTCAGTGCTGCCCTGCTGAGGTCAGGTGCAGCTAGTCAGGAACCAGTGCCTAGACAAACTACCACCAAAGAGGCCGGTAAGCATGTTAATAAGGAAGTGTAAAATAATAAAATAAAATAAATAAAATAAAATAAAGAATAATAAAATTCTTCAGGTCGGGCTGCTATCCGTATCTGGATAGTAGGGCACAGTATTGTGCATTGGGCTGCGGACAGAGCTCGTCAGTCTGGACTGGGCGATGGCCTGGGCTTTCCACAGCACGTACAGGTGTCCTGGATCTCCAGAAGGGGGATGCTGTGGAGGGAATTCTTACCTCTCATGCAATGGCGTGTCCTACGGTTTGGCCCTCCTTCGGCGATCATGGTGCAGCTCGGGGAGAACGATATGGTTTCCTCTTCCTGCTATGGGCTGCGTGCTGCCATATTACAGGACCTTGGGGAGCTGGCGGCACTGGTGCCGTCAACTAAGCTAATTTGGTCACAGCTATTGCAACGCCACATTTGGCGAGGTAGTCCTTGCCCAGCCGCCACTGAACGTCTAAGGAAGCGGATTAATTCTGCGGCAAGCAAGCTGGTGGTGAATCTGGGCGGGTCTGTGATCCCTCACCCTCTGATTTCATTCAAGGCGATTGAATTTTATAGGGATGACGGGGTTCATCTCTCGCCAGTTGGGAATGATGTGTGGTTGGATGCTATGGTGTCCAGGCTGAGGGTGTGGCTTAATTTGTGAGTGGTTGGCGGCGAGCGTAAGAGCTCGAATGGCGGTTAGGCATTGGTTAAAATTGGTTGGTGGAGGGGTATGGATTGGCTGTGCCTGCCCCTCCAATGCTGCTGCAGACGGGTATTCCGTTAAAGGAATTCTGAAGCTTACCATCCCCCTCGTCCAAACCCTGACGGCAGGGTGCGGGCCGCGTAAGCTTCAAGGAACATGCGCGGAGCAGTGAGAGTCTGTGACGCAGCTCCATCTGACTCTGACCATGCTTCCTCCGGGACTGGCTACGGAGTCAGTGCTGTCCCCCCAAGGCGGGGGGGGACAGGTAGTCATAACCAATGCCTAAGCAACCACTCTCAATTTGTATAAAAATAAAGTTGTGGCCAAAATTATGCCAAAAACCTTAAACAAAAATTACGTGTGATGTCTGAGTTATTGGGGTAGGGGTTTTGGGGGACCTCAGCACGCAAGGGCATTTTTTATAGTTATTTTGGTGTTTGATGAACAGTCAGGAGTACTAATTTTGCTCTCACTTCACTTGCCCGTTTTTTAAAGCTATTTAAGAACGTTAGCCTTGCACTTTTTGGTCAAGTGCTGGCTTGTGAAGGACACAATTCTGGCTACTGCAACTTCATGGGGACATTTATCCCCACTGAAGAGTAAAGCTCTTGGCCTGTGTAACCTGCCTTACACATAGTAAGTAGTGATACCGCCTAAATAAGAATGCCATCAGTTCATCCTCTGGCTCCCCTATTGCAACGGAAGTTCAAGAATGGTATATACATAGTCCGTTTGCAACAATCTGAAGGAGGATTCTCCTTATGGATGCTCCCTAGAAATCAGCAATAGTGAGACACACCAACAATGTCCATTTGGTCAGTAGTCTGCCTATTAGCAAGTAGATTTAGAAGGCCCTCTGAGTTGCTAAACTGCACGTGAAGGAGATCGGACTTTAAACTGTAAAAGAGAAAAGATGTTAGGCCTCAAGATGCAACCACCCTGTACCAGATAGAAGCCTTGCCTTACACAAAAGCCCTATCATTTTTCACCCTTTTGACTTCTCTGGCATATTTATATATACATCTAAACTTGACTTTGAAAAATATGCATAGCAGGGTGCATAAGATATACAGCGGTAACTCGAGTTACAAATGCCTCAGGTTTCAAACGCTTCAAGTTACAAATTCCGCTAATCTGGAAGAGTTACCTTGAGTTGAGAACTTTGCCCCAGGATGAGAAAGGAAATTGTGTGCTGGCAGCGCAGCAGCAGCAAGAGGCCCCATTAGCGAAAGCACGCCTCTAGTTAAGAACAGTTTCAGGTTAAGAATGGACCTCCGGAACGAATTAAGTTCATAACTTAGAGGTACCACTGTACAGATATATATAGAGAGATCTCAAACACATACAATGTTAACTTCAAAGTTAACCCATAGCCATTATCCCAATGGCATCATCCATGCCCATATGTGTCCTGTCTCTATGAATGAGCAATAGAAGGGCAACATAGCAAATATGTCATTGAAAATGATAGTGGAAAGTTGAATGAGGGGGGAAAGGAAAGTACGGTAGGAAAATTGTTAAATTTCTTCTTATTCCCCTCTCAGTTCGAAAGCAGTGGTTTCCCCCCAAGGTAGTGTTATTTGTCCAGTTGTGCCAGCAGACAAGAAAGTCCTGAATGCACACTGCCTTTATTGTACCATGCTATCCACCATGAAAGATGGCAAAGGGCAAAGATGTATGTCACTCCAGCCCAGGCAGCTAGTGATGAGCTGAAGCTCTGAAGCATGAGGATTTACAGCCTTTGTCATTATTCACTGTCTGAGATAACATATTGATAGATGATTCATTTAATCATATAAACTACAAGGACCTTTGTCCAAGATCATCAGAGAAACAAGTGAGTGTATCAGCCCTACAAATTGAGGCATACTCAGCAGGATCCATCACAGTCAGAGTTGGGAATCTTACATGTATGTTTGTGTGTTGGAAAGCGTGTTGTATCTTGTGGGGTAGGGGTGGGCAGAAGAGTGATCAGGGTTACCTGTATGTGTACTAGGGAGAGTAAAAAGGTAAATGTAAAGGTACCCCTGCCTGTACGGGCCAGTCTTGACAGACTCTGGGGTTATGCGCTCATCTCACTCTATAGGCCGGGAGCCAGCACCGTCCAAAGACACTTCCAGGTCACGTGGCCAGTGTGACGAAGCCACTTTGGCGAGCCAGAGCCGCACATGGAAACACCGTTTACCTTCCCGCTAGTAAGCGGTCCCTATTTATCTACTTGCACCCGGGGGTGCTTTCGAACTGCTAGGTTGGCAGGCGCTGGGACCGAACGACGGGAGCGCACCCCGCCGCGGGGATTCGAACCGCCGACCATGCAATCGGCAAGTCCTAGGCGCTGAGGTTTTACCCACAGCGCCACCCGCGGAGAGTACTGAGACCCAATACATGTATGTATGCTGGAATAAAAGAAGGCTGGCAGAAGAGCCTACAAGAATTGTCTCTCTTTGGGACTCTTCTGCTGTATTTGCTTGGAATCTATCAAAATCCCTTGGGCTTCACTTTCCAGTCTTCAAAAGAAAATGGTCTTCCAAGTGAATACAAATGGAAGAGTGCTTAAGATCCACAGTGCTATCCATGGTTTTAAAACAATAGTACAGTTAGCGGGGGACCAAGAATGGGGAATGGGCATTTTCAATTGGTTTTCAGTGCTATTTTCCAAGAAGTTATACTAGCGATATCTTTTTTACCTTATTGCTACCATTTAAATACTGTGTTTCCCCCCTGAAATTCTTTACCTTGCCTTGCCTTGTATGCTACATCATATATAAGTGACTGGTAAAATTAAACAGTGCTATATAAAGCAGTTTGGAATAAAACAGTGGTATAAAAAATGAAGTATGTAAATAGAAGTATAACATACTCCCTTTATACTATGCATATTAATATGTATTTTTCTTCTAGGTGATATAGTTGCCGTCTTTAGCTGGGACTAGGGATTTAAGGAGGATTTTTTGCCCTCCCACCCTGTATTTCTCACATGCAGCACTGTTTCCATTCTTCTGCAGTTTGTCTTCCCTCCAAACCCAAGATATTTAGCTTGCTTTCCTCTGTGGCAAATTGACATACATTAGGTAATAACATTGTTATTATGTTATTCCACTCTGTTCATTTCAATGCAAAGGAAACGCAATGCAAATGGGAGAAAAAGCACATCTGTTACATATCATTTGTGGATTGAAAGCCACAACAATAGTGACTGCTGGCTGTATTTGCTGGATTGACTTCTGTACCACACATGGGTTGAACAAGCCAACATCAGCAATTACCCTCTCCATTTCCATTACTGACAGAATTGTCTGACATCCCTGCCAGGGACACACCTTTTAAGTATCCTAGTGACGAGGGAGGCAAGAAATTTGTGAAGATGCTGCCTCCTGTCTCCTCTCTGGTCCTATCAGCCATCCCCTTCTGTGGCTCCCAGGGTGAAGGTGTGGCCCAGTGACAGTCCCAAGGGCAAGACAGAGGTGCATTAAGGGCTTCACTCAGCTCCTGGTTCTCCACCTTTGGCATGAATACAAAGCTCTCATTCTTTGCATATATCAGTCACCTCTTTCACACACCTGGTTTGCCTCACTGTTTTATCAACTGCCATTAGAGTCCGACCCTTTCCCCATTCATGCACAGATTCCATTTACTATTCTCAAGCAAACCACTACAAGCAAGGGTCCCAGAAGTGAACCGTGTCTCACAAAGGCTTTCCACAGAAACTCACACAGCAATTAGAAGGGTAGTTTAAATGCATTTTTAAAACCCTCCTTCCACGCCCACTGGCAGCATGTTTGTTGTCTGTACTTGAGAAGCAGGGACGGGGAGAGAAGCCTGGTAAAAGACAGGCTTTAAAATGAAGTGACTTGTCAAGTGTGTGACTGTGGCAGGGATCTAGAAGGCAGTAAATTTAGCAGCTTTCTCTTCCACTGACAGCCTGTCATGTGCTTGAAACGTAAATAGTGGTGGAGACAAATCGCTGCTGTTTTCCTATTAAGCTTTGGCCCACTGGCCTGCTGGCCTCCTGGCAGCATTTCCACCCACCTTCCTGGCGCGCCTCATTTCGGGGACTGATGTGGGGCCCTCCCATAAGCTCTGGAACAGGAAAGGAGAGAATTATGGTGTCAGTTTTTAAGTGTCCTTGGTTGTTATAGTACTGTTAGTCACATGGAGGAATAGTCTCCTTTTCTGATGTACCTGAATCACATTGTGTGAATAACCTGGAGAAGAGGGGAGGAAGAGGAGCCTACATTTTCCTCCCAATCCCCATCTGGCCCCAGTCTCCATTCAGTTTGCAAATAAGGGTCATACAAAATACAGGAGATCTGTGGTTAGGATCTCTCTCTCTCTCTCTCTCTCTCTCTCTCTCTCTCTCTCTCTCTCTCTCTCAGCTCCTCCAGACAAGCTGTTTATTGAGCATTTGAATGCACAAAGCTTATGTGGATGTCCAGTTTTTGCTGAGCATTTGTTCTGATTTGTTTGCCTAAGCTGAAGGACAAGATGTACCATCCTTCCAACCAAGCTTGCAGTTGAATCTTTGCTGATGGGACAGCATCCCGAATTGCACCCGAGAGCAGCAGGCTAGCTTTTAGGGGCACAGGAGCCGACCACATATTCTATACAACTCTGTTGCCGAACATCTTGCCACTGCCTCACACTGCCTAATAGCAGGGCCAGCCCTGCCACAACTACACTACTTGACATGCATATGCATGTAACAAAAGTCTGGTGAGAATGAGACTTTTTTTGAATGGAGAAGCAGCTGGAAGACAGGCATTTTTAATCACAGTAACAAAGCATGAATAGTTATTTTAATTCTAACAGGTTAAGTCTATAGATGTTTGTATTAGACTTAAACAAAAGGAATTTGTTTCCTGCTGAACCTACCGTAGTTACTGCAGGTCTAAATTTCACTCTACCTCCTCTTCTTCAGAAATTTCTACATTCAGCCACATTCTTTTTCTCTTCTTTTCCCAGTGGAAAATGAAGCCATTCTAGGGATGAAGATGACATCCTTCTCTGTTGCTGCGCTTTGTGTTCCCAGCACATTCATTCAACTGCATCTCTTGTAGCATTACAAAATCCTCACAAGGACTATGCAACCAAGTCACTTTAATACAATCCACTGCTCCCTTAGGTATGGCAGAGCAAAGGCACGACAGCAAATTCTGCAACTCTCATGAGTACACCCTGACAAAGTTCCTAACAAAATCCCAACTCCCAGAGTTTCAAGAAGAATAGTGCCTAAAACTAAAGTCCTTTTAACCGTTCTTCTGGGATGGCACTGCTTTGTGTATTCAACAACACTGATAAGTGGTGCATGGCAGAACAGGGTGCTTATCTGCTCACTAGAGACACATGGGTCCCTCTAGCACAACTTCTTTTCTGTCAGTCTTTGGAATCACTTATTTGATTTATTTTCTCTGCTTCGTTCCTCTTTGCTTTATCTCTTTCTGGACTCCCCCGCCCCCCACTGTTCCGTTTTATCTCTTTCCCTCTCTTTCTCCCATTCATTTCTCTTAATCAGCCTTCCAGTCTGCTCTGCATCACCTTTCACTTTACAATTTTCTTCTCTCACACTTCTGTTTTTCTCTTGAATACTCCAATAATTTTCTATGGATTCATTTCTTCTGTGCTTTGTCAATCGCTCTGTTCTTCCACATCATCTTGGGCCTGCAGACTTTTTTTTATACACCAAAACATGCATATCAACTAGGGAAATTGCCAAATGATGTAGCACAGCAGCACCAAATCCACAGTTCTCTTTTTGTACTGTTAGATCAGATATTATACCACCAGAGCAGAAATGTAAACATGGGTCAGTGTCCAAAGACTCCCCTGTATGCAATCTTCTAATCCCAACTCCTCACACTATGTTGTTGATCACTCCCTTGCTTTGCCCATCCCTTGAAAAATTCTGCCAGTGACAGTGGAAGGACAAATTGTCTGGTCTGCAGTAAGGCAGTTTCGTATCTCTCCATGGGCACAAACAATCCAAAGTCCACAATGCATGTTTGAGCCAAACGAACTCCATAAGTTATGATACCATCCATTCAGCTACTTGCCCAAATATTTGCAGCTCTGGGGGTAGCATAACCCTGTGATTTTTACCATTTATACCATTATTTGCAAATACAGATCTTAAGTAGTTTCAAATTTATTTTATAAACTCATCATTGTGCTCAGTTAACTGACCTGGATTTATAAAGACCTTTTTTAAAAATTAAAAAACAAAACAAAACTGGGTTGTTGTACCCAAAACCAAGGAGCTTAACTAAACTCTGGGAATCAACAGTTGTTAAGAAACCTTTCAAGCATATCACTGTCACTAGGGACTGCAGCAGGTCTTCAACCCATTTTTTATGCTCGCTTCTACTCCATATTCCCTTTGCTATGGTGCATGGATATGGTTCAGCAAGTGCGAACATTTTGTTCCCAGAGTCATTGGAGAATACGAAGGCTGGCTGGTTGTTCTGCTTTAATTGCCTTTCAAATGCTTGCACGGCAAGCAATATACCCTTGTCCCCCAAGCAACTCTTAGGCTCCATTATGCTGTTGTGCTGAACATAGTCAGTAACAAACCAATTGATTTCCTCTGTCTGTCTTCCCTTCTGCAAAAGAGAACTGCCACCCCACACCCTTTTTCCTCCTTCTTTCTGAATGGTGGTTATACCAAGACAAGAAGCAGAGGATCTTATTAAAACAACTGAGAAATCGATCTGCACCACTCAGCACCACTTGGTCAATGCGAACTCTTAGGCATGGATGACAGCATCAGAATTTTTATCTGAGAACTGTGTGCATTATTCTCCTTTTTAAAGCTAAGGATTTCCCAGGTCATCAAATAATACTTCATTTGGGCTGTCTTTGAATGACCTCAAAGTCTTGGATTTTATGATAACTCTTTTAGTGGTAGAGTGCAAAATATCAACTCTGCACATGGATATAATTTTGGCTTGTTGTAAAAACTTCCAATCGTGTTCCTTGTATATACTTGGACAACGATTCACAAATGACAAAACAAATATTCCTAGGTGAACGCATTAAAGGTGAGTCAGAAGGATTCTACAGGGTCAGAGTATCAATGAGGGTTCATAAGTATGTCTTTACCTTTGCACATAGTATGTCTATATCTACTCAATATGTGTTCCAGAGTGTGTGCTCTTTTGTCCATTGAACCTTGGGAAGTGGGCTTTCAATACAAGGCTGCAGGAGAAATATATCAGCTGTGAGAGCTGTGGTAATTTTCTGCCCAGAAGATGTGCATGGAAAAGACATAAACTGGAAAGAACACTAGCAAGTCCAGCTAGAGGGAGTAAGGTGGGCGTGATGGGCCTAGACCAGTGTTTCCCAACCTTGGGCCTCCAGCTGTTTTTGGACTACAACTCCCATCATCCCTAGCTAGCAAGACCAGTGGTCAGGGATGATGGGAATTGTAGTTCAAAAACAGCTGGAGGCCCAAGGTTGGGAAACACTGGCCTAGACTATAAGCTCTGAAGCATCACAGCTAATGCTGTGGACTGGGGAAGCTGGCTTGCCGGCCCATAAAAGGGAGCCTTCAAAGAACCAGCCAGAGCCAGACCTCTTTGCCACTCTGCTCATTGCTGGTTATGCATAAGAATGAGATGTCTAAAACCGTTGGTGGCATGGAGCTCGCTTACGCAGCATGCACTCAGCTGTGTCTTATTGCTTGACAGAACAATTGTTAACACAGCAATTTTTACCCTGTCTGCTTTTGTGCCTAGAGCACTTGATGCTTCTTTGAAACCTGGGACTATTATTCTTTGATTCATTTATTGGGATTTTGTAGCCCGCTCTACCTTCAGAACGAACAGAATAGGTAGCTTCCATTTCCAGTATAAATAATACACAAAGATATATTTTGCTGCCTACACATACAGCAAAAGCATAAACTGTTTTTGAATGTTGAGTGCACAAAGCATACTCTACAAGTGCAAGGGGCTAGGGGAGCCCGGATGCTGTCTGCTGTCTCCAGCCTCACATAGCTTCCTTAGCCCTGCCCTCAAGGTCCATGCATTGAGATTGGATGTTTGCCAGCTGGATGCCTGTGCACCTTGGTGCAAATAGGCTGCCACTTGAACCAAATCCCTCAAGGGTGCTGACTGTGGACACTGATCTGCACCATAGGGGAATGTGAGTTGCATGATATCTGGAGTGGGGCCAGCAGTGTGTCCTTGTGGACCCTTAAACTCATGGAAAATCATTAAGGTGTAAAGAAAGCAAGAGAGATGTGGTCATTTGGCTGTCAGGCCATAACCTGGTAGTGCTCCTCTTGTATATCTCCTAAAGCAGGAATGCAACAGCACTGATGCAGTTTTAACCATCTCATGCTCAGTCTCTCAAGCTTCCTTCTTTTCTCAGCTCCATATCCCTACCACTCTCCATCTCTCTTCATTTCTGGCTTGCCTGATCCTCCTTGCGTTTCCTGCCTCCCCAGTCATTCTTGTTTTCCATTTTCCCCGTTGCCTGTTGCCTTCCAGCACGTCCAACCCTTTTACTCATTTACCATCTGCCACTCTCTACTGATCTTTGGATGTGTGTGTGTGTAATTTAAAACAAGTCTCTTCAACTAAGGGACAGATAAAAATGCCAAGCTCCTGGAAATCTGTGGTGGGTGAAGAAGAAAAGACTGATAAACAGAGGCTTCAAAGTTGTAAATAGGAGGGGGAGAAAATCCCCAGCTGGAGGTAAAACAAGAAAATGATGCCAAAGGCTCTCTTTGCTATCTTTGTTTTTCTGAAGCACAGTCCTGGGGAATGCAAGGTGGTGAGCTGGGGAAGGAGCTAGGTGAGCTAGACCTTAGACTAAACATGAAAAGTGCGGAAAGAACAAAACAAAACAAAAAAGGACCCTCCATACAGCACTGGAAGCTGCCACAGAAAACTTCAAATGGCATCTTTTGATTGGCACTCTTTTTCATCCCTTTGCATCTTGTTTTAAGCGGAGGGTGCCCAACACGGTCCCACGGCCCCTTCTGCTCTCCACTCCACACATCTACAAAAGGGTGTTTGAAGAAAACAAACAAAGCAGCAGGAATTCTGCTATTTCCCCCACCCCATACATAAACATATACGTAGGTGAGTCTGAATTTTATCTTTGTGTAAATACGCAACAAGGAGAAGAAACAACAAAAAACAAAGAAACATATGTGGGTGGGTGTCAGAGAGAGAGAGATGCAAGGTGTGTGTGTGTGTGTGTGTGTGTGTAAGAGAAGGATGGCAAGGAATTTTGTGCTTGTCTCCTCAACAGAATACATCAGTGAAGTGAACATGAAATGTCTGCTTCTGTCTGTAGTTGATTCTCTTACCTTTAGCTGCCAATAAGGATGCTACCAATAGATTGCTGTTCTGGTAAAAGCTCTGTTCTTCAGTTCAGGCTTATGGAAGTGCTTTGATGGCCAGCTATGTATACTTAGAACTTTGAAATATTAATACCCTATAAGGAGTAGCATGGTAGTTAAAGAACATAAATGCCCTATTTTTCATTACTGGACAGATGTTCTAGGTATATGTATAACAGACTCAGGGGATTCTCACATTTGGATCCCCATGCTTCCACCCAAACCTTTGCTGCCTTATTAGAAGAAAAATCCTATGCCTGAAAGCTTGAAGTAGGTGTTTTCCCGATATGAAAATGCCTATGAAACATTACAGATGTAAGAAGTGACCCACTAAAGGAAAGTACAAGAGAGTGTGACAAATGTGAATACGGCATTAAAATTGTATATGCATGCTAGGGCAAAACAATTTGTGATGCTGTGAATAATGTAAACCTTTCTGTATTTGTATTTGTATTTGTGGTTAGGGATATATTTGGGAATGGTTCTTCAAAACAAAAGGTTAAGTACTGTATATATCTTCATGTGCTTCTATGAAGACACCTAAATGTACCTGCAATTTCTCACAAGGAAGGTAGTGTACAGTGCACATATTTAAGTTTCAGGGGGTCAAGTACAGAGAGCAGCTTTCGAGCTCCATGGCTGGACATCGGAACCCACAGCCAGAAATGCAGCAAGAGTCTCTGGAAAAAGGCAGGTGCCTAATATTTCAGTTGACCCATGGTGCTTACTCTTCTGGTCCTTCTGGTGTGGTTGGTGGTGGGCTGGTAGAGACTGAAGCCCATTGCCTAAATTTAAGGCCATCTGGATTTGCTTGCAAACTGACCTATGGGACATTGCTGAATTGCAATTCCCCTCATGGGCCATGCTTGCTGGGGCTGATGGTGGGAATTGTAGCTTAGCAGCATCCTGGGACCAAAGGTTTCCCACACCTGCTCCTGAGCAACGTGCTTTTTATTGACCATGGAGAACCCTCCTTTCCTATATTCTATTAGACAGTAGGAAGATATGGCATGAGTATGGCTTGGCTGGGCAACACCTAAGGGAGGGCATACAAACCATCAATCTAGGAGTCTCTGAAGGGTATATTCCCCAAGGTAAAGAGGTGGGCAAAGTGGTATATAACTTGGATTTATGAGATGTCACTAAGAAAAGGTCAGTTCTGTAAAGGTCAACTGTATTTATATGCTGGCTAGCCTTGCCTTAGGAAAGTGGTGAAGAAACACCCATCACTTGGGATACATATAAAGCTAAACTAAGAAAACATTTGGAGAATACACAGTGGGGAGCCATCTGAAGCTATAACAGTGGAGAATGCCAGCAAGCGGGTGGTATTCCCAACTTGCTTATGAAATGGTGCAAACACAGAGACTTGCGCTGGAAATTGTCCAAAATGTCCACCTTCTTCCAGCTCCCTTTGCTGCAGTAAGATAGATAGCAACAAACAAACACCCTGCTGTTTCTCTTCTCCCCCCCCCCCAAGAGCTTGACAATTTAATGCCTCCCTGCAGACAGACTCTGTTCTACTTACTATTCATTTCCGTCTTCCTCAAAGATAGCCTCCAACCTCTTTTAGACATTTAGATTGGAGCTAGCAAGACCCACATTCTCTGTTTGGTGAACTGAATTGGTGCAAATAGCGCTCAATCTCGACAAAGAGGTCCAGTTAAAATACCCAGCTGTGTCAGTTTTGTTTTGTATTAGTATGATACGGCATCACAATTCAATGAATTTAAAAATAAAAATAGTTTGCTTTAAGGGCCCACAGCTGAAGAAAGAAAGGCTTAAGTATGAGTTGCATTTCATAGCTGTTATACAGTATATGGATCAAACTGTCATCCCGTGAACAAACGCAGTTTAGCTAAAAATATAGCAGCATTTTGCTGTTCATCTCTCCCTGTATCCTTCTTCCTCTTTCTTTTTCTATCATAGTTTTCTAAGGAACAGGGTGCTGTTTTAAATTGTAAGCATGTACAGCTCCAGGCACACTGCAAGAGTGTTAGAAATATACCAGCGCAGCAAATATAGCAACAGTCACTGACACTCAAGGAATAAGGCCACAAAAGTCTTAGCAGGGCTACTAGAAATAGTACATAGTTTAGGGAACAGCTGTTATCTCAAATCTCAAGCATCACTGTGCTACAGAAAACACTTAAGACTCCTACTGCATTTTAATACATTGAAGAATAGTTGGGAAAATATTCACACATGTTTATTTACACACATATCTGTTTAGAACCGTTACCAAAGGAGCAAGGATTTTTCTGTACATATTATGGCACCATTGAGATCTTCCCCTGATGACTATGAAGTCTGTGAAGGGGACACACACACAGTCCCCTTAGTCATGAAGTGGTGAGATGCACATCCTTTTCTCCATTGAAAAGTACAGAGAGCTGAAGGGGAAAGTTGGAAGTCTGACATTCTTTCCCACTTCCTCTTTCCAGCTTCAGATTAATTCCACTAGATCTGACTTTTAAATAGAGCCCTTGGGAAAGCGAAGTGTGTTCTCTCTCTCTCAGAGGAAGGGAGGAGAAAGAGAATTAACCAGAGTGGGCGTTGCCCATGGTACCCGCTCAAACCTCAAACTGAGCCCATGGATCTGAAAAGCTGATGACCCTGCATGAAGCACATACCTGAAAACATAGGGGCCAACTCCTAGGAGTTGAGGTCCCTTCACCCACCCCCCCATAAAACTTTTGAGGGGACTGCCCCCCCATTTTATGGACATTGCCATTCAAATTGCATGAGTGTGCCATGTCTTGTGACCGATTATGCGGGGCAGGCTTACCTGATACCCCCCACCCTCAATATTTTATTCAAGTTGGCACCCCTGAAACAGGAGGAGGTTTGTGGAAGACACATAGGCAGAAAAAGAGTGCTGTAAGGTGGTTGAAATCACCTTGAGGATGGAGGCCTAATTTTGAGGTTGCAGGCATTCTGATGTGGAACAATGATGAGCTGCCTTTCTGGCTACACATATGCCTTGCTTGTATATTTGAAAGTAAATAAAATACTTAAAACACACCCAAAGCCAGGGATGTCCTCTGTCACCTTTCTTATTCATACTAGCATTGGAGATACTCTTGCAAAATATTAGGATGGAGGAATAGATAAAGGGAGTTGTAATTGGGGGGAAATCCTATAAAGTCAGGGTATTCACAGATGAATTATTAATAACAACACAAGATCCAGAGCAGTCCTGTGGTGTTGGAATTAATTTAAATATATGGAAAAATTGTAGGCCTAAAAGTAAATTACCAAAAAACTAAAATGTTAACTAAAAATCTAAGTACAGGATAACAGGTCTCACTGGAGAAACATCCAAATTTGAAAAGGAATTGATTCAAGGTAAAGGAAAACACATCTCATGGATGTATGATTTATTATTACAATGGGAGGTAAAAGACAAACAAGTTAAAGCAGTAATGGTGAGATGGGCGCAAGACTTGGGTTATAACATTTATATGGAACAATGGGGAAAACTTTGGCAGGAGGATATTAAATTGATGGCTTGTTATAACCTCAGAGAGAATACTATGAAGATGATGTACAGATGGCATCAAACCCTGGCAAAACTTGCCAAAATGTATAAAAACAGATCACCCATGTGTTGGAGATGTAAAAAAAAGAAAGAGTCCTATCTGCACATGTGGTGGAATTGTACAGAAATCCGTGAATTTTGGGATAATATATACGAGGAACTCATAAAACTACTTAAACTTACTTTTTTTAAAAAAGACCAGAAATTTTCCTCCTAAGCATGTTGCCAAAGGAACTTGGAAAATCAAAAAGACCATTGGCCATGTATGGGATAACAGCTGCCAGAATATTAGTGGCAAGAAACTGGAAGAGTCAATCAATACCAAGTATAGTGGATTGGCAGAATCTAATGGTAGAATACCAGCAGCTAGCAAAGATGACAGGAAGAGTTAGAGGTCAGACAAAACAGAGAGTCTATAAGGAATAGAGAATATATAAAGAATAAAAATTATGGTGTAAACAGAAATCTCCTGGCAGAATTAGACAGAATTAGATTGAAATTCATATAAGGTAACGAAGGTATAATGAAAAATCTCAAGAAACAGGTAACTATGTGGTATAATGTACATAACAGATAAAGTACAATGAGAATACTTGGAAGTCTTTTTAAATGTTTGCAGCACTTTTTATATCTAATTGTGTGAATAATCATTGTAATAACAAAATACTTAATGTTGAGAAATTTCAAAATTACGTATGTTTTTTCTCTTCTTTTTTCCTTGATTTTTATACACTTGTCCTTATCTTGCATTTTTCTTTTCTTTCTTCCTTATGTTGTAAGCTTGTAATGGCAAATACTATATGGATGTATTCATTTTAACTCAATAAAGATTGACATAAAAAAACAAAAACAACAAAGCTTCCCTCATCTAAAGAAATCTAAATCCAGTAGCCCTGATTCTGGAATTTCTCAGCCCTCAGGTAAATAGGGAATACATAGCAATATAAAAGGAAAGGAGCTTTGGGCGTTAAAAAAAAATTGTGGGGGATAGTCAGCATTTCATCCCCTTGTCTCACAGTTATTTTGAAAACTGGGCCTGCATATCAGGTGCCCTGTGTCTGTTCCTATCTGCATGTCTGTCTCAGCATGCAGAGCAAAGAGGCACCTGTTCATAGTCCAAGAGCCCATACTGAGAAAATTACATTGGAAGGAACAGATTATGTGGCTATTTAAATGTCTTAGGGTGTGAAATCTCCAAAAAGTGCCAGCCTTATCAGCACTTGCTGGGGTATTAAGAGAGCAGCATCCTACTCTGAGGGCCATTTATCTCTGAGAGCATAGGCTCTCTCAAGGTTCAAAACAAGCTCTTCTCCCTTCAAAGACACTCTGATTTGTCTACCTCACATGGAACGCCTTTTTCATTACTTCTCCAACAACACATTTTTGAATGGTAACTGAATAATTCCCAGATTATGCTAAGAGAGTTTACTTTGTCTCCAATGAAAGCACTCTGCCACCACAAAGCGGCCATGGGATCCAGGTGTCTGTTGTTCTTTATATCAGTCTTGGCAGATTTTGGAATTGAATGCCCATGTTTATCCAACCTTAGTCTGGAAGAAGATCAGTGAATGTGGATCAAGACCCTTCCAAATGCAGAAGTGTTTCTGCCCAGTTTTGGCTGTCTCTGCCCAGTGACAAAAATGGAAATTATGCTTTAGCTGAGAATGTTTTGTTTGGGACATTTATTCTTGTTACTGCTAACTCTTAAAAAAATACCTACCCAATGTTCTGGTCAAAGTTTCATCTGTTCTCTTTATTAAAAAAAAAAAAACCCCGAGCAAAGAAATTTCAACCAGGGTCTTGCCTACATGCTCTGTTGCACTCAGCTAAAGAGAGCTGGCTAATGTACTTTGTACTCTATGTCACAGGAAACCCATGCCAATACTGTAAAATGAATGGAAGGTTCAGAGACATTGGGGCCACTGTAGGGAATCCAAAGGGAACAGAAGCTTCTAAGGATGGGCCTTGCTGATATTGCCATTCAGTTGACAGTCATTGGAAAGGAAGCAAATGAACCTCTGTTTTTCGCTTGCTTGCTTGCTTGTTTTGGATATATTCACATCTGGACCATAGATAAAGATTTCAAGTCTTACTGAAATGCTTCTATGAAGAAAAATGATGGAAGATTCAGGACAGACAAAAGTACATTTTCACACATAGCATAATGAAACTATAGCATTAAACTCAACCATAGAATGTGATTATGGCCACTAATTTAGATGGGCTTAAAAGGGAATTTAAAAACATGTGTATTTTCTCTCTTTCTTTTTTTTAATAAAATATTTATTGAAGTTTCACAAATTATATAAACAGACACGATAATACAAAAAAACACAGACAAAAAAGAAAAAACAAGTATAATTTCAAATCCTTATTTTCTTAAAACTTACTTCACCGACCTCCTCATACCTCCCCTTTCTGCATTCCAATTTCAAATATTACCGTAGTTCAGCAAATCCTCACCCTTAATTTTATCTAATTGTTAACCTTTCTTTTCTTTTGACTTACATGTGTATTTTCTCTCAAATTGTGCATTTTAATTAGTGCTGGGCCAAATATTTCCTTCTCCCTCGCTTTTGTGAGGCCATTTGTGATTACTTCTGGTGGTAAGCAAATTCTGTGAATTTCCCAAGGGGCAGCTTGCTTTTAGCAATGAGGGCTTCCCCAAAGACAGGAATAATATTTGATGGCTTAGTGAAAACTTTAAAAAGTGGATTGGTTTAACATTAAAGATTACATGGCCCAAGTTTTCTCAGTTTTTTCACACACAATAGCTTTGCCGCCATTTCAAACAGTGGTTATGGGGCCCTCAAAGCAGCCCTTGCTTTAGATTTTGGTACATCTTCACTGTTAAAGAGAGCCAGTGAGTACCGTTGGGCAACTGGTTGTGTGAAATTTGAGGGGAATCATTTTTGTCTCATAGGGGTGTACAAGGATTGAAAAAGAGAAACAGCAGCTGTTTTGGTTCCTGTCAGGCTTTAGGATAGGAGTGACATTGCATGCATTAGCACCCTTTACATATGTATTTGCTTCTGTGTCCTGTAAAGCCTGGTTAACTTGTATATTGACAAATAAACACAAACATCATCCATTCTCTATAAAGGAAACAGAGAAGAGGGGGTGAAAAAACATCATCATGTGTGCATATATTTGTAGCCACTGCCAGACTGGCTCACTTCAGTACCCAAATACCTTCTACATGAGCTGGCAAGTCAACCCAATTTTCTTCAGGAGTTCAACTTGAGTCTCTAATTACTGGACGTGAACCTATTTCCCAAAACTCCTTATTTTACAGATCTTTCTTTCATACAAAAAAAACAAAACCCTATTCCATTCAATGGCCTCTTAAGTAATTGAATTATGTATTTTGTCTCCTCTCAGGCAGGGAATTTGAAGGTGAGGAAGAGTTCCTGGAGATTCTGGGGATTACCCGGGAACAGTCGGGCAAGTATGAGTGCAAAGCTGCAAACGAGGTGTCCACAGCAGATGTCAAGCAAGTCCGAGTCACTGTGAATTGTGAGTATCTTTATTACCAGATTGGGGTGTGGAAAGCAACACTTAACTTCACCACATTGTCATGTTGATAACAAGAAGGAAAGTTTGCCTTACCTGACTGAAAATAATTATTTTAACCTTTGTGGGCTTGCTTTGGGGAGGACTTCAGCATAGAAAACTAGTTTGATATCCCTGCTGAGCTATCAATATCCATTACTTTAGCCCAGCATTGGCCCAAGACATTTTGGTACCACAAAATGGTGCCCCTACAGCCTACTAGGCAAGAAGGGTTGAGTGAAGATCTTAGTCAGGAACAAAGGAAGAAGGAAGGTTGCCTCACCTTGCCTCATGGATGGGCCAGTCATGTCTCAGCCTCTATTTTATGGGTATCCACGGGGCAGAGGAAATAGCAAGGAGGGACATTATCTTCCATCCTGGGATGGACCACAATCCCCAGATTCACAGCTTTAGTTTTCACTTTTTAAAACAAAAAATAAAGGTTAAGATTCTGGCAAAATGTCCAGGCACTATTCTTCTTGGTTCTTTGTGAGGAACTAGTCTGCTCCCCACTTTGAGGGTTTAAAATTATCCTCTGCACTCCGAAAGAATTGCTGTCAATACTTCCCATCTGAAGAATGTAAAACTGTACTTCTCTTTTTCCTTTTCAGTATGATTTATTTATTTATTTTGGAACACATTTCAAAAAAAGAAAAGGAGTATCAAAAAGCAAGAACAGGATAGAACAGTACTACAAAGGGAAAGGAAAACTCACTGTTTAATAGACCTTTAGTATATCATGTGGGAGGTTGTGTAACAAAGTGAAGCAGCCTAAGGAGAAGCTCACTTTCTATTGAGAAATCTGGATGTGTAAGCTATGTAGCCGAATCATAGGCCAAAAAAATATGCATGTATATTTGATTGGAATAATACACAAATTACTCAACCTATACAAAATCATGGATAACCATGGAATGCAGCGAAGTAGCTTCTGTCATACATCCTAACACAATCTGGATCTTTGTCTACATGAGATTTGTGCTAGTTCACAGTAGAAGAAGTAGTTGAAGAAGAAGAGTTTGGATTTCATATCCCGCTTTATCACTACCCTATGGAGTCTCAAAGCGGCTAACATTCTCCTTTCCCTTCCTCCCCCACAACAAACACTCTGTGAGGTGAGTGGGACTGAGAGACTTCAAAGAAATGTGACTAGCCCAAGGTCACCCAGCAGCTGCAAGTGGAGGAGCAGGGAATCAAACCCAGTTCGCCAGATTACGAGACTACCGCTCTTAACCACTACACCACACTAGCACAGTACAATCAGTGGTGGACTTTGGGCTTTAAAATTTCAGCGGGGCCTTGTTCAACACCAAAATTCAGCATCCCCCACCTCTCACCTTCCGTTGCTTGTCATTGTTGTGCCGTCCTCAGTAGTGCCCTCTTGGCTCAGTGCCCACTGCAGGCAAACTGGTCCCAGTCCCCTAAATCTTGCTTTGCTGTAATTCTATACATGCTTACTAAGGAGAACATTCACCAAGGCTCAGTAGGGTTCATTTCCAGGTAAATGGATATAGGATTGTATCCTAAGGCTGCAACACACACACTAGAGATGGGCACAGCACTGAGCACAGTAAGATTTACTTCTGAGTAGACTTGTTTAGGATCACACTGCCAGTCATACTTGTGCAATATAATAATCACTATTATTTTCACATATAGAGAATCACTAGTTCTCTGACATTAAAGGAGATTGGAGAGGGTGCAAAAAAAGACCTGACAATAAGTAACTGTAAAATGTGAAATGCTGTAATTACTATCTTCTGGGTGACCACATCTGTATGCAAATGGGTGCCACGTTTCTTTATTATTTTCTCCTAATGGCCTTTGTTTGCCATGTTTTCTGAGATGAAGTGCCCTTTCTTATTAAATAGCATCATTCTAATGAGATCGTTATTTAAAAGCCTATCCTACATGTAGGCATGAGATATTTACCCTTCCGTTGTGGGATAGATAAAAGCAGCAGGGAATACAGCTTGTTCCCAAGATCAAAACTCCTGGCTTCCATTATATTATCATAACAAAGGGAGCAGCCTAACTCAACTCTTTCTTAACTTCTCTTCAACTTGATAGACATAAAAACAAAAAAAGAGCCCTTCTAGATCAGAGCAGAGCCCCATCTCATCCAGCATTCTGTTCCTACAGGAGCCAACGAGAACCCTATGGGAAGCTTATTATTATTATTATTATTATTATTATTATTATTATTATTATTTTATACCATGCCCTCCCCAGCCAAGGCCAGGCTCAGGGTGGCTAACAAGCAATAATAAAAACAAGTTGAATGAATACAACTTAAAAACAAGATTAAAATACATTAAAATATTGAAACATTAAAATATTAAAATGCAGTCTCATCACAGGAGGAGAAAGGAAAAAGAAAAAAGAAGGTGCAGGAGTGACTTGCCCAGTGGGCAACAATATTCTCCTGCTGGGTTGGGTTGCCACTGTCCTTTGAGTAAATAATTTTAATATAAATTATATTTGCATAAATTTGCATAGGAGTAAACCATAGCAAAAAACAAACAAACACCTGCCTTGTTTTCAGACGATGTGGATGCATCATCTTAGAAGAGGCATTTCCTCACGCATAAAGGAAATGCTTCTTTCGAGTTGCCACTCAAGATGTGCAGGTATAAATATTAGGGGTGTGCACTGGCCACAAGACTCAGTTCAGATCAAAATTCAACACTTTGGAAAACAGCCTGCTTCAGTCCATAGACTGCCTTATTTGACTTGGGGATTGTCTGCCTTTTCCTCATTCCTTCCCCTCCAAATACACTGCTGGAAAATAATAATAAAAATTAAGCTTTAAAAAGGTGGATGAGATTTGTAGCCATAGCAGCTGCTTTAGGGTGCATAAAACCTGGAAAATTGCAAACAGATTGGTACAGAAACATTTGTCGGGGGCACTTTTAAACTTTGCATTTTTAAAAAAGAAAAATAAAGAAAATATCTATATTGTTTTTATTTGGGGGAAGAATTGGATTATATTTGTAAGGAAGTTCGTTCCTTCTAAAAGCATGAATTCTGCTGAATTTCAAATGGATAACTGCAGTAGCCATTACAGTTTGTGAGTCTACTTTGTTTCCTTACCCGCACTCATGATTGAAAAACCAAAAAGTGGCTGTAACGTTATTTCTTCTTACAGAAGTAGGTGAAATTTGAAGGCATAGTAGCCAGAATGGATAATGCTGGCCAAATAACAGGCAACATGTCCAGGAGCTTTTGTAGCAGGCATCCTTAAAAGTTGATTTATTTAAGGAAACGCCTATAACTTCTTTTATTATTATTTGGGGGCAAAATTGGGGCAGATAGAGTTGAGCTACTCTTGTTTAATTTCTCAACCCAACTCCTACCTTCTAGTCATATAGAGTATGTTATTTCTTTCTTTCTTTTTCTTTCTGTTTTCTTTTTTTTTCCTTTTTTTTTTTTTTTTTTTGCTGTTAATGGCTAATCTGTACTGGTGTGCTTTCAATAAGCACCTTAAAGCCTGGTTGCTTGTTTATAGCCTTTGGGGAAGTTAATGAGGCCAAAAATATCGCAGTTGGAGATATCTTGCTTAGTGTCTAACTGAGGTTTATGTAAGATTGAGAAAGAGGAAATTTACATTAAAAATAGACTCAAATACACTCAAATTTGACTCTCTCTCTCTAAAGGCTTTTGTTTGTTTGAGCTGTCATTGCACATTTTATTTAGCAGTGGCTCGAATTAAAAATGCACAATCTAAACACAACACTGCAGATTGCAGCTCTAGCACATAGCTGGCTTTTTGTGTTAGGAATAAAGCAAAACCTGGAACGCTATTAATCTATGGGAAAGATGCTGGAAATTATTTTTAATGAGCCATCATTACTTTTACCGGATGTAGTTTGCCAGTTACTAAAAGCAATTCTGTACTATTTTTTCCCAGTGCACATCATCACCATTATTTAATATTCCACTGTTCTGTGTACAAGCAAAGGTGGTGGAGTGGTTAGCATGCTGTACTTAGACCAGGGTACTTGAACTGGAATCCCATGAAGTCCCTGACCTTGGCCTAGGCACTCTTTTGCCCACCTCTCCCCCCACAAACTACTTCATATGAGGATAAACAGAATGCACTCCATGCAGGCTATTCTGAGAGGAAGGGTGGGATACAAACGTGACAAATAAGTACCGTATTTTTCCGTGTATAACACGCCCCTGTGTATAAGACGCCCCCTATTTGGGCGGACTCAAAATAAGAAAATGGGGGGAGATTGCCCCCGTGTATGATGACCCCCCCCCCTTTTAAACATTTTTCCCCCTCAAAAAACTAGTCTTATACAAGGAAATGTACGGTACTTGAATTTGAACAAAAGCACCAAGTGGGCAGAAAACTTTGATTTCACTTATGCATTTGGGTTCTAAATTTGCTGCTCAGAAAAAGTAACCCTTAGCTCACCCAATGCAGCCACCAGTCTTAGTGTGTTGTAGTAATGAAAACAACAGTTTTAATACCATAAAGAATTTCAAAAAGAGGTTAAAAAATAAAACTCCAATTAATGGCCTTATATAGAAACCATCATTCCCATGCCATTCAAGTCATAAGAAACAAAGTTACAGATTAAAATTACAGTAAAGGTAAAGGTAAAGGACCCCTGACAGCTAAGTCCTGTCATGAACGACTGTGGGGTTGCGGCGCTCATCTCGCTTTACTGGCCAAGGGAGTTGGTGTTTGTCCACAGACAGCTTCCGGGTCATGTGGCCAGCATGACTAAGCTGCTTCTGGCAAAACCAGAGCAGCGCACAGAAACGCCATTTACCTTCCCGCCAGAGCGGTACCTATTTATCTACTTGCACTTTTGGGGGTGCTTTCGAACTGCTAGGTTGACAGGAGCTGGGACCGAGCAACGGGAGTTCACCCCGTTGCGGGGATTCGAACTGCAGACCTGCTTGGCAAGTCCAAGAGGCTCAGTGGTTTAGACCACAGCACTACCTGCGTCCCTAAATTACAGTAGCACATCTGAAATCACCCCAAAGAATAAGTAACATATGGCAGAGAAGGGATGGACAGATCAGGCTGTGCCTAAACTGGGGCACTTTAACAGGTGCCCATGCATAAGTGTGTGGTGCCCAGTTTGCACACATTAATATGCAAAACAATAAATAAATAGAAAGATCTGCACACACAAAATCATACATACTTACTAATCTCTTACTAATCACAAAATACATACTAAAATATGTGTTTTATTCAATGTATGCAATTCTAAATGTATTTAAACCTACAATGCACATCTTAGTGCATTTTGAACAGACAGCTGTATTGCAAAATTCAGAGAAGAGCAGAAACCCGAGGATAATTACTATCCAAAGGACACATTATTCTGGGACCTGCAGATCAGGTCAGTTCACATTGGAATTTACAGAAACTGACTTCCACAATCAACCCTGGCACAGAGTAAACAGATGTTTAAATCAATATGTTTATCCTACAGCTAAAAAAGTTGAATATATTCTTCTTGTGTTTATCTGTTGCAGCTACAAATCTGACTACCCTTGTAATAGGGCAATGTTGTTTAGAATATTTTGTATTGAACAGGTGTTGTCTTATTTGCCACCTTTGAGAAAAGGGGGGGGGGTCATTCAGGATCCACTGAGATGCTATAGATGGAAAATTAATATGAGTTTGAGTTTCAACTGCACCCTTCCCATGTATGCTATAACCCCCAAAAGCAAAATCAATGCCTGGATGAGAACAGCTGGTGGAAGCCAGTCCCTTCTCTTCATGCATTAACTATTCCCTGTTTTAGTTGGCCGAGCAGGGCTAAAATCTTTCTTCAAAATGCTCTTTTGAATATCAGCCTTTAGGGGGCATAGGAAGCATAATTTATATCAGATTATATAGTTGCACGGTTTCTCCACCCTTGGATTATTGTTTAATTTTTGTTTATTATCCCTCCTAAAAGAAAGGATATAGCAGGAAGGGGGGCAAGGATGAAGGGTGATATACAAACTTAAGTAAATATATAAATAAATTTATGATCTAGGTAAGATTCCTATATTGCAGGGGGTTTGAACTAGATGACCCTTGGGGTCACTTCCAACTGGGGTCACTTCCAATTCTTTGATTCTATGATTCTAAGTATGAAAAGGGCAGCAAAAGGACTCTTAGTTTTCTTTGTGGTTTCAGTCATTGGAAAGTGATGTCACTCAGTCATTCCCACCTAACACAAGAGGGAAAATAGCTCAGTGTTGGAGCATGTGATTTGCACACAGAACAGGAGTGCCAGCTTGGCCCCGCGACCGTGGGTGTCTGGGGCCATGGGTGCCATGCAGTGTGCATGGTCCTGGCACCAAAATTTGTGGGTGCTTGGCTCCTTGATGGGGAATTTGGTGGGTGCTCGGGCTCCCAGGGCCCCAGGGAGTTGGCACCTATGACATAGAAGGCTTCAGGTTCGACCTCTAGAATCTGTTGGGCTTGGTAGACAAAACAGCATGGCCAGATATGATACTGTGGAACAAATTGAGAAACATCCCGAATCTGTCGGGCTACCACAGCTAAATCTGCATCCCAATTAGGGAAGTGGAGCAGAGGAATCTCTTCCTGCCATCCTTGTCCTTCACAATCACTTGCCCTTCATTTAAGGTATCAGCATTCTTAAGAAGTAGCATATATCTTTCATGCAGCCTGTCCTTATGTACGAGTTCTTGGAAGTAAGCCCATGGAGTTCAGCAGAGCTTATTCACAAGTCAGTGTGCATGTAGGATTTTAGTGCTTCGTATCAGATGGTCTACTAAGAGAAAAGGAGCTGGGGGTAAAAGTCAGAACAGCAGCTATTTTTGTATTTTAGTCACTTGTTCCTCCTCTAGAAACATAATAACATAAATAAATAGCAAGTAAATACAGGCCTTTTTCAGATCCAGCCAGACGATTGCAACTTCCCTCACAATACCTTCTCAGCAAAGGGGAACTGCTGTTTTTTCTTAGCAACTGAAATCAGTTGGCCTGGAGTCCCTTAGACAGGGCGATGGGCGAACGGGATTAAAGCCAATGGAACTGGCCATGGGCCTGCCTAGAATGTCTCTCTTAAAGTGTTGTGGAGCGTGGCTAATATGAAGAATGCTGCTGAAAGTGAGAGAGTCAGCTCCTTGGCAGGGAACAGGAATACAAAGCATTGCTAGGCCTGGTGGTGTAGCTTTCAGGTCTGTAGAAAGGTATTTGTTCATTTCATGACTCATCTCGTGTGTGAGGTCCAATGGAGCGGAAATGGTTTGTCTCGCTGCAGATGGCAAAGAGATTTACTGCCTACAAAAATACATTCGCACAGTGAGGTTTTGAAAAAACACCCGGCACTTCTCCTGGTGTTTGCCTTCTTTATCCCTAGGTCTCATAGCAAGGTCGAGTTCTTGAAATAAAGATTTTGTGCTAACTAAACAGGGCATATTATATTCCCCACAACCACCGCTTTTGTGTATAAAAACACATTTCCTTTTTCCAAAGGGATCTGATCCCTTTTCTCTCGAAATCATAACAGCTTATTTCTGCAAACTCAGTAAAAACAGGAAAGCTGTGATCCTGACAGCCGCAACCACTCAACCACAGAAATGGTGGTGGTACTGTTGATAGCAAAGGAGGAAACACCCTGAAGTAATATCCTACATCAGCCTTTGTCAGCCTTGTATCCTTCAGATGTTTTAGATTACTACAACTCCCATCAGTCACAGTCAGCATACAGTATACTGATTGGAGTTGCTGGGAATTGTAGAGGGGGGGGGGAACTATGGAGGGCACCAGGTTGGCAAAGATAGACCTACACCTATGGCTGGACACTTTGATACTAAAGTAGAAGCACATGAAGCAGTCATTGTAGGTAATGTGTGGCATGCTCCACCAAGGACACAGATGTCAGGATAGCAAGAGGGGCCTCAGAGATGGGCAGGAGTAAACCACACTTGTGATTCCTCGGCTGCTTCAACCAGCAGTTCCAATAATGACCCCCAATCAGCTCAGCTTGTCTGCAACATTCACCCATCTTAATATTCTCCCTTTAATTTCCATTGCTGCTTTTATCCCCTTGTAACAGGTGAGTGACTCGTAATTGCTTGTTTCCTTCACTTTTGTCATTTTTTGGCAACCTTAATGTCACCTTCCATTCAATGGGTCTTTCTGCTTCATGCAAAAGTGTAGATAAGCTTGGGTATAGAATCATAGAATCATAGAGTTGGAAGAGACCACAAGGGCCATCGAGTCCAACCCCCTGCCAAGCAGGAAACACCATCAGAGCACTCCTGATATATGGTTGTCAAGCCTCTGCTTAAAGACCTCCAAAGAAGGATACTCCACCACACTCCTTGGCACCACACTCCTTGGCACTCCTTGGGTATCTACTGCTTTGAACGGCTTTGTTCCTCCCATCATGGCTCCAAAAAGTCTTTCTCTCCTGCAGACCCTCCGACTATCACGGAATCCAAGAGCAATGAATCTGCTACCGGACGACCAGTTTCGCTTAAGTGTGCAGCCTCTGCTGTTCCTACACCTGATTTTGAGTGGTACAGAGATGACACTAGGTAATTATACCGCTTATATATATTTTCATATGTTATCTTTGATGTCTAGTAAAAGGAAGAAAGAAACCTAAGGCCCCTTGTTCTATCTACAATCAGTGTTTTACAACCTACATTTTAAAATGGATTTTGCTTAAGGAGATAGTGCAGTTAATTCACCGAACACAACAAAACACAGTGTTGTGGGAGGGAAATGGGGGAGAAAATGGGTGTTTAAGGGCCCTCCCATGACCCTACCCTTTCTGCACGGGATATACCACTCACAACCAAATTTATCAAGGATACGCAACATCGCATTTGAAGACACATGATGGAAGGCAATGTGTAGGTTTACTCAAAGTATACTACAAAGTCTCCTACAACTCTGTCCAAAGTCAGTGGTGATTCAAATAGAAATCCAACTTGCAGTCATCCCATTCTTACTGCTGCGAAGTACACAATCCATACAAGAGCCACACTGTCTGAGTTGATCAACTCTGTGGTGAAGCTGCTTGCCATTTTTATTTCTTGCTTCCCTTGTCTTCTTCCACTTTTAGCTTTTTCAAAGTTTTTTCTGGTCTTCATGCAAGTATTAATTATGATTTGTGAAGAGCTTAAAATACAAACAAGCCAAGCACAAGGCACATAAAATGCAAGTCCTGCTGAAGGGCTTGGAGTCTAATTTAGATAACAAAGTGGCAGAAACAAGAGTAATATTTATTATTTATAAACTACTTAAAAATCTATAACTCCATCCCTCTCCCTTTTCTTTCTAATTCTTTATTCTTATGTCCCCACCCTTATCTCTTGTTCATCTTTGGTCCCAGTTTCCCTCTCTCTCTGTTTATTTACATGTCTGCCTTATAGTCTCTATATAGTTTCATTCTTTTCTCTTAGCATATGAGGAGCATATGAGGAATGACTTCATGCCATTACTGTGTTTACCAATTACTTTTCTTGGTTCTCAGGATAAATAATGCCAATGGTCTGGAGATCAGGAGCACAGGGAGCCAATCTTTCCTAACAGTGGCCAACGTCACTGAAGAACATTATGGCAACTACACCTGTGTGGCTACCAACAAACTGGGAATCACAAATGCTAGCCTATTTCTCTACAGTAAGTATGGAAGAGGGAAGAAAAAGTCCAAGTGGGTTTTTTAAAAAATGCATATTTTGCAGTAAGAAAATGATTCCCAAATAAAGTTTCCTGTACTGTCCTTCTTCCACCCATTTACCCCATGAAAAATCTCTCCAGAGGGCCAGGAGCCCCTCTTGAACAACTTAGGATATGGCGTGGGGAGCTACTAAAGAATCACTCCAAACATGGCAGGCCACTGCCAAACCTGAGGTGATATACTTGGCAGCCTCTCATGCCGTGGTCTACATTGTGTGGGTGTGTGGGCTGATCTTCTGTAGGCCCCTTTCCCAGGGGCACTGGTGGCTGAACTGGAGAGGAGGCATGGAGACTTTTCCTCTGTGAATTTTCTTACCATTACAGTAAAAGACATGGCCACATTCATACTTGAAATCCAATGTACATGGCTGTAAGAAAAGGCAACCTGCTCTGTCCTTGTTCATCATAGAACATGGGAAAAACCACCATCATAATCTATTTAAAGAGAAAACTGGTACCAGACCAACGTGTGGCCGAAACAATGAAAAGGCCTTTTGAACACTTGGTAAGACGATGGAGGTTAGCAACTGGGAGAAAGAAAGGGGAGGCTGGAAAAAGTGCAGAAATGAGAAACTGAAAGGGGAATAAGGTCACAAAGCAGAAACAGAACTGGAAAAAAATGACTTGAAAGGATGTAACTGTTTTCAGAGACTATGAGAACAGATGATACTAAATCTCAGGGCCGACCCCCATATGTGGCAAGGTGAGGTGACTGCCCTAGGTGGCAGGCTTAACAGGGTCAGCAGATCTTGATGTAGATCTTTATTCCCCCCTTGTTCCTAGTGTAGATCACTCGCCCCTTCTTCCTTGGCAGGGAGGGGAGGCTACATTTTGTGGTTCACCTCAGGTGCCAAAATGTCTTTGGCCAGTCCTGCTGAATATAAGGGAAAGGTGAGGAAGTCTGTGCTAACTAACTATAGCTGAATGTGTTTTTGTACACAAAATTACTAACTGTAGGTCATTCCTAATGTTGAACAGTAGCCCTGCATTTCAACTTTCTATTAGCCCAACATGCAAACCATAAAAATGGCATTTCAGTTGTGTTATAGATAGTCTTAAATCCAATCCATATTTCATGTCTAGAAAAGGCTGTGAGACTATAAGAGATCATTCTGAAAGCAAATTCTGGTTTTAGGTGCAGAATCGTATCTTCCAATTTATTTTTTAAAAAATAGAATAATTAGGCTAAGAAATCAGCTGAATTATTCACTCCCCCCCCCACACCGTTTGCTGGATTCTATTTTATGAACATTTTTCTTCTCTTAATTCTTTATTAATTTGACTAAAAGAAAAAGGAATCAGCATGATTTCCTAACTAAACATGACCTTGCTTTGCAGTTGTTTCCAGGAAATCTAATCAAACCTTCAGATCAGACCTGACATATCCAAGGTTTACTTCTCTGTAATAAATTTCTAAAGTTCAGTCCATAATCTCCCCTGGACATTATATATGGAGTTGGGGGCTATTATTTCTTTTTCTATCAGCAGTTTCTTTATAAGGTCTTCACTGATTTGAAATATCCCTGAGGGCAAACTCAGTTAACACAAAAAATTTGACCTGCTATAGCTCTGACCTACTCACCTGTGATGATATAAGATATTACGGAAAATGAAAAATATAAATGGCTAGGAGATGGATGAATGTTGTTGATACTTTTATTACAGATGGACAAACTGGGGTATGATGCATGATAGGGCCAAGCCCAGGGTTTTATAGGAAGCCAGTAGTATATACCCAAAGAATAAATAAAAGGAAATCCATGGTAATCTAATTTTTTTAATTATTATTTTCTCAGTTTTATCTAGGATTAAAAAAACAACAACCAACCTGGAGTATAATTCCCATCACCCACAACCAGCATAGTTAGTGGTCAGGGATTATGAGAATTGTAGTCCAAAATGCCTGAAGTACCCCAGGTTGGGAAAGGCTAATAGAGAGAGACTTTTAGAAGATCCTTCTAGATCAGTTAGCACAATGGCACTTTCCTCCATCTGGACAACCCCTATTCCGCTCAGGAAGGTTGGGAGAATCCCCAGAATGGGGTGTAAGGTTAGGAGAGGGGAGATTGTTCCTTCTGGCAAGGAGAAACGCTTACACTGAGGTCCAGTGCCAAAGGCCTTCCGGCAGTTCCCTTACTGCAAGAAGCGAAGTTACAGGGAACCAGGCAGAGGGCCTTCTGGGTAGTGGTACCTGCCCTGTGGAACACCCTCTCACCAGATGTCAAAGGAAAAAACAACTACCAGACTTTTAGAAGACATCTGAAGGCAGCCCTCTTTAGGGAAGCTTTTAATATCTAAGGACTACTGTATTTTAATATTTTGTTGGAAGCCGCCCAGAATGGCTGGGGAAACCCAGTGAGATGGGCAGGGTATAAATAATAAATTATTATAATATTACTACTATTTTACATTTTAAAAAATACTGCCCAGAATGCAGTTAGTAAGGCATACCACAACACCTCTTTGCTTATTTCCTATTCAGCATCTGCCCTCACCACTCTGCTGATTAAGCGGTAAATTTGGTGGGATAGTAAAAAGTGATTTGGGGGTGATGTGGGAAGCTCTTGAAAAGAAATGGCAATGAAAAATTATTGGCGTGGGCATGAATGTAGTAGACCAGTGGACTACTGCACTAGTTGTGGTGCCTAGTTGTGGTGTGAGCAGCTTAGATGTTATGCTAATGCAAAGAGAGCAGGAAGCTCAGTTGTATCAGTGTGTTGCTTTTCTTCACAAGCTCAAGTTGCAGGTACAGCCATGGTTTCTTTAACAAACCCTAAGTTAATCATGAGTTGTCCCACAATCAAACAAGCCCAGGCTTGATTCTCTCAAAGTTTGGGTGTTTTCCAGCTGCTCTTGCCTCATACCTTTGTAGTTTGGTTGTCTGAGGTAGGGTGTTCAAACAAACCACAGTTAAAGAAAGGTGCTGGGTTCACACAGAACACCAAGCCATAGTCAAAGCAAACCAACAACAAACCATGGCTTCAGATCACGATGTCATAAGACATAGTGCAGTATTATGTGCAAACCACGCCATTAAATATCTACTGAGAGCAACAGGAAGCAGAGGGTACTTGCAATTCCTACTCTCTTTATATCTGTATAACATCCAAAGCCACTCTGCATGCAATTAAATGTGTATATACTGTACATCTTTGGTTTTTTTAAAAAAATAAAGTAGCTTTTCTCCTGTGACTAAAGATGAACACTTCTCTCTAGCTTTTAGATAAGTGGGGGGGGGGGGGGGGAAGAAGGACCTGGAACAAATTTCCTATGTAGTCCACGAAGATGAGAAAAACTTAGTATTTCTGTGTTAAAGAAGTGTATAATTGGAGGCCTGGTCGTTTATAATTGGCTATCATTAAGCTTCAGAAAGAAGCAAAAGGAAGCACAAGCCATTTTGAAATACCCCTCCAAGCCTGCTTGGCCTCACATCCAAGAACAAACTAGAGCAAGTGATACAGCCCTCCCCTTTTGGGTGGTTTTCTTTTTCGGAATCAAAGGGATTGAAGCATCAGTAAGAGACTTTTCATGCTTTTTAATAGAGAACAAATTTGTTCAAAGATATCCTCTCCTTTGAGAGGCAGATGGAATGTCAGTGCCAGAAGGTTCTGTAGTGGTTGAAAAATGACAGGAGCCGAGATTGAAACTGCGGAATAGGGGCAAAGTGAAATGTTTGTGGCTTTGCCCCATAGCAAAAGGGTGCACAGGGCTTATTGGGTCCTGCAAATTATTTGAAAAATACAGCCTAGGAAGGGACAAAAATAAGTGATGGATGATCCCAGGCAGAGCGTGAAGAAGGCAGAGGTGGGCTTCAATACGCAGCACCACCTAAAGCAAAATGCACTTTGGGAAGTAAGGGACTGGACCCAAAGGAGGTGGGAATATCTGTCATCAGTGGAGATTTATACCTGTCATTCCTATGGCCATTTAGAAATGGGAGGATTTGTCCAACGAAATGAAGCAGAGCTAGGCAGGAGAGGAACAAGATTGAAACACACAGCAACAGGAGTAATAACAAACTGTCGGAGGACAATGCCCTGAAATTGATCAGAAAGGCCCAAGTGCTATCATCACTGCAGAATATAGTGATCAACACATCAGAAGTATCTCCTCTAAATACCAGGTGAAAGAAAGCATTTGCTTTAGACAGCTTCCTGTCTCTTTGAGAGACATTGGCTGTCAATATGTGCAGCAATGTATATAATTCAATCAATTGTTTGACAGCTCGTAGGTTCATTTATCAAATTTTAGTGGCATCAATGGACTGAGAACTGGAAAGCATTGAAGAAAAACAGAGTATTTTTTTTATTAAATCCCCAAACAATGCTGCAATCCTATACACACTGGCATGGGAGTAAGCCCTACTGAATTCAGTAGAACTTAGCTCTGAGTAGTCATGTATAGAACTGCACCATAAGCCACAATCATGCAGAAACTTTGGTGGTGGAAGAAAACCTGGGCAAGCATGCATTTCACAAGCCTTACTCTGAATCACAAAAAGAGGTGGGGGAGAAATGGGGGAGAATAGAACCAAGGCTCAGGAAACAAGTCCCCCAAATTTTCTGAGGACAGATTGGAATGTGTAGGTTTTGTGTGTCCAGTATATCGAAACCTCTTTTCTTATTTTGAATTAAGTTAATTATTGATAAATAAATTCTGAGATGTCACAGCAGGACTGTGCAGATGTTAAATGTCCCATATACAAATGCAGCCTATGTGCCTCAAACAGAGGGAGGCAGCAAGGCAAGTGGGTGTAATCCTGCCTCCCCATCCACACAACCAACACACTTGCACTCAGTCACCTAATATCAATATAGCTTAGCAGTATTTGCTGCAAACGCTGTGGGAAATTCAGGTCATATTTTACCAAGCAGCTTTCCTTTGACGAGAGCCCTGGAGATTTATGATAGCTGCGTAATATAATCCTGGTGCAAATGTACAGGCTGAGCAGGCGGTATGAGGTCTCGGGAGCAAGCACACGCTCCGTTGCATCGCCATTTTAGAACCACATGATAACACAGCCTTTCCTGTACATGCACACACTGACCACAGAAAGCATTGTTTACAACCCGCTAGCTTCATATGAACATCGGATAGGTACATAAGCCATCTTGAAGGAGTTGCGCTACAAAACGTGGCCTATAAATACTTTAAAATGATAATTGATTGGCAGCATAAAAACTGGAGCACATATAATAATTGATTGGCGGCAGAAAAACTAGAGCACAGTTTTCAGTCGCACGGGTGGAAAGGCACTCGACAAAGTATCTGCCATCACATGGTAGCTATCTGTGCACAGCAAGTTTTCAGAGGGGTGTAAGTCATCCAGTGAACCAGGTTGTTTTCTCAAAACTTCTACAAAATGTGGCATGGATAATTTTTTCCCCTGCTCCTTTTGCTGCATAAGTTTCACTGGCCCACAGACGCAGAGGCCACATGGGGCAATTTCATGCAGCCTTTTCTTTGTGGTTGTAACATGTGGACCAGCTCTCAGTTGTGATTTAATGAACGGACTGTGCAGCAGACCAGTGGCTAGCGTGCTTTTCATTTTATGCTTGCCTTAAGCATTTTACTCAAGAGCTATAGTATCACAGAGAGTAACAAGGCGAGGTGGAATTATTAGGGCAGGAATGGGGTGGAGTAAGAAGGGTGTTGCACAGCAGGCCGGGGAAAGGCACTGCCGTTTTGTACAAAGCAATGTAATAATGAGGCCAGAACGCTTCAGAATAACCACTTGTGAAGAAGTGTCTTGCCAACTGTGCGAGGGAAAGGTAATGGGCTTATGTTATTTAAGCGCACTAAATAACAAGGAAATCCTGTCACTGAAGCTGACTGTTTTCCCCGAACAATAGGCCCCCATTGCTACATAAACACTAAGTTCCAGCCTGGCTGTGTATTTTTCCAAGCCAAAAGACAATATCTTCCAGCACCTGCTGTGACATCAAACACTCCCATTAAGGCAGTTAGTGCAGGGAGATCTGTCATTAGTCACAGGGATGTGCTTGACCTGCTGTAGCCTGATTGGCTTATAGAGCTTCCACAACAAGTCGGGTTGTAATAGCACGGTGTGCTCTGCCTAAGGAGCATTGCGCCGTTGGTGCCTGAAAAGGTTTATAAGCAAATAATGACTGGCTGACTTCTTGAGAGATCCGCCAGGAAATGCTTTAACCTGTGATGAGCTTCATGAAGCTCCCATAAGCTCAGAGGGCACATCCAGCATATATTGTCATTCCTAGCTATGCTTCTGCCTAGAGCTTGCAGTTTTTGTACAGCCACCTGGTTATGAATGCACTCCCCACAGAGGTGTGCCTGCCATCTTCTCTGTGCAGTTTTTGGTGAATGCTTTTAACCTTGGCCTTTGACAACTGTGATGTGAGTTTTCAGGACCCAGCCTATTCCTGTGACCGTGATTTGTTTTAGCTAATTTAATTTAATTTAATTTTAAATTGTTGTAACCTGGCCTGGGACCTGCTGGTGAAGGGCAAGTAAATACTGTTAATTAATAACGAAAACAATACAAGGGCAGAATGTTAGCTCCTTCTGTTCAAATAGACATGCCTCAATACCATCAAAGCTTAGTCCTAGATCCTTTTAAATTTGGGTGTGGCTCATATTGGAGTTTGCTGCTGAGATCTAACCCCCACAACCTCTTCCCTTTGCCCGAACATATTTGGCAGTGGTGCGACAGCAGTGACAGGCACCAGTCAAACAGCTACATAGCCTTTATGGAGGTTTCTGTGCCAGGCATCCCTCCCTGGCACCAAGAATGCTGGTGGGGACTGGATTCTGTTGTACTACCGATGGCATCACTGGGAATTTGAGATGCTTCATAGGAAAGGATTAATAAATGGAATGAAATAAATAAATTTAGTACATAAATAATTCAAAGCCCTACATTGAGACAGATTACACATATCCTTCAGTCTTGTGGCCAGCCTCTGGTTAGTTCACCCTGGGTCTGCCACTGATTTCTGGACAATAATTTCTTTCTCTCCCTCTTCTTATCTCAGTTTCCCAGTCTGTAAAAGCCTGAATGAAGACGTAAACCAAGCTTCTCCAGATTGTACCCAAACATACTATGTTCCTGGGAGTCATTTGCCTAATAGACTCTTTGGTGGTGACATTTGTCATTTAATCAAGATCTTTCCTTTTAAGAGAGAGAGGGTGGTCCCTTAAGCCATTTATTTTGGAAACTGACTAAGAGATGCTGCAACATTGTCATTGAAATCCACAATTTTCACTGGTACTTTGGAGATTCTGCCATGAGACAAAAGGGTTTAAAGATAAATCAAGACATATAATGCAACTGAGTTTATACGAAGGAGATGCCATCATTGATTCTTGAACATGGCCTGTCTGTACAGAGTAGAAAGTATCTAGAATGTCTTTGCTGCTTGCAGTTCAGCATAGTTAACCAAACATATTAACAATACAAATTTAACAGCAAAGCAAAATAGGCAAAAGATTACTAGGTCAAAGAACTGTGTGCTGGGATCTTGTGGTGATATTTGGATAGTGAAATCATGGCACTCAAGTTCCCTCACAGAAGGCATCATAATTCCCTTTATATTCTGTATATTGCTTATTTAGTTTGTGTCTCCTTCAGATGGTTCCTCCCTGCCTCATCACACACTTAGGTGCTTTGGGAAGAGCAAATGTTCTTTTGAATCAAAGCAATTTCAGGTTGGGAAGCACTCCAGGTTTGTAACTGTTGTTTGCTGAATGTGGAAAGTGCATGTTGCTTATTGTTTTGTTTTGTTGTTTTTCTCACTCCTTAGAGAAAATATTACCCACACTCCCCAATCCTTTTCCAGGTCAGTATATGTTTTGTGTCACAGTAGCTCTTAAGCTGGGTCATTCTCCATCAATTCAATAAGTAGGATGAACCAGGGAAGAGGAAATAGTTTATTTGTTGTGTAAAAATAAGACATTGTGTCTACATTCTGGTTGCTCCTGCCCTTATATCTATGCGCCCCATTGCTGGCAAACTCAGCTGTTCAACTCTTAAGCCATTGGTCTTTTAAACTTAGGTCACCTGAATCTTTTAACAATTCAGCACATTAGAGATTTTTCCTTTGTTCTTCAGTCTTCAATTACTCTCTAACAGAAAACCCATATAGACCCATATAGTATAGCCCCTCACAGACAAGTATCACCTCAGAATGCATATGGGAGATGGTTGATCTGAAAGTTGAAAAAAGTCATTATCAAAACACCCAGTTACAAGCTCACTTCGCATGGAAAGCTAACCTGCCAGTGAGGAGGCTTCTAGACTAACCTTCTATACCCAACATTGTAAATATTTCTCATGAAGGAAGAGACTGAGTTGAGGTCTTTTTAAAAGGACTGACCCCAATGTGTATTCTGAGCTGGTATGAGCCAGTGAGAAGACTATGTCATCTTGAATACACCAGCTCAAAACTAAAGTGAAGAAGCCAACTTGGGATGATTACCCACCCCCCACCCCAAATAGTAACAATTTGTTTGAATGCTCTGGTGTGTGATGGACAGGTAGTCCACTACATCCCTTTACCATTACACAGAGTGAGGTGGTTGTCCAGGCAGCAATGCAGAGGAGTAATGGTCTCAGGGAGTGACAGCAAGGTGTTGGAGACTATGATTTCCTCTGCTCTCCCTAAGTTGGTCTGCTGCCTTCAGGCGCAGTAGAAGACACTGTCCCATTGGCAATGTTAAGGCACAGTTTGTCTGCCTGTTCACTTGAATTCTGCATGTGGAATATGCTCTCTTGCAATGAGGATGGTCTTTCTTGGGCCTGCCCTACATGCCGAATGAATAGCAGGAGATAGTGAAATGAAATCTCACCCCTTGTATGTGATATGTTGGCACATTCAATCACCAATCAAATAAAATATCAGCCTCCAATAATTTCAACTTCTCTGCTGTTCACTCAGCTTCTTGGTGATCCAGGTGCAAGGTAGGTCTTAGAAAAAGCACCTGCTGGCTCCCACAGAGCACTGGTGTGTGCTTTTATTATTGGAAGACACCCAATGACAATGGCATCCAATAGGCTTAATAGAAATGGAAGCACTTATTTCCACTCTCTGCACCATTGATATTTATTAATTTTTTGAATTTGTGTCCCACCCTTCATCCATAGATCTCAGGGCAGTTCGCAACATAATTTTTGAGAGTCACTGGTCTGCAAGGGCAACTTGATTCCAGAAAAACAACAACAAACCCTCACAGACGATACAGCAGGTGTGGGAGACCCTTTTGGTCTAGTGGGCAGGCCAACTTTGACATATGACTAGGACCACCCACCCGCTAATCATCTGGTAGCATAATGATGTTTCCCACATCTGCAGTGCAGCAGCAGCACTGATTATTAATCAAGAGGATGAGGGCATACAACCTGTTGGTATTGTCACTTGCTTGTTGTCATTTGTTCAAAGGGAATCCACACATTTTCATGGGGAAACTAAAATGGTTAGAACATTGTAGCCACTGGCTACGACTGGTGGGTAAACAGAGGCAAATCTACAAATACAATTAAAGGAAAACAGATACAAAAACAATGTACCATTAAATTAAATCCTGTATATTTATTTGCCATAAAGCTGAAGAAAAGCAATAAAGTAGGCCATTTGCAAACAAGCAGTCTAAAAATAAATCAAATAAATATGATTATCATATGAATCAGGAATGAAAATGTGCACAGATACAAGAATAACAGCTTTAAAGGGCTGCTTTGGGTTTGTGCTTAGCATCTCTAAATTAATTAAATTTAGGTTTTATTGAAAACAAAGAGTTGTATTTAAATTAATCGCCCACATTGTGTGTGCCTTAAAAACATGCACGCACAACACATATAAGGAATGCTTTACTCATAGTTATCATTTGGTTGTGTTTGTTTGCATCCAGATATATGTATGTATTCACTCAAAGTAGCTTCAAGTTTAAAAGCTAAATAAATACAATTACTAACAATAAAAAACTTACCTGAAATAATTACCTCACAGCAGGACAAGTTGAATATTAAAATTTCCTTGCTGAAAAAGCAATAGAACGTATCTGAGAAGCAGTTTAGATGCCACCACTGAGAAGGCCTTGCACCTTGTTAAATATCCATCTGATAATGAGACACAAAACTGAGCCCCCAAAGCTGACCTTAAAGCTTTGGCAATTAACCCAGGTTTATTTATTTTTTTAGGTTTGTGGTTTTATCAGGTAAATAATATATTGGTCTCACTTCATTCTTGCCTAAGGATAAAGCTACAGTCCTAATCACACTTACCAGGGAGTAAATCCTATACTTCAAGGGCACATTCTTACTTTAAAACATATTGAACACTGGGACTTAGAAGTAACATGCGTAGGATTCTCTGGACTGAGGCATTGCAGGTAATTGGACTAGATGACTATATTTGGGCCCCTTCCCGTTCTAAAATTCTACAGTTCTGAATGAAAATATCAGCAGAGAAATATATATTTGTACCCACATGATCAAAACTTTAACCTGTAAAGTTTTAATAGCACTTTGTCTTGCATGTATAATGTGTCAGTGTGATTTATTCCATGCTTGAATTAATGCTCAAGCATTCGATTTTGATTCACATAAGCTACATCCTAGTCTACCTTCAGTGCATCCTGGATTACTGAGCAAATCTATAATTTTAATATGTAGAACCTTATTTCTCTGCCAAATGTTCCCAGCAGTTTCTTTGCCATGGGCAATTAGCACAGGTATTGGTGCTTTACTAACTGTTCGCTCTGCCTTTACAATTCACCTCTTGATAGAGCCTCAGGAAAAATATTATCGAATCCCTAAACTGTGTAGACATGGCTTCTTTTCTCAGACATGAATGCGCTCCTCTAAGATTTTGATCATATCACCCTTGCTCTTAAAGCCTTAGGCTGTGGCGCTTGTTTTGTTGTGTTTAATATGAATTAGCATTTCCTGATCACATGGGCGTTACAAGGACACATTGGAATCATTTCTGATTTTGTAAACTTTATTAGTATGGGTCTTTGCTGTTAAAGGCAAACCATTCTCATTGTAAAGCAGCATTTTCATAAAATATCCTGTGCAATGATTTACTATTTTGTCACCATTAACCTATTAGCATTATGTAGTCACCACAGGCAACAGCAGCAAGATAGGTATAGAAAAGGCTGTCACTATTGCATTGCCTGGGATGCAAGCCACTGCGGATTACCTAACGAAAAATTGTTTACTGTCTAATAAAGCTATTTTGATCTTTTTAGATGCCAAAGCAAAGGTATTTTTAGAGTGCACATTCTTCTGCTAAAAGTGCTGTGGGTTTCAATGTGCTTCTATAGATAAGTTCCCCATGCCCACCATTTCAGTTCTAAACCAAAATCTTGGGCAAACATCGCCCCACACAAGGCAGAACGATAGTGGAGGCACCACAAGTCTCAAGTTCTACCAGGTTCACCAGCTTCCTAAACCAAGCTGTCCCTCATGTCTTGTATCCACTTCTAGCTTAAAGTTCAATCCCTTTCACCCTCCTTGTTCTCCAGCTGCCATTGCCCCTTGTGCTTTCTTAAGATACAATAGCAAAGTGGTGGTAATGCTGAATTTAATCAGCCAATCTTTTCACATACCTAAACCAGACACATGGTTACAGTAAGTGAGTCCAAGTAGACGAGGTTGGTGGTGGTGGGAGAATAACAGTTCCCTTTATGTAAAGCAGACGCTGATTGGAGAATGGCCCTGCACTGACTGTAGATTGTAGCTAGTTTCCTCTTAGATGTAGATATTCTAGCTTGTACTAACACTTTCATTTGGAGGATGGGTATAATGGTGGGCTATAGGCTATAGTGAGAAAGGGGTTTGGTTGGAGGGATCCAAGGCAAAAATAGGAGCTTCCTCAAAAAGGTATGACCAGTTTTCTGTTTGATGGATTTATATTTTTAACAAGGGTTTCTGTTGTCCAGGAGTCCCCCAGTAAATGGGATCACTCTGTCCTAGCAACAAACTCACTCTCTCTGGATGGCTTTCTGTGTGCAAGAAATGTGATAAGAACTTTCTTCCCTTGATCTAACCAAGTCAAATCAAGTGATGGGGATGTGTTCTGATGATCCATCTTTTAAAATGATCTCATAATGCTCAAAAGGCATACTTAGGACTAGCTTTGTATAAGGCTGTGCATATTAATCAGATTTGAATCTAACATGAGTGTAAGAGTAACATTCCATATATGGATAGATTTACAAAATTCAGAGAAGTGCAAATGTCACAGGAGAGCTGTGTTTTGGTTTGCACATTGCTTGGAGAAGTGAGAATGTGGGTGGTTCTGTGAACTAAATTATACCTCATCTCCACTTCTGTTTATGCTGGATAATTGAGGGGACCCACTCAGCATGAGCAGGAAAGTCCTAATCCTGCCAAGCTTCATGGTGTATTCTGATGATGCTGTTGGCATATGCAAGAGCCTACATACCTACAAGTCCAGGCTTCAAACCATTTTGGATCTTCAACAGATTCTTCTAAGCTCCAAAGCAGATATGAGGTGTTCCAGAGAGTCAATCTAACCTTGGTGATCCTCAGTTTTGGTGGCTTCCTACATTACAGTCATTTAGCTTATTTTTCATATGCAAACATATACTGGAGACCTAGTGAAGTGTTAGGGGGAGAGTGCTTATGATTGACTGAATAGACCAGGGTTCAAAATCCCACTTGGATATGAAGCTGATTGGGTAACAACATAGCTTGCTTTAAAGATAATAATGAGACAACCAGAACAGGGATCATGTAAAAAGTAAACTCACTGTTCAGAGTTCAGTCAAATGATGGAAGACAATGACTGATTTGGAATAAACTGAGGGTGGGGGAGAGGTTTCCAAAAGTCAAATATACTGAGTATCAGTGTTATAAGCAGGACAAAACAATTCCAAGAATGAGATAGCCAAACATTTGCTTAGAACTTTAAATGTAGAGAATCACACGTGCACATACAGCCCCATCTATGCCAACCTGAACTCCTTGAGAAAAGGGTATGGTAAAAATGTGTATAAATTTGGATTGCAACCAAAATTAAGAATGAATCATATACATTTGGGTCAACTGATGTATGCTGCGTTTAAATTCACTTAAGTTTTGTCTATATATTTCCACAAACGTTTTTGAAGAAAGAAGAGTATTTTTTTGTTTTTAGATGATTCCCTAATAATACATATCACCTGTCTGGAAGAAGAGAGAAACCTGCTTTAAGATTATGCTTGCCTTCTGTTTTTATAGGCACTTGTATTAAAAAAAAAACAATTTTTTTGAAAGAAAAAAGTCTGCTGCCCCATTAATAGTTGGTATCCTCTTAGGCTTTAATAAGCAGAGAGGCTGAAAGTGTATAAGTAAGGCAACTGCTTTTGTATTCTTCTCTGTCCGTTCCACTTGTCACTAAGTTCCCATTCAAATAACAGTCTCTGGTTCTGTAATGGTAAATGGGAATTTAAAAGGATGACAATGGGAGTGGAGTGGGGTGGCATGTCTCACTTTAACCTCAAATTATTCTCTCTTAAGGCAGCGGCAGCCAAACAGCAAACAGCTTCCCCTTTTACCATTTCCACACATCACAGGCCATCAAAGGATTTGCCTGACAAATTGGCTTCCCGTATGGTTATTTTCCCCAGTGAACAGTCTTTCCATTCACTAACCCATGTTGGTAAAGTCATTTTGGGAAGTGTTGGTTTTATCTTCTGGACTCAGGCACTGGGGCTGAGCCTGTTGGTGACACTGTTCCCATTCAGCATTGGCAATAATAAAAAAGCACATTACACATGACTGGGCTTGCATGATTTAATACCACTGCATATGCTAGCTTATGCTAACAACAAAAACAGCAAGTCCTTTCCAAAGAACCAGGTCTTGTATCAAAGCAGAGAATGGTTTCCAAATGGATGGGCTTCCAAGGGAAGAAAACGCAGGGAAAACATTCCAGTTACTATCCATCCCCATGTTGCCTGTGTTTGTAGAAATGTAAAATATATTCCCATAATCAGGAAAGTACAGCATGAAGATAGGGGCAGTCGTGGAGGGCAGAACTAAATGTTATATAATTGTTATTATTATTTTAAAAAACAAACTACATGGGGCTGCTCCAAAATGATAGCTTGGCATCAGTTTCCTCCTTTGTCCTCCATAATGTAAAGTCCATCCTACCTGTGTCCTCTTCTTATCATGCTGAGCATTTATCTACCCTTTGAGGTCATTAGTTCAAAATTCAGCTCTCAAAAGAAAAACTAAACAAAAGACGTCCGAGTCAATGGAATCTTCTTTGTGCACAAGTTATTAGCATGGCTATAGTACAGGGATGAGGAGCCTGTGGCTTCCAACTGTTGTTGGGTGCCAGCCCTGTTCATCAAAATAGCTGTGACTGATAAGAGTTGGAGGGCAACAACATCTGGAGGGCTACAAATTCCCCATCCTTGTTACAGTGGCAAATGAGATCATGTTCTAGGCAGGACATTGGTGGCAAATGTGATTTAAACTGCAGTTGTGGGGAGACACTTCAGTGGGAGATTACTTATTCTGAAGTTGTGCGGTGCCCTGCCTTGCACTCGAGGGAAGTTCAAGTAGTCTCAGCACTGCTTGAAAATATCCTCCCACTCGGGGAATTGCCACAGTACAAGTTGTTCTTGTAGAGTGGAGGGATTTCATCAGTCTTAAAAGTTCTGTCATGCTCTTTGAGCAAATGCAATGTGATCTTAGTGTGAGAGAGAAGCAATGGCAAGACAAATTTCTTCAGAAGAAAATTACAGAATGCCGCCCACAAACGGTCAAGTGACCAGAACACAGTGTGACAGGGTGATACAATAGCATTCACAAAAGTGAAAATGCAGAAGTGTTCTCTGTCAATCTCTCCGTGTGGGCCATTGGGTAGCTAATTAGCGAGAACACATCGTACCCTTTGAAAAGTGTAGTATGGTTTAATGGACCACTGATATCTTCAGCTGTTTACTACTATCAATATGTTGCTTATGCAGCAACACTGAGACCTACCGTCTAAGACTGTTCCTCCCTATGACTCCACAAAGTCGAATGCTTTTTGAGCCTGAAGTGTGAATGGAACTTTAGATCAGGGGTAGGCGCTGTGATGCATTCTGACATGGTTTGACTACAGCTCCCACCATCCCTGACCATTGGTCATGCTGGTGGGGCTAATGGGAGTTTGAGTGCAGTAACTTCTGGAGGAAACTACACTGGCTTCCCCTGCCAACAAGTAAGATCAAGGAGAAAATGAAGTATGCTTGTTTTTTATTTGCAAATTTAACAATGAGAAAAGGAAAAGGAAAGAATTGTGAAAATTAATAATATGAAAGCAAAAGAAGAATACTAATAATTACAACCAGCGCACATTAAAGATAGAATAAACATCAGTACATCCATCTTAAGTTAAACATACAGGTTGATATAAGCCCTCCAGATGTCCAAATAGGTATCCACATAACATTGATATCTATAAAGAAATATGTTGAAATGAAGCCAAGGCAGTTAGGTCCTCAGATCATTGCATGATAGACATTGGGTCTATTGAAGTATAAATCCCTTGATGATCATAAGGGCTTGCAAAATCCTCTTTTGTTCTTCCTGTCATTAATCCCTGTATGATGGGAATTTAATTTAAAAGTGCCTGAGCATCTGCAAATAGCAAGGATTTTGCCAATGCAAAATTCATACAGCAGCAACTTCATATCAAAAAGAATATATCACTGTACACTATATGCCTCAATGAGACATTTTCAGGACCACATCTCAAACTCTATCTGTAATGGGCAGTACCTTCCTATGTTGTGGAGTCCAGTGTGCCTGACAATATTTATTTTGCTGGATTGATCTCAATTTCAAATCCAAAGGAACATTCCATATAAAACATTCTAATTCCCTCTTCCACATATATCTAAGTTCCTGAACTACTCTCTTGCAAAGATCCATAAGCATTTATAAACAACAGTTATGGGTTCAACTTTCTGTAAGGAAAAACCTGATTTCTGCAGAAAAGCTGATTAACGTTTGCTCCAATTCAGCAGCGGAGAGTGGGTTTTCCCAGAGGAAAGCAACAGGACAAGCGGAAGTGTGGGCAAGCCCTTAGAATGAGAATAGGATGCAAATAGAGCATTATGAACTTGATGCTTCTAGCAGTGAAACTGGGGATATTTTTCCCTGTACAGCAGAGAAGCAGGAGGAAAAATCCCTAAGTGTAGCCTACTAAGTACCAGCTGCAAATCCCCAAAGCCTTGGAACTGAGTACAGAGCCTTGGAAGGAAGAAATTAATAACTTTCAAAGCATGACCTTGAAAATGGAATTAACAGTATTCCCCCCCCCCTTTTAAGCCTCCCTGATAATAAAGATTTCATCTTCAGAAACCCTGGCAAACAGAGTCAGCAGACTAGAAAAATGACTTCTAGCTGAGGTGCTGGCATGTGTAAAACCCCAAGCTCCCCAGGCCTCAAGGGGGGAGACGAAATATGTCCCTTCCTCTGTGTTCTTGCTCCAGCTTCATAACTTGTTTCTCTTTACCTACTTCTGCTTTGTTCCCAAGACACATCAAGGAATACAGTAGGCAGAAGCATTATTGCACACAATAGCCTTTATGAACCTGGTGTCTTCCAGATGTTGTGGACTACAACTCCTATCAGCATGTGCTGGCTGGCGCTGGTGGGAGTTGTAGTCCAAAACTACTGGAGCACAACAATGCAAGAGTCCACGTTCAGATCTCCCTGGTGTTTCCAGTCTTCATTGTAAGAACCTAAGAAGAGCCTGCCAGATAAGGCTCTCCTAGCCCAGCATCCTGCTCTCACAGTGGCCAACAAGATGCCCATGGGAAGCCTAAAAGCAGGATCTGAGCACAACTACAGCCTCTCCACTTGTAATTCCCACATCCATTCAGAGGCATATTTGCCAGGGCATTTTTTAAACATATAAAGTGTGGTGGGGATTCTCCCCCTCAGTCCTCATGAATTCCCCACCCCCACCCTGTGAACTCAAAATCCTCTCCCTCAGTTGTGCCCTTTTAATTCTGCATGGCCCTGGGTTATATTTGAGGAAAACAAAATTCAGATGTAGAAGTTGCTCATGTTTTCCTCTAGGGTTTTCCAAACTTGGGTCTCTAGCTGTTGTTGGACTACAACTCCCATCATCCCTAGCTAGCAGGACCAGAGCTCAGGGATGATGGGAATTGTAGTCCAAAAACAGCTAGAGACCCGAGTTTGGGAGACCCTGCTCTAGACTCTGTGATTTAGGATTTGCCATTGTATTTTAAGCAAAACCTGGGCCTATGCAAGTCGTGTGGCTTAATTAGGCCTGTTAACTTTTCGGAGATTCGAGGCTAAGCTGGGCACTGGCTTTTAACTTTACTTCAAGGAGGGAGAGGTTACCACCCTCACTACTTCATGACCAAGGAGATGGTGAGTGGGGTGGTTCAGAGGCTTTGTGGGCACCAGGTGAAGACCTTAAGGATGTCACTGTGCCCACAGATGGTACGTTGGTGGCTGCAGGCTTAAGCAATACACAAACTTCCTGTTCGATTCTCATTGTTCTCATTGTTTCCAATTTTAGAAGATGTGTCATTTCTTAATAAGTTCTCATTACATATGAGACTTATAGATCAGATAAAGAGATTTGCTGCTCTTTAACTGCTGAACTATTAACAGATTAGTTCTTAAATGCTTGCCAGTTCCTTATTTGTGCCAATTCTCCACCTTGTGGCAAAAGAATAGATTCTTGCTAAAGTACAGAGACGAAATGCAGGTGTGCCACTAGATGGCAGGCAACACCCACTTTTGCAAAAGGAGTGAAAATCAGAGCGCTTGAAGCAATGTGTACTTTTTAGCAAAGCCCTGTGTATTATTATTTTTTAAAGACAGAATCAACCTCTCTGAATATCATGTAAATGCACCCTTACCCTGCCACATGTAAGTAAATATAAATCAGATTTATACACCTAATTACTAACACTTCTCATGGATTCCAGCCCCTATTTCTTTTTAAAACAGAACCTTTCCTACTGCATGCGAAGTGTGATATTGTGTTTAGAGCCCAGTATTACCACCTACAGATTTGCTAATCAACACTCCATTGCCCCAGGAGATTCATAACTTCTTCCTGGTAGCACTGAGCTCAATTCTCACTTCGGGATCCTTTTTCTTGCCTTTGCCAGACTTCCAGTGTCAAGAAACATTTTTTTAAAAGTAAATTTGCCACTACACCAGACCGAAACTCTTTTGTAACAACATACAAAACATGCAAGCATTTCGTACCGCAAATGGTGAAAAGGCTGTCTTTGGAATAGAATATACCCATTTCTGCAGGCAAATGAAAATTGAGAATGTGTGATTTGTATTAGGGGCATGCAATAATGATTTAAACCGTCATTCATTGCACTGTTTGCTCATTAAAATTGATTCCATTTTGTTATCCATTCAGTTGAATTTCACTGTAACCACTGGCAGCGCGGGAGAGGGGAGACTGAATCTCCCTCCCCAACTCGCAACTGCCATTGCTGCACAAAGAGAGAGAAAGCCTACATTTTTAATTGCAGGCTTCATTCTCACTCTTCTCAGGGCAACACAAAGTAGAAAAATAAGCTTCTTTCCTCCCCTTCATTCTCCCCACCCGAAGAGAGAGAAGGAAGACTGCCCCCCCCCCGTGTTTACCTCCTGCCTGCCTGTGGTAGCAGTAATACAAACACAAGAAAGTTTGCAAAGCTCATTCCATGCCGATCCTTTCCACCTTGATGTCCCACCTGTCTCCCTTGACCCACCTCATTCCGTCCCACCCACCCTGGGTCTCACTCACTTACAGGCTCAGCCAAGCTACACCCTTCCCCTTCCACTTTAGCCAAACCGTAGCCCAGACAAGCCACAGAAGAATAGACAGGACAGACTGGGGCAGCTCCCCAGGAACTGTTCTGTTCTGCTGCTACTTCTCTTCTCCCTGACCTCCTATATCACTGAGGCAGAAATCAGTGTGAGGTATGTACTGACAGCCATAATGGTTGTTAGAGAGCTACCCCCAATTTATCCTACCTGTTCCTCTGTTGCTTGGCTGAGCTGCCCTCCCACTTCCTTACTTGCCTACCTGGGCCACCCACCTGCTATTCTGTTGTCATGCTACAGTTTGCTCAACCACCTGTTGGCAGCCATGCAAACTGCAGCGTGATGACATCCTTCCAATTCTATTATGTAGCAAGATAAGTTTTGCATTTGCTTTGGATGAATCCTGAATTCCAAATTGGACTCTTCAGAGAGGGATATGACTTATCTAAAGACAGTGTCCTTCAAGGGTGCCCAAAGCAAATCAGTCTCTCCCTGAAGCTTCAGGAACAATTTGAAGGAGCACAAAGGCACAGACACTGTGTCTCTGAAAATGGATCCATTTCCCCAAAAGTAAAATGCCAGCAATGTAAGTGAGGGGAGTATAGGTGTTTCTTTGTTTTTAACCTAAATGGAATAACTTTAATATGTCTCTCCTTCTTTCCAATTGTAATGCTTTTTGAAATGATTGTAGAAGGAGTACTGATATCTTCTTACTGAACTTTGTAACTGTGTGTCTGTGGCAACAGAGAAAGTTGCAGTGATTAGGGCATCCAAGAATGGCTTGAGAGGCAGCACTAACTGGGAGGTGCCTGGTGTCCTACTGCTGCCTGCTCTGTGGGTGGCTGCTGGCACCAGCTCCCCAACCAGGTATGTGAAGTTCCACTGAATTCCCAGAATGTAAGTCAAACTCACCCAGCACTTACATACTGGTCATCTGTTAGAGTGAATGGCAGAGCACCACTTTCCTGCTAAAGCAGGGGTTGGGAACTGGAACTGGTCAGCAGGCTAGATCCTGACCTTTCCCAACCACCACAGACCACTCTGACCAGTGGGATCAGTCACCATGGTAAATAATATTTTTTTGCCTTCATGGTTTGCAAGCAAAGGAAATGGAGTTTGCTGCCATCACGAATCAACTGAAAACAAACCATATGGGGAAAGGAAGTATTTCTACCTAAGACTTCCAACCAGCTGGTAAGGTGCTTAGAGCAATTCCTACTTTGGATAGAGATTGACTGAACTACAGTGTTCCTGATTGGGAACTCTGCAGTGCAGCTGATTCCAGCCTTACTAGCCCAGAAACAATACACCTTAAGGCTCTCAGTTGTTCCTTGGCAGTCACATCTTGAGCTGTACCACACCTAATGTAACATATATGTGCAATGGGATGTTTTCCCCTGCTGCTCCTCCTGCTGCACACCTTCTGAATCTGTTAGAAGGGTTCCCACAGCCCCCTGGAGAGATTTGGGGAGGCTACAGAAAATGTACAGAGGGGAAAGAGTGGGGGACGCCCTGTTATGCAGGTAGAAATTCTTACACTGATGGGACTGATTTTCACCCAAATGGCAGCAAACAAGCAAATAATGAACAAACAAAACGCCTAAAAATGCCCACACTCCCTAACCTCTACACATATCCATCTGAATTTTTCCCGGTTACGTACCTAGAGACATGGCTACAACATGTGCCAATTTATACAAATCCCACCCACCCCGAATCCCAAGGGGTAAGTGAATCTTTGTCTCCCAAACTTTAAAAACTCACATTGCACAAAAAATATATCTGCACCCATCTGTCTGTATATTGGTAGGCTTCATTCTCTCAGGAGCAGCAGCTATGTCTGCAAATTCAGTCCGATTTCAAAAACCAAAGTAGTATATGCAATGATACTTTTTAAAAACAAAACTCAAAATGTAAAGGCTAATTGCGTGTGTGCATGCAAATGTGTGTGTGTGTACACACAAGCCCAGCACCTATTTGTCTGAAATTGCCTGGCATCATCCATAGGGACACCTATGCCTACAATTTTCATCGAATCATCATGTGCCTGTTTCTTGCTCTCCCCATTATTGCAATGGGACTACGCAAAGCGTTGTATTTTCTAAAGAGATGTTTTGATTTGAATCCAATACATAGTGAGTTTCCTCCAAAGCAGTCCAAGCTGAATCATCTCACTTTCTGAAGTGCCAAAGTGGGATCAGAATTGAATCTTGTCTTGTATATGCCCCTAGTGATTTACTAATTCCACAACCTCTCTACACAGCCTATTCCACCTACTTTTTATTAACCTGCAAGTTCCTTACTGAATGCTAAGATCTATATCTCTTTACCTTACAACAGAGTATTCTTGAAACCAAGAATGCTAAGCTATTTGAAGCCCTTTCTTCATTTCCTTTCCTTTCCATTCACATTCCATCAAGTCAAATAAAATTCTCAGTGGTAAAAAATTAAAAACAACAATTCAAACAATGCTTGAAATGTGAATTGTTAGGTTTGGAAAACATTAGGATTGGGCAGGTTTGTAAGGAAAGAGCAGGGAAATTCGGCGTGCTGTGTCTTTGGGTTTGAAATGAGTTAGCAAGAATTAAAGTGATCATTTGGCTGTGAGCATTTGGAGATGTCAAGGTTTGTAAAGGATCAGAGGACAGGGAATTAGTTTGCCCAAAACTTGCTCACATCACAATTCTAGAAATGGCAAATGCTGCCCAGTAGCAACAGATACAGTAGTTTCTTTAAAATGCAACATTTTCCAGTCTTGCTCAAAGGGCTTTTCTCACTGTATTTATTAGCCTTGCTGCAGTGAGAGACAGCATGCAGCAGGTGGCACCAAAGCCTACAAGATAAGCTGTCAGCACTTCCCCTCTCTTCTCCTCTCACTCACTTTCTCCCTCCCCCGTTTTGATAAAGAGTTCTAATGGTCTAAAGAAGAAAACACCATTCAACATTTTGCTGATAAAAGCGTGCATGCCCACACATGGGCATAGCCAGGAGTTTTGCTGGACGGGCAGGCTCTTGTTAGGAGGGGAGAGGCTTTTGTTACAGGGGCAGAGCCTCAGATTTGTATTATGTTTTGTAGATTTTGATTGATTGGAGGGGGCAGCTGCCCCCTGTCCCCCCCCCTTTGCTATGCCCATGTGCCCACACATTCACACTCTGCAGCATTAGTGGACCACGTAAGAATCTCCTACCATGCTGAATCCATTACCTGCCTTTTTCTCTGTCTCAGTACAAGGCACAGATCACCACACACCATCCTAGTTTTCCCAAGAGATCCCTGGAATACATTGTTTAATCACAGTTAGCATCAGTGACCACTCACTTCAAAATTATAATGAATCCAAAATCTTGGACGCTTGATAAAAAGCCGTATCTGGTCCATGGATCTTCATAACTGCTGCATGCAGTGCCATAGCGAAATGGCAGAGCAGCTGCTTTGCATGCAGATGGTCCTAGGTACAAACAGACAGGTCCCAAACAGACTGCCTTGTGTGAAATTCTGGAGAGCTATTGCCAGCTAGTGTAGAAAATACCCAGCTAGATAGACTCATAGGGTCTGTCTTTTCCTAATCCCCAACCCTTTCCACCTTCGTCCAAGCGCTGTCTCCACAATCTTCTACCTACCAATTCTTCCTCTGCCACCAATCTAAACCATCCATGTACTATATTTGCACTAGTCCAGAGGTCTCCAAACCACGGAGGTCTCCAAACCCACGGGCCGGATAAGGCCCGATGGACTCATTTATCCGGTCCGCAGCAATCCCTGCTGCCGCACGCTCTTACCAGCGCTGTGCAGCACGGCTGCCCACTTCTGGGTCGGAGGAGCACCGAAAATTGCTTGTGCGCTATTTCCAGTGCACATCCAGGTCCGAGGAGGCCCGTGCACATGCGCACAAGCTATTTCCGGTGCTCCTCCAACCTGGAAGTGTGCTGGAAATAGTGTGTGCGCACGCGTATGGGCATGCGCTTCCCCGCCCTCTGGCCCGTTGCACGATCGGTGCTGGAGCCACCGGCCTGAGGCGCAGTAAGTTTGCTGACACCTGACTAGTCTTTCATCATGTAGTCCCCACTTGAGGATTTGTAGTGCCACAAATATGAATTTGCATAAAGTCAGAGTGCAGCTCTCATGGGAGGTTTTGAGGTGCCTCATGCCAACCCAGAATTTCCATGAAGTCAGGGGCTGGAGCAAAAGAGAAGGCGGGTTGTGCAACAGCAGTGGCTGTGGCATAGCAGCAAGAAGAGGGGAACAATGAGAGGGGGAAAGTGGTGGTTCAAAACAACGGGAGAAGCCTGGATAGATGGGGAAGGGATACGGCTGCCATACGTCTGGGAAACAGAGTCTGGAATGAAATTCCCTTCTCACTATAATACAGTGGTACCTCTGGTTGCGAACGGGGTCCGTTCTGGAGGCCCGTTCACAACATGAAAAGAGCACAACCTGCCGTGGCGTGTCTGCGCACACGCGGGTTGCGATTAGGTGCTTCTGCGCATGCGTGTGACATCATTTTGCGCGTCTGCACATGAGCGAGTGGCGAAACCCAGAAGTAACCGTTTCCGGTACTTCCAGGTCGCGGCAGGATGTAACCTGAAAGAACGTAACATGAAGCAAACGTAACATGACGAATGACTGTAGTTTTAAACCACCACTATTTTCCTTTCAGTGTTCGCCCCTGCTTGTTCTACTCAAACCTTTGTCATTGTTTAAAACCACCACTCTTTTCCTCCCAGTGCTCTTTCATTTCTGCCATTGTTTAAAACAGCCACTATTCCTTCTCAGTGTCGCTGCTTGTCGCTGCTTTACTCAAACCTTTTCACTCCTGGTACAATCAGCGGCGGAGGAAGCCGCTCGGGGACCCATAGGGACGGGGTGAGCACCCCACAGGGGTGGGGCGCACCACAGGGCCTCCAGAGTCTGTCTGCCTCTTCCCACTCAGCCGCCCTACAGCTTGGGGGGCAGTGGGTGGACCATTTTGGCGGCGCTGAGCCAAACTGCGTGTGCCCAAGGCAATGCGTCTCTCCCAGGAGACGTGTGGCTCAGGCACGCTGCAGGCCCCGCGATGAGTGCCGCCTGGCATTTTGTCACTCCCCTCAGTGATGACACCCAGGGTGGCCCCCTTACCCACCGCAAGCCCCTTCCTCCGACCCTGGGCACAGTGTGCTGTCTTTACATGAAGTTCCTGATTCAATTTTATAATTAGAACATGTATATACATCCAATATCCATCATTTAATCTTCTCTAATTGAGCAAGCTAACAGATGGGCTTGTTCTTAAGAGTCTATTCATCTTAAAAATACAGAGACATATAGCTACAGAATTAGGAGGGCTGTAGAATAAGGAAGGGCATGGAAATGGGGTGGTCGCTGTGCAAGAGGGAGGTTTAAAAAAAGGAGGCAGGAAAAGCATAGTGAAGATGAAAATGTGGTGTCTTGGCAAAGGAGCTGTAAAATAGAGAGGAGAAGGCAAGGCAATAGGAGTGGTTTGTGTACAATAGGTAACTGAGAAAAGAAGGGAGGAGGAAAGAGAAAGAAGGAGTGAACAGGGAATACAAATCAGGGTTGTAAACAAGGAGGGAAGGAAGTATGGGGATTGGGTGAAGATGAAATGAGGGGGTATGAAATGGGCTCAGAATAGGAGGTGTGGCTTCATATTTGGGCAGAAGGTGAAAAGGGTGCTTAGTAGTTACAATGTGTGGTAGGGGGAGATGCAGGAGGTTACTATGGGTTGCAGAACAGGAGGTGGGAGAAGAAGGCACAGACATGGTAAAAATGGGTGAAATGGGGCTGTAGAATAGAAGAGAGAAAGCTGGGGTGATTTCTTGTTTGGTCAGACAAGTAAATTGCATTGTGGAGGGTTTGGTGTGGGGTTGACAAGTGGAGTGGACAGGGTGGGAAATCCCCATACACACACATAACGTATGGCAGCATTGCCATAACTGTATTACAGTATAAGATACCAAAGACTTGCAAGATGGTAGCCTCTGTCCTGGGTAGCTTGCACTGGAGTTGTGTTTCTTATTTCAAAATTCTATTTGAAGCAGAGCTGGCTATTGACGGAAATTTGAACAGATGCTGACATAATTTCTAGGAAGCCTCACAGAACTATTCATGCATCCATTCTGGGACACTGATTCATGCTGCTCCTATAGAAACTGTATTTCATGCTGTTGCTTTTTGTTTTCCATACAGTTTCTTAAGCTTTTTGCTATTTCTCCTTCAAGAAGATATGACTCATGTTAAGTACAAGAGCTATCGGTTCAGGGCTAAAGCTGTGTGAGTGGAAGACTTACATTTGAAAACTAATAGCTTGATTTCTTGTAATATTTTATGGTAAAGTAGGGCTTAAATCAGATTTGGGTTAATTATTAGACCACTGGAATGATGACTGACTGCTAAGGCAGCTTACTGTAAACTTAGGCCCCATCTGCATTATACATTCCCAGGGCAGTTTAACAATCAAGCCCTCTTACCATGGAACTCTGGGAAATGTAGTTCTGTGAAGGGAATAGGGGTCTCCCTAACAAACCAGGATTCTTTGGTGGAAGCCATGACTGTTTAATGTAGTATAATACTGCTTTAAAGGTATAATGCAGATGGGATTTCAGTGCTGCTCTGGTATGCAAGTACTCAGTTGATGTATTCAGCATCAAAATAACACTCCATATTATTTTCCCATTTAATCCAGATGTACCATTTCCAAACAAAAATGTAGTAAATTAAAAAACAACAACACAGAAACAATAACTCCAGATTAAATAGGGGGTTTGGAGAGAATGAGATGACATTTTGACGAGGATGGTGCCATGTGGATGTTGGGGGGGGGGGAGTTGCATTTATAAGTAGCATCCACAGTTCTGCCACGCGGAAATGCCCTAAATCTTCTTGACTCAGTACTAACTCCAATAAGCCATGAAAGCATTGGAAAGCAAAAGTGCTCTTAAAGAAAGTGAGCAGTCAGAGAGAGAGAGAAATATCCATTCTATACATTTTGTGTATTTCTTGAATATTCAAATAGATTTTCTAACGTTTATCTTAAGGATGCCAGCTCAGTTGGTGGCAAGTTTAATAATGTCGAAATAATGTTAATAATCTCAGCATGTGTACACTTGCAATATATACTGTTTGAAAATTGTTCATACTGTTTTAGTCTTGCAGGACAAATAGGTCCAAGAATTCAGAGCCTGCTTGTATCATATTGAATGTAGAAAGGGGCTACTTAAGCACACCACAAGGGAATTGGTTGTTACGTGTTTACTTGGTGGGGGGGAGTATCATAACCTGCAGCACTATCCCATTCATCACCAGTTTACGTGTATAATTCAGAAGTGGTCATGCTTGCATATGTGACTCAGAAGTGGTCGGTGTAGCAGCAAGGGTATGGCAGCATCGCTCAGCTGAGTTCTAAACACTGAATGTTGCTGATGGTGCTTGAGATGGGGAGCAGCGAGACACTGGAACTTAGTGCAATGGGGGTACACTGCAAGCATGGTGGCAGTTATGTTGGATAGGCTCCACGGCCATGCAACACCACTCTGAGCTCCTAATTGCCTCCCACTCTGAGGAACTAGCAGCGATGCTCAGTGTTTGGAGAACTGGTGAGCAACGCTGCTCTACCTGCACTGCCCCACCAACTGCTGCTGTGACTTTAGCATCTCAGAAGAAAATTTAGTTTGCCCTGTTCCTAAGCAGAGTGTGGAGGCCCTCACTCTCCACATGAAGATGGCAGAAAAGATATGAAATACTAAGCAGCCGTGTCAGGAAATATATATATATATATATATATATATATATATATATATATATTCAAAAGCTAGTGTAGGATAATACATTAACCAATTCACACTGTAAAATCATCTCAAGGCATTTCTGATTCATAGGATCTTTGATACCATATTTTGTTGAAGATGCCAAAATGGACAAAGCATATAGAAAGATCCCTGCAGGATCAGACCAATGGCCTGTCTAATCCAGCATCCTATTCTCACAGTGGCACCGTAAACAGAAGTGTGTTGATCCCAAGGCATAGTCTAAGGGCACATTGCCAAAGCTCAGCAGTTTTGAGCTTGGTCAGTGTCTATATGGGAGACCTCCTAGAAACATCTTGTATACCCCACTGAGTTCTATGATGGCTAATGAAATTTAAATGTGCATACACACAGTCTGCTATTCAGCAAATACTATATTATTAATAATGTTAATTTGAGGACAGATGACACCATACAATATCCACCACACAACAAATACTAGCATACGTGTCAACTGCCCCAGAAAAAAATGGGACATGCCATTTTTTTTCCTGTGAAGGCACAGCAGCCATTGGGGGTTACTTCCCCTAGCACAATTTTGGGACAAGATTCCACCTCCAAAAAATGTTTCTTTTCAGGTCTGTGGTCTTGCGTGGTGCCCTAAAACACGTTTCTTTGAATGCCATGCCTGAAAAAACCCTTTTCTGAGTCTGTTATCTCTCTACAATACCAGAAGTCCAATTCCTACCTTGTGTAGAATAGACCTCCTGATAAGACTATATCTGTAGGAGGGCCTCACCTGCAGAACTCAGACATCAATTAGGTATATAAGGGATGAGGCAATATTTCACGTATCCTAGTCCCAAACTGTAAACGGCCTTATGCACCAAAACCAGCTTCTTGACCTTAGCCTGATAGCTAATTGGAAGGTGGTGCGGTTGCGTTGCATTTTTTTCAGTCATCCTCTCCTGCGAAAAAAGGGAGTGGGGCAATTTGCTGTGTTGAGTTGTCACTGTTGTCAAGGTGTAGCAGCATTCCCTGTCCAACAGTAGAATTCTCTGTAGTAGAATTCACATAACTAGGATTTTGATCCACATGTATATGTGTACAGCAGCTAAGACATTGCTCCTATCCTTGTGAGTTTATCAGCAATCTTACTGATCAGCTGTTTTGTGAGGAGGGGGCAGTCCTCTGCTCCTCCACCCAAATACTTGATCAATAACAAATATCATTTTTTTCTGAGCAGGGCTTCTTGCATACAGTCTTGGAAGTTAGACCAGGGAAGAGCACTTCATAGAGCATTTGTTTGGCCCCACATTTCTCTAGCTAGCAAGAGAGTCTTCAGAATAGCTGAGGTTCAGGTTGGAGCAAAGGATTCTATTGGATTTGCATAATGCAAAATGCAATGTCAACTGACTCACAGGCATATATTGCAGGTGTACAGAACTGCCACTACAGGGAATACCAAACGGAATCTCTGCCTGGAGATCATTCCAGGCAGGAGAGTAGCAAATGGGAAGCTGAAATGAAAGGACGTCCGTCATGTTAGCAGTTAATAGTCCTGTTGCGATTCTGCATTATTTGTTGCTGCGGCAGTGAGCGCCTTCCGTTTCCCCCACCCTTGTAAAAATCAAAGCTTTGCTGGCATTCCTGTTGCTCCTCCCCATAGGGCTTGCCCTGCAGGAGCACAAACGTTACACTGAAATAATCCCCCCCCCCCCCGATTACCAGATAAATAATTACGCAACCTCCCCTGGGACTGAAGGCATTTGCTGATTGGTTCCATGTTTTATTGATTAGAGTGCTGTGATGAATCTGCCCCGGAGGAGCCAGCGTCTGGCTGTAAGCAGACGGTCGTCAATGTGCAGAATTATAACGAGTCCTGGCATTCAACGGCCACCACACACAGGGAGAGCAAACAGGTGGACCACACTGCCTCCCAAGGAAGGGAGGAGGGAACAAAAGCTCAAAGAGAGAGCCACTGCTCAGTCTCTCCCTCTGCCCCCCCCCCACATGACTTTCTGACAGGAAATGGGGACCAGTCCTTAAAGGGAGGCTGATAACTTTTTCAGTAGCTTGTGATCCATTCCGTAGTGGGAGAAACAGTCAGTTACCAGCAAAAACAGATATCAATCCCAACTCCACCTTCTTCAACTCAGTGTGATGCGGGAGGCGGATTGCTGTTTGTTCCAATTCCACAGTAAAGAGTGTGCTTTCCAGCAGAAAGCTGTGGGGCAAACTGATCATAGCTGTGCTTTCTAACCACAAGCAAGACAAGATGAAGTGTGGATGAACCCTAATTTGCATGATAATGAAACTTATATGAGGAAAACATTTTCATCTATAAATCCTTTGAATAGCTTGCATCCTACATACTGCAATGACCCCCTACTCTCCTGTGCTCCGGATCAGGGCCTTAACCACACCATCCATGACTTACGGGGAGTTGAGGGATTTCTTAGTAGCTGTCACACAACACTGACTGAGTACAAACAAATGAATCTGAGGTTTGCCCTCCCATCTCAAAGTAACTTGGTTGTGTCTATCTTCTAGGTTGTGTGTATCATATTTGGCATATAAGATAGATAGATAGATAGATAGATAGATAGATAGATAGATAGATGATAGATAGATAGATAGATAGATAGATAGATAGATAGATAGATAGATATAGATAGGTGATAGAGATAGATAGTAGGTGGGTAGATTAGATAGCATTATGCTTTAAAAAGCAACATATTGTTGTACTTTTCCTAAAATCCTTGCCAGGCAGGCTATTCAGTGTGTGTGTGTGTGTGTGTGTGTGTGTGTGTGTGTGTGTGTGTACAGTGGTACCTCAGTTTTCAAACGTCTCCATTGACAAACATTTCGTTTTTTGAAAGCCATAAACCCGGAAGTAAATGCTTCGGTTTTCAAACATGCTTTGGAAGTCGAACATGCCACTCAGCTTCCATGTTGAGTTTTCCGTATTGAGTATTCCGTATTGAGTTTTTGGTTTTCAAACGTTTCATAACTCAAACGGTCTTCTGGAGTGGATTACATTCGAAAACTGAGATACCACTGTATATATGTGGATACAAATCTGAACTCAAAATATTGAGGGGTTGGACTCCAAAAGGAGATAATGGACAGGATTCACTTAACAAGCCCCGTTGGCAGAAGCCCTGCGCAAGGACTTCCGTTTTTGTGATGCAGGTCTCCAGTCCCCAGTTGGTCTGAGAACCCCTGGAACATTATGTGTGGGAAGAAGAGGGGGGTTGTTCTGTCTGGCAAGCGACAATGCATATGCAAATGGAATATTTGTCATGTCAAATTCCACCCAACGGCATTTCTCTCTCCTTCGTATATCTACTCATCTCTGGAATTGGTTATAAGGCATTTTTGGGTTGCCTTGGGTAAGTTAAAGTGACTAACAAATTTAATAAACAATAATAAATAATAAGAGCAACACATCTTAACTGCTCCCATTCTGATTTCTCCTGGCAGGAGACACAAAAAATACAGGGACAGGGGAGACGGACCTTATCTGCTAGAGTGTGGTTTTTCCTTTGTATTTATCTTCTTGTATAGTTTGTATGTAATCCCCCACCCCCTATTTTTTGTCTTCTTTCTCTCATCCCATAGGACCTGGTACAGGGATAGCAGGCAATGGATCAATGTGTCTGGCCGTACCACTGTGGCTCTTGGCAGCTTCCGTGCTCTGCCTACTCAGCAAATGTTAATAACATCCGAATTTTAAAAAAAGGAAAAAAAATATAAAAAACCCAGCAACAACAAGAACAACAACACACAAAGCAAAACAAAAATATGTGTCATACAGGAGACAGAGCAAGAGAGAGAGAGAGAGAGAGAGAGAGAACGGGGGAAGGACAGTTTCTTTCACAATTTTATGTGTGTACCGCAACAAAGGGGGGAAATTTCAGTGAAGAAGATTCAGCAACATTTATTCCAACAAACTGTCAAGTCACTGACCACCCAGGAGTAAGGAAGCCTAGATGGATCACTCTATGGAGACTGGATCCTGCCAAGGATGCCAAGATGCTGTAAAAAAGAAATATCAACAATGAAATTATTGTTATTCTCTCCATTCCCTCATATCATTTCCTTCCTTCCTTCCTTCCTTCCTTCCTTCCTTCCTTCCTTCCTTCCTTCCTTCCTTCCTTCCTTCCTTCCTTCCTGGAAAGAGATGGCCTTTGCTTTGGTGTTGATAGTCACAAAATTTTGATTGGCATGCTCATTTCTTAAACTGATACTTAACCTTTTCAGATTTCCAGCAAACAGTGATGCAAATTTCTGTAGCATACTGGTGTCCCATGAAGAAACTCCATGTGGTCCTTTGTTTGCTGCTTCCCCTATTAAGCTCTCCCATATTTTCCTTTGTACCGTAAGCCCACAATGTTTTGATTATGCCGAAACATACCAACATTACTCATCTGCCCTCTTGTTCTTAACAGGCCTCGCTTTCTCTCATAAGTGTGTGTGTGTTCACAGATGGGCAGGCATGGGTGTATCTGTGTGCGTGTCTCTCTCTCAAAAGCATGCAAAGGGGGCAGCCCCTGTGTACATAAGCTCATCATGCTGTAGATAATGACTTGCTGTGTACATGAGTTCAAACATTAGTTTGGTGTGAACGCAGGGGAGCAAGGACATGAGCAAAGTCTTCCCCAGCAAAATTTTGCCTCAACTTCTTTTTGTGATCCCAGTTTTGAGGAGCTGATCCTTAGCCTTCTCCTGTTCTCCAGCTGAATTCATCATGGTAGCTTTCAAATGGAACGCATATATTGTCCCTGTTTAACTCTTCAGTTTCTTTTATCAGAGCAGGATTGGCGAGCCTCCAAGGCCATAGATAGCCAAGTCCCAAAGAGGCTGCTGAATGAATTATATGAAGATTTGAGGGTGTCAAAGTCTGGAATGAGAGAAGGTTGAATGAGATTAGATCAATTACATCTCACAATGTGGACAAATGTTTGGTAAATTTCTTGTAATTGCACAGCCCATTGTCCCAAAGGCTTGTTCTGTCCACTGCCCTCAGGCAAGGCAGCATCAGGATCTGAGCTGAGTGGCTTGGTCAAGGCCAAGCAGGCTCTGTGCATAAAAGACCAGTGGTCTGGAGTCAAAGAAATGAGGGAAATCAACAGAAGCCAGGAGGTTCATCAGAAGGTCCAGGAAGACAGAGAGATTAACTTCAGGACAAAGAGAAGAGTTCCTGAAGAAAGACTGTCTCCAGCTGCTGTTGGACTACAACTCCCATTATCCCTAGCTAGCAGAACCAGTGGTCAGGGTAGATGGGAACTGTAGTCTGAAAACAGCTAGAGATCCAAGTTTGGGAAACCCTGCTGTAGATAGTCAACAAACGATTTTGCACCAGCCACTGCTACTTACAGCATGTGTAGCTTGGCTACACAAAGCCCTAGCATTGCTCTATCCCTTGGTCTTTATCCTCCAGCCTTTTTGCTATGCTTAATTTGCACTGGTGGGCATCTTTTCTGTGTGTGAACTGAAATAGACGGGGTCAAAGTCTGGTGACTGACCCTGGAACTGGGAGATCTCAGACTTCATAGGATGACTAGAGGAAAGCAAAAAACCAATAGAGTGACCCCCTCTCCATTAGGGATTTTATCTCACAATGGTTCTAAAATTATTAATTTTGTGGTTAGTAACCATTATGACCCCTGATCCTGATCAGCTTTCCATTCTTTTTCCCCTCTGATTAGAAATCTCAGGAGGGTGCACTGTACTCAACACTCAGCAATACATAGCCATTCTATAAAGCCAACTTTCTTATGACTATGGTAAAAACAAATAGAAATCTGCCAGAAAGAACAAAGTATTTCTAGTACTACCATCATTTTGACTTTATACCCTTCAAATAACCAGAAATACACTTAGAAAGTTTCTATGGTTTGGAACTTAGGAAAGCCATCTCCCAAAACCTGAGCGGAGGTCTCCTTGCAAAAGGAAGTTTAAAAAAGGTTTGACAGGCAACTACTATCCACTTGATTTTTTTAGTGTAAACTTTTTCTCTTTTATTTTTTACTGTGCTTGGCTCTTGGCATTCCTACCACAGAAGTAATCCAAGTGCAGGAGATTAATTGGACGCTCATTATAAATTGCAGATGGAGATGGAGAAGAGATTGTGTGTCTCAAGCCAGGTCACTAAGAGGGGTCTGTGCATCCCTGGTGTGAGTTGGAACCTTATCTTTCAGTAATTGAGTCACCTTTGTTTATTTCAGTACTTTACTTGCACTGGTTTGTCATTGAAAATTGGGCAGATATGAAACTAACAGTTGCCTGTAATTCCCATTCCTGATGCCAAATATCTTAGAAAGGGCAAGCTTAACTACTTATGAATTCCTGGCCCAAAGAGGCTGCCTGTAATTTTTAGAAATTGCAAGTGTAACTGGCAGCAAGAATATAACATGAACATAATATGCCCATGTCGTGTGTTGATTAAAGGAAAACAAGTGCCCTTCATAGCTTATTGTCAAACCCATGGTAAAAGTACCAGCCTTTTGCCCCAGCCACAGATTTGGTTAGACCTCACAAGTGCAATCCAATTGCATGGTCTCAGTTTATCCATAAAAGGGGTGGGTTCTGAAAAACAACACTAAGATTGATATAAATGCTTCTTTCTCTTTGGGGAATTGTGGATTCCTCATCTACAAGGATGCAGTGGGAGGGATGCAGGAACTGCATAAGGGAAATCTACTCTTCTAAATTGCCCAGTTCCACATCCATAGTTTTCATTCCACTGAATTGCTAAGCAACAAATATCTCCTTTTCTCAATCATTTCAATACAGTATAACTAAACTGTGCCATCAGCAGTTGTAGAAGCTGAGTGGTTCTAACCTGTAATGCAATTCCTGTATTAGCAAAAGTGGTCATTTACGGTTTGGAAATACAGATGTAAAGTGTGTGTGTGTGTGTGTGTGTGTGTGTGTGTGTGTGTGTGTGTACATGTGTGTATGCATGCTCTCACACATGCATTAAGTCCTTCCTTTTACTATAATGAGTACCAGCCGTTTACAAAAAGCTCCCTGTAGCTCCATGCCCACACAGCAAGACAGCTCTCACCTTGATCAACAGCATGGCAGAATCCCCTCCTGCTGCTTTAGCGATTTATTTTCGCTGACGTCTGCAGTTTGGGGCAGACTCAGGCAGTCAATTAAGCAGCCATCCAGGCTTCTCAGTACCATCCTTCCAAGACTTGCAATTTACTGTTAGACAGTTAGTATTCTGTAAAGGTAGGAAGCAGAACAGAGAAGTAAGGGGTGGTTGGAGGGTGAGATACAGACAGGAGAGAGCATTCAGCTCTTGGGGAATACCCAACACTGAATTTTGCTACAGTGGCACGGGTCTGACGAGAAATAAATTTACAAAGCAATCCTTCCCACATGCACACATTGTGTGCCTTGCAAAAAGGCAAAAACTGCTGCTGCTGCTCAGATAGAATGAATCTCCAAACCACAGTTTAGTTTCAGAGAGAGCGAGAGAGCGCTTCCTCGTCACTCACATAGAAAATTGCTCCTCATCCTTTTGTTTCGCAAGTAAGGCTGAAAGCCTATGGTCCCTAGGAGGGCACCAAAGAGGACAATTCAGAGTGGGATGACCCTCCCTCTCTGACAGCAGCAGCTCCTTCAGTGCTCTGACCCGACTGATATCAGAGCTCCAGTGTTGAAAGGGCCAATAGGGGTTGTGCTGAGAAGCAGTCGGGGTCCGAAAGATCCTGAGCCCTCCCAGTCAACTTCCAAAAGTCTCTAAACCTCTCTCTCCACTTTCTCTCTCCCACTTTCTCAGTGGGAAGAAATGTTAAACTAACACGCAAACAAACAAACCTGAGGTCTGGAAACGGAGCAATATAAAAGGTGCCTCTTCCCTCACTTCCATCCTTCTGGCAAAGCCTGGTAGGGCATTGGCTGAAGTAGTTAAACCACATTTCGTTTCACACACACCCACCCACCCACCCACCCACCCTTAGGGTTGCAACCTAAGTGTCCCAGACCACTACTGCAGGAAGCTACCATGTGGTCACCAAACTGGATCATCCCAAATGGAATCCTCCACATAAGTTCTGCTTTCTGAAAACTGTCTGAACAAAAGTAGTGCTAGTGATTTGGCCAACACTTCAAAAAGGTGTGCTGGTTGTGTGTGTGTGTGGGGGGGGAGAGAGAGAGAGAGAGAGAGAGAGAGAGAGAGAGAGAGAGAGAGAGAGAGAGAGAAGCTGTTTGGGTGAAAAAAATCCACTGTGACTTGGGCTGGTTTTAATTGCACCAGCAAAAACACATGGCTTCTGGTAGTATGGTGTTTACAGAACTGGCATAAATATCTAGTAGCAAGGGATAAGGTTTGTTTGCCAGGCTTATACATATAAATTCATGCAATGAAATCCTGCCATGATCATGAGAGTAAAAACACATGTGTAACTGCATAGGAGGAAATGACTCCGGGGATGTGATTTTAAGTGGGAAAGTGATGGATAAGGAAAGTGTTGAGTACCCCACTGGTTCTCTACTCCAAATTGCTCCTTCTGAATCTGGTTTTTTTTTTCCATACAAGAAGCAGCTGCTGGGATTTTATTGCACATTTGCATGTAAAATGCCCCTCTACCCTGAGCTTTAAAGATAAATTTGTCAATGTTCCTGAGTTTTATTTTCAGACCTGAAACCACTTACCCTTCCCAACACTACTGGTATTGAAACTTGCCAGAAGTCAGATATATGATTCCCTGTATAATTAATTGGTTCATTAAGAAATTAATTGCCTTATACAAAAAGTCTCAATGAAATAAATAATGCACACAAAATATGAAATATACAAATTTTTAAAATGCAATAGCAGGAACCCACTACAACTGATAGAATTGTATCTGTAATTTGTATTTTAGTTATTGTGCATTGCCTTCTAAAATTTTGTGAAAGGTGATAAATAAGCGAAATAAATAAAACAAATAATAGTAGTATAGGGATTCAGTAGCTGAAAATAGGAGTCAGGAAGGATTCATTTCATAATAACAAAGGAAGTCCAGAATACCAGGAACTTGAGACAAAATAGTTGGGGATGGGGGTAGATTTCTCTCTGGGTTTCAAGTGAGAAATATATTATTGTTCTGTTTTAACCCCTTGCTCATTCCAGCTGGAAATGTAGGATGGGGGGGGGGATCCAAACACACACACACACACACACACACTTACTTCCCTTCTTTCTGAGAAACATCCATCACAATGAAGGAAAATTCTGGGACAAAGCACCCTAAATAGAAGGTTTCTTTAATAATAATTTTTTTAAAAAAGAAAGAAACTGCAAGCTCCTTCACTGTCCTCCCTTTTCTCAAATTGAGCTTCTCCAGTGAGGTACTTGCCATTGAGAAAGGGAGAAGAAGCGATGTTGAACTCTTGAGGTCCGTCCCCCTCAAATTAAGCAGTTGTCTTCCTGACAGTTCCAGATAGGTTCTTTCAGTGGATTTCAGACCTCATACACAGAGTCCTACATCACCCTCATTTTATATGCTCATCAAATAAGATTATCCCTCAACAATCCAATTATAATATACTTATTTTATTTTATTTGTAGCAACATTGGAAAAGTGAGGGAAAATTTTACCTAGGAACAGGGTGGTAGGGGGTAAAAGGAAGAGAAAGGGGTGCTTGGATGTACTTGTCTACCACGGATACAAATTCCATTTCCTCATCCCTAGTGGCTGGTTTGCAATCCATTTTTTTCATGCAGAAAAGTTGTCAGAATATCACTTTTCCCCTTCACTTTGCCATAGCGAAGTGGTCCTTCTGTAATATGGCCTTCTGAAATAAGCCCACAATTTACTTTTAGCATTTTTTCAGAATCTGGATAATTTTACTGTGAAAAGATGCTATTTTACCAGCCCAAAAATGAAGGGAAAATTCACTTTCTGGTGACTTTTGCAACTCAAGAGCACCCATGGCTCTTTCCCCTGTGATTTAAAGCTCCATCCCTAGTAACTGTTGTTTAAAATGATGAGTCCTGGGAGCAACCAGGACTGGTAAATGTGCTATAAGGACAGCCTTGGAGTCCTCATAGGAGTCCCAGTCTCCACTCATGGTGAATTCTACAGCTGTGTTCCAACACGAGGCAGAGAGGACAGGCAGATAAGTAGGCCATGCCAGCTTCCCTGCCACCTCCTACTAAACAATGATATTAAGAGAGGTATTTGGATACCCAGAAACTATTTGCGGACAAAAGAAATTTCAGCTAGGAAGGGAGATAGCTTAGGAACTGAAAAGAGCATCTTGTGATGTATCTGTTCCCTCCAACACCAGTCAGATATTAAGAAAGTCAAGGTGAAGGACAACTGGAATAATGGATAATTCAGTGATATCTGGACTGCATATCAGAACCACCAGTGCATTTGCAGAAATACCTGGAGGTATTGACTGAAAACCATGATGAGCAAGCAAGACTTAGGTCTCTGTGTGACTTGGTGACTGCAAGCCATACATCTGCTCCTGAAATGGAGTTAAGCTTCTGCTTTGGTGATTCTCATAATTGTTGGCTCTTCTCATCCCTTTGTCAGGACTTTTGGGATGTGAGCACACCAACCCAGTAGAACTTCTGGTCTATTGGGCAAGAAGCTAAACCACATTCATCCCCCCCTCCCCCAAAGTGCAGAATCCCTCATCACTAACATTGTTCTGTGTCAATGCCATATCTGCTCTTTAGCTTTGCTTTGGTTGGGTCATTCACATAAGTGTTGGGCTGAATGCACTGTTTGGTTATTGTAGAGTTGCTGATAAACACTGTGCTACTGGCAGCAATGTGTGTTTTTTTAGGAAAAGAAGACTCAAATCTTATGTTTTTTAAAGTATACTTGTAAAATAACAAAAAAAACAAAAACACAGGGTTTTCCTTAGACAGGAGAAGATGGGCTGAAGCAGGAAACAGGAGAAAACCGTCAGACTTCATGGCTGGAACAAAGGAGTAGGAATCAAAATCCCCCAGGCCCTCTGCCCCTGACTCATTATGGCACCTTGGCCAACACTTTAATCTGTTCTATGCCCAAGCTTCTCCTCTGTGTAATATGAAAGTATTCAGAGGCACTTTCAAAGAAAGCTTGCATGGGAGTCACAAAGCTTTTAGCATTCTCTAGTTAATGAGAGAATGGCGGGTGGTACTTGTTTTGGAGGAATAAGAATTATTTAGTTTTTTGTCCCTACTCTGGAAACTCAAATGTTGCTTTTGTGCTTCCTGAGAGGAACTGAACATCCTCAGTTCTCACTGTACCCTGAACACTTCTGTTTTGTTTTCCATTAAGGCCACTAGGTGTTCCCGGGAGTCAGAAAGAGCAAGTAACTTTATGGTGGGGCATTATGGTGTTTCCACTCTTTCCTCTCGTGTGGTCCCTGCTTCCCTGTTTCCTTTCCCCCACTCACAGCCCTAAAAAAAAAAAAAAGCTACAGCCTGTCACCGTGCCTGCGTGGTGATTCAGAAGGGGACACCAGTTCCTCAAGACTGTAGGTGTAATCGTGTTTGATTGATGGAAGTTTAACATTTAGTGTTATAAAAACAAAAATACAAAAAAAAAGATTGTATTTCTTCTACAAGTTTGTAAATATACGAGAGTGACATGAAATGTCCTGTAACATCCATGCAAAGGAAGAAACACTTAGGTATTAAGATGACCCATTACTTGCTAGCAGATTTCTAACCTTTCCCCAAGTGACTGAGGCTTAAAAGGAGTGGGAGGCTTGCCTCTTCCACAGCATACCGAGAGAGCATGGAGGCAGCCATCTTAGAACATGCGAACTCCAAGCATGATTGGAGCGCACCATCATTTGTATGTGTCTTGCTATGCAGCAAAAGAGTCAGCTACATATGCCTTTAAACTACCAAGGAGGTAGGTCTGAGGGTCACTGTGTACCTTGACAGCTTGATTATTTCCAGCCCACAGCCTTGGAGTTCGTAGATCACAAATCAAAAGCTCTCTCCCCAACATGTTGTGTGCATATTTGATCCTTTTAAGTGGTACCACTTCTGAAAGTCAAGGATACAGTTTTGACACCAATGAAGGCAATGGGAGTTTGGTCAATGACTTCAGTGGAAGTTAAGTTTTTATGCCTTTAATTCAGTATTAACTAAGCAAATGTCATCGTTTTCATCATGCCTCTAGATCACTAAAAAAAAAAGACATATAATATTTGAGGCCACACCAGCGTTTTCAGGGGATTAACGGACATTGAATAATGGGGGCAGAGACAGGCTGAGATGCCTTTGCTTTCAGCCACACCAAAGGAGACCTCCACACATCATCATGTACTGTAATTCCTTTACACCTTCTCATGAAAGATTCCAAGTGAATGGAAAGGACATAACTCCTTCTGTACACTTGCTAGTACAATCTGCTGCAACAGTTCTAACTCCATCGAGTGCCACAGTTGACGTCCTCATTGCACCTGATATCACACCAAACTACAAACATCCAGATGTCCTGTGAATGTCAATTTCTGGGTTGTTCCTTGTGGGATGCGAGATACGGACGCTTTCAGTCTCCCTTTTGAGAGGGAATATATATTTCACTCTTGCTTCAAATTCACAGAAACATGGAAATAAATCTTTCACAGGAATGATGATCGGAAAGGTTTTTGAAGTGGAAAGCATGTGGTTTCTGGAGAATAAAATTTTGGTCAGGTGTTCAGTGACTTTCAAAAAAAACTATGCAAGACTGTAACCCTTGCATGCATATGCATTAACAAAAGGTGATTGAAGAGGGGAGAGGAAAAGGAAATACCCAAGTTTTTGTTTGTTTGTTTATAGAGATATATAAGGATGCCATCTGTTCATGGGCTACATAGAGAATTTTCCCCTCTTGTGAATGACAAGTATGTGTATTTCAGAGAGGCTGCATTTATCTGTCCCTTTAAAGATCTGAAGACATACAGTGATCCTGATGGGAAAGTGTGATATCTTTAAATGCTTAGTTACTACTGTGGATGTTAATCTTAGCAAATAAACCAGAATCTGTGAAAGGCATCTTCCTCTCTTGAGAAGTAATTAGCCAGTGGTGGTAGAGAAGGAAGGTCACATGTTAGAATGACTTGAGCCAGTCCACGCAAGGTTGTCCACCAAGCACGTCAACGGAACCAGTCAATGCAGAACTTATTTCCCCTAAGTGATGTGGTGCCTTCAGTTAATTGAGATGCCATCCTCCAAGCACCACAAAAGAAACCTTCACAAGTTATGCTACAGAATGCATCCCATCCTACAGAAAGATTTTATTTTTTAATGTAGATGACATGGTAAACAAAAAGCCATTTTGAATTCAGATGCTAGTTCCTGGAAATAAAGGTATATAATTAAGTGTGTGAAACAATTGGCCTTGTGAATTAACCATGCACACTGCCCTGTTCATGTATGCCAGGTACAATAGATACCACCCTGAGTTCTTTGACTAAAGGGTGAAATGAAAATGTAAAATAAAATATAAAATGCCGCTCAATGCGATATCTTGATAGGCTTGCAGGAAATTCAAAAAAGTATCGAGCATCTCCTGTGAAAGTGACTTGTGGGGTTAGAAATATGTCCTCTGCCTTGGTTGCTTCTGTAATTCCTAGTAGCTCAATTAACTCCTAAGGGTTGGATCCAGAGTGTTAGATCCCACTGAAATTATTGGGACTTCTGTTGAGTCATGGTTTAACTTGTCCCATTCATTTTAATGGGACCTAAGGACAACAAATGTCATCTAGATCCAACCCTGTGTGAAACAACCATAACCTACATGGAACAACAATATGCAAGGAACATGGCCACCTACTTTTCACTGAAAGCCTATCTCAAACTAGAGTGTTTTCCTTCTTCTGAAGTTGTTTCATTTGCTCCCCACTTTGGTCAAAGGCAGACATGCACTTGCACGGCGACACATGCAGATCCCACCACCACAACCCCTTCTGCTTCCTGAACTACGACCACCCCATTACCTCGCCCACCTTCTCCACCTTCCCCCATGGCACATGCAACCTGATACAGACTTGCTGGATGTGCTGTATAATAAAAGTCATAAGCTTTGTGGCTTGTGGTGAGCTCCTGCTAACAAGAAAAGGGTTATGCAGACCAGGGCAGGGAGAGGGTGGTAAAGTTGTCTCCAGCAACTACCGGCCTTTTCCATTCCCCCATCTGCAGCCAAATTTTTCCTTTGGGTCTCGGGGAGAATATTCAGTCCCTTCTTGCTGCACTGCTGGGCAGTTAGAATTCTCCTCATTAACAGTGTTATATACATATAAATATATATATATATCTATATCTTTATATATATTTTTCCCCAGCACCGTAGACATGATCTGAACTTCTCTTTAATGAAAATGAAAACACGGCCATTCTATTTTATTTTGTTTTGTTTTATTTCTGTCAGTTTTTCAACAAACAAACAAACCTAGGTCTGTGGAAGAAAATTTTTAAAAGCGCAGTGTGTGTGTAAAAACAAAAAATGACAAAAGCTTTTTTTCTTTTTTTCTTTTATCAATGTATTTAACTTCTGTTTTTGTGTCTCTGTTTATTTACATCTATGAATGCTCTGCTCTTTCTGTGGTCTTAAAAAAAAACCCACAAAAAAACAAAAACGAAATAAACGTGAAAAGGAGGAGCTGAGTCTTCATTTCTTGTCATGTCTATGTTTATGGGGAGGGGCTGTGTCACAAAATGGAATGGGCAGGAATGGGGAAGAGAGCAAATTCACCCATCCCCCATACTGTTGCTACTGTCTACTGTTTATAAAGCTATTATATGAAGTGCTATACATCTCAATTGCACCATATTCACGAATAAAAGAAAATGACATTTTATTGTTTCATTAACTAACATCTATTTACAAGAATATCCTTCCACCTTGTTTCTGCTTCAAAGAAACTGGGAAGCCTGAATGTCTGTGATCACAGTCCAGAGAATGGTATGACTAAATCAGATTGAAATCCATCTGAGTTGCTCATTAAGGTAAAGGTAAAGGACCCCTGACAGTTAAGTCCAGTCATGAACGACTCTGGGGTTGCGGCGCTCATCTCGCTTTACTGGCCGAGGGAGCCGACGTTTGTCTGCAGACAGTTTTTCTGGGTCTTGTGGCCAGCATGACTAAGCTGCTTCTGGCGAAACCAGAGCAGCACACAGAAACACCGTTTACCTTCCCGCTGGAGTGGTACCTTTTTATCTACTTTGACTTGCTTTCGAACTGCTAGGTTGGCAGGAGCTGGGACTGAGCAATGGGAGCTCACCCCATTGCGAGGATTCGAACCGCCGACCTTCCGATCGGCAAGCCCTAGGCTCAGTGGTTTAGACCACAGCGCCACCCACGTCCCTGAGTTGCTCATAGGCAAGTGCTTATTTCAGTTGGGACCAAGACACTCCTGATTCTTGACTCCTCAGTTTGCGAAGCTAATCCATTGATTTCATGTCATCCCAACACAGAATTCAGGTTATTTTGTAATGATGAAATAAGTCTGGATGATTATGTTTGATTGTGAATGTACAGGAAAGATACAACACTTTTGCTTCTATAAACCCACAGACACAAACAAAAACTTTGAGCTTTCTACACTACATTGACTATTTTCAGTGGGAAGGTATTATCGTTTCTTTTTTTCATCAAAAATATGTTACCAAACATGCATTACAGCAGCTGTTCACACCCCGGTGAAAAGAAAAAACACTTTCATGGATCCAGACAGCAATTAAGACAAGATCCATCCATTGGGCATGATTATGCAATTGGCTAAAGCCATGGATTCTGGGAGGTGCAAAGTGGCAGAAAGCTCTTGGAGGACATCCTGCCCTTCACTCCCTAAGCTAGCCTAGTACTGCCCTCAGGGGTGATTGATGATACTGTCACATAGGGATGGGGAGGAATTTGATAAACTCACCTTCCAAGGCTGGATCACCCAATATGCACTGCTTGGATCAGATGTTGGTCCACCTCAGAATCCTCAGTTCTGCCAGATTCCATGATGAAATGGGCTGAGGGTTGAGTATCTCCTTCCCTTTCCCCTTTCCCCTTTCCCCTTTCCCCTTTCCATTCCTTTTCTATTACTGCCAGCCACCTAGAGGTGTAGCTAGTGTGCAGGACACCTACTACCATGCATATTGAAATGGCCCCTGGGAGTGATGGGACCTGATGACATGCTGTTTGTCATGAACCGGAAGAACAATGTGGAGGAGGAAGAGGAGGGAAAGGATCTCTGCAAGGGGTGTAGCTGGGACTGAGACACACCAGGGCAAGCTGAGGATTGGGACAGAGAGTTTGGTGTAGTAAGTACTCATAGGGTGACAGAGAATGACGAGGGGATAGGGCAGCGGTTCTCAACCTGTGGGTCCCTAGATGTTGTTGGACTACAACTCCCATCATCCCTGAGCTCTGGCCTTGCTAGCTAGGGGTGATGGGAGTTGTAGTTCAACAACATCTGAGGACCCACAGGTTGAGAAAGGCTGGGATAGGGGGTCAGTGCACAGGAACCAGAACAGCAGGACCCATCACCAGAGCTAGAGGAGCCCCTGTCTCCACAAACATGGTGGACTCTGAGGCATAAGGAGCAGAGGGTGAGGCAGGCAAGGGCACATAGTCCAGCTCCCTAGCTGGCTAGGTGGGGGTCGTTAGCTCTGGGAGGAGGTGTGGGATTTCTTAGCTGAAGTAGGCTTGGAACAGGTGAAGGTCACATCAAGCCCAGATGATGCAAACAGCATGCAGAATATAAAAGGGCAGCAGAGCTGAGGTGCTGTGTCAGCTCAGCTGCCCATTCTGATGGACCTTTACCTGGATGCTCCTGGACTTCCACAGGACTGTGCTTTGGTTTAGACACATGGATTGACCCTGGCCTGGGGACTTGACACCATGATTTGCCACCAGTTAGGCCAGGGGTTCAGGATACTCTTGCTCTCAGGGAGATTCTATGCACACACCATAGGAGCAGTCATGTTTATTCCCTGTAGAATTTCCCTGAGAGTGACAGCATGGCTTCAGGTCTCATCGCTCCCAGAGGTTACTGCAAAAGTGTTTTGGAGATGCTCAGCAGCAGAATCCTATAGACTAGCTAGTCCTTTAGGCCAGAGGTGAGCAAAAGGTAGGTCAGGATGTACTGAAAGATCTATGGATAATTTGAAGTAGATCAGCAAGGATTTCTGGCTCCTAATAGTGTAACAAGGGCAACAACAAAACACCTCCCCATCCCAGTGTGTGAGTGTGCGCATGTGCGTGTGCTTTGCATGCAAATGATCCCAGGTTTAATTCCTGGTGACTCCAGGTAGGGCTGGGGAAGACTATATCTTAAATCCTTAACTCATCGTTGGTTTTGCTCACTTGCTGTCATGGGCCAGTCACCAGGGACTCCGCTATACAGCTTCAAATATAATGTTTAAGTGTGTTTTAAGTGCATTATGCAAGTACAACACTAGATGGCGATGGTGAGCTTATGGCAAATTCAAAATGCTTTTTTGAACAGCATTGTTGTTTTTTATATGTGTCTAGATTCCACCCAGCTCTCAGCCTAACCTGCCTCACATGGTGTCCAAACAACATACAATCACAGCTCTCACTTCACTCAATGGCTAAAAACCACTGGTAGGTGGGTGCAGCCAAGTGGCTCATCTCACATAAATCACTTAGAAAGGTGCCTGCACATTCTCCTTCATAAATTTATTCCCATGAGGCCTGGAGAGAGAAACTGTACATAACTACCCCTGCACCTGCCTCTCAGCTGTCCTGGAACCAGGCCCTATGTTTCAACTTGGATTCCAACTTCACACAGGCTATAATCCTCAGGCAACTTGCCATTCTTAAGAATCTGAGCTGATGACTATTACTCCAGAAACAAAGGATGTAGTTGGAATGCCATGGGTCATTAGCCATGGGTCAGGTCTGGGTGCCCTGCATTTACTCTCAGTCTCACCTTCCTAATGCACTGGATCACCAAAAGGCGAAAGTCAGTCTCATTGCAGCAGACTGATAGCGGAGCTAACAGGGCAAGACATGCTTAGGAACCTGGCAGAAAGAAGAATAGAAGGGAGGGAGCATTTATGACCCTAATGTTCACCAGCACAAGGCATTTGAAGGAAAATTAACACAAGGCAGACAAATGGAAGTGCATTTCAGGAAGCACTGAGTTAGAAAGAAAAAAAAGGGCACTGAGCACTCAGGAGATTAACTTCAAAGTAATGAAATGCTGGAAAATAGATTCTTCAAGGAAGACAGTCCTGCCTACATTCTCCCTGCATTTCTATAGAAGTTTCTTCTCTCTTGTTCACTCCAGTGTCATTCTACCAACAAGTGCTAAAGATTCTGGGCTGCAAATCTTCCCATTTTTATTGTTGGCCCAAAAATAGTAATTGAGGAGAAGGGTTTAGAAATATCTTCCTGAAATTGGTTTAATAGTAAAAATATTCCCCTTTTTCTATCCTCCTGGGTGCCACTGGCTTCAATAGATGTCATTTGCATCTTTGGTTCTGCTTCTATTTCCTATGTGGATTGGTCATATGGGTGCTCTCAACCAATCAGATATTCCTTAGTGAACAGGAATATGTTTTTATGGCAGGGGCAAACTTTGATAATGAGGAACCCAGAGTAAGCCCAAAATTAGGCACCCCCAAATGGATCTTCTCAGTTATGGATCCTCTCAGTTTTGCACCCCATCCGATCAGCATCCTAAATCCCTACATCCGGTGCTCTGTGCAGGAAAAGGGAGCAGTGTTAATGCAACTTTCCTCCACCAAGAAGAAGAAAGGCATCGGATTTCAAACCTCCTTCTATATGATTTGAAAATATAAGCCACAATCAATTGGCAGTTAAACTGAGGTGTGCATATTTGAAAAGGCTATTGCTCATGGTCAGATGGCTTTGTGAATAGGCGTTCAAGGGTAGTGTTGCAGGTGTGAGGAACCAAACAGGTAATGCACATTGGGTGCTGATATACACTCTCCCCCTCTCCTCCTCTCTGGAAGGCTTTTGAGGTGGTGGTCTCTACCACTCCTCATCTGCGCAGTCCCTGACAATGGTATAGGAAAAGATCAGTTGTGATCTAAACATCTTTGGTGTAGGAAACATGCTGCCTTCCTTCACACACACACACACACACACACACACACACACACACTATAGTTACTGGGTGACATTGTAAGAACATCTATGGGGAAAACACTGCGAGACAATTTACATACCCTTGAAAAATAAGTGGTCTTTTTCACACATTCAAAGAATGGCATTAGTGCTCTGTGACCCAATTATGGCTCAAGTGTAGGGAAACCTGCACATTACTAATTTTCAGAGTTTATTTTCTTCTCAGAGAGAGCATCTGAGGACATGGTTCATGACCACACTCCCACATTCCTCTCTATTTCTATTATAAATCTCCTTCTGCTTTGCAAGCCTGCTCCATTAAATAAATAAATAAACCATAGCAGAGGCATTGAATGCTTGATTATCTGAGCTGAATGGCAACAGGCTGAAAACCTGTAGACTTATTCACTGACACACCATGCAGATCTGCGTTGGAGGAGCATGTGGGCGGAAATGAATACCTGGTAATTAGGATGATTCTGGGCATGTCAATAATGAATTTTATGAATATACTGCAAATTCTAGGGCAAACACTTCCATAAACATTCTCCTCCCAGAGCTGGTATGTGTAGGGGAAGCATGATTAATACATGCAGCTCAAGCACAATTTGAAGCAGCTTTCCACAGCCTGGTGCCCTACAAACCTTTTCAACTAAATCTCCCATCAGGTCAGCATGCATGATGGGAATGGTCAAGGATAATGGAAGTTGTAGTCCAACACTATTTGGGAAGCACAGGATTGGAGAAGGCTGATTTACAAGAATGTATATAGTGTGTTGCATATATGGAAAGAGAGCATTGAAGGCAACTGGTAACAGAAGTGATATTTTTGACAATACAGTGGTACCTTGGGTTAAGAACTTAATTCATTCTGGAGGTCCATTCTTAACCTGAAACTGTTCTTAACCTGAGGTACCACTTTAGCTAATGGGGCCTCCCACTGCTGCCGTGCGATTTCTGTTCTCATCCTGAAGCAAAGTTCTTAACCCGAAGTACTATTTCTGGGTTAGCGGAGTCTGTAAGATGACGCGTCTGTAACCTGAAGCGTCTGTAACCCGAGGTACCACTGTATGCCATATAGAGTGGAGCGAGTTCACTCGTGCTAGCAGTAGTGGACTTTGGGCTCTCACATTTCAGCAGCTCCCTGTACAATGCTAAAATTTGGCACATTCTTCGCGCCTTTCACACTCTGTTCTACAGTATTGTTTGGGCGTCCCCTGCAGGGCAGTGGTGTGGCAAGCATTTGGAGTAGAAGTGCTCAAAATACACAAGGAGCCCCTCTTCAAGGGCTGTGAGCAAAACCATGGAAGGTGCAACCCACCTTGGCTTCTGCCTCAACTCTACTTAGATCCCACCTCTGACTCCCCATTTTAATGCATCCTGAAAACAGAAAAATAAGAGCTAACAGAGCAGAGAGTGTTCGAGTTGGACAATGGAATTCCCAGATCTGGACTCTTGTACAGAAATGAATTCTCTTCACCACAAGAATGAGTTTTATAGCTTTAATTGCAGAACAATCTTAAACATTGGATACAATGGATAAACGTTACAGAATAACAAAGAATGTAACAAGGCAAGAACCAGCAATGGTTCCATTTCATAAAGTTTCTTCTTCTGGTCCAAGAAAGAAGTTAAGCAAGTCTTTCCTTTCCCAGCATGCCAGCATCTCACAGCTTCTGTGTCTGTGTTGCAAGTAACATCATTTGCATATATACACTCAGGTTTTGAATCTCCTGCTGAATGGAGAGACCTAAAACTGCCACAAGACAGCTTACTGCACCCAAGTGGAAAATCACCACCTCTGTCCCAATACAAAAAAACTTATAATGCACTTAAACACAACATTTTATGTACATTAAACTTTAACAGGGCCAGAATCTTTCTCAAGTATAGATTTGGTGTTTTTATTATCATTTTCTAGGGGTTGAAAAAAAAGTGTGGAGGAACATTAAAACATGTGGCTCACTCCCCCAAAATGTGAGATGGTACAAAGTATTATACCACTTCAGGAGTTGTCCATCTCAGTCTACTTCATATGTAAATCAGATCCTAGTTGTTGGTATATATTGAATCCACACTGACTGCTAGCACGTATCTCCAAATCTATCTACCTGGGGAAATACTTGTTTTCTTACTAGCCTTCCTAAGTTGTGTCATTCTGATAAATTACAGTATTTAGGAGCTCAAAAATATGGTTGTATATATAGCACAGAAACTGAATAAATAGTTCTCAAGGTGATAGGGAAATACAAATTTTCAAATGCGAGTTTTTCAGAATTGTGTAATGGAGGCATCCCTGCACATGCCACAAATGGATCTGTCAAAACAGTTTGATTATGCTCCTTTGCTTTTTACCCCCCTGTGATGAGATGCTCTCTTACATAACTCATGTATTTATATTTAACCTGGAAAAGGATGTAGGACGTGCAGACCCCCGCTTCTCTTGTACTACAGCTACTTCAGGGCCATTTGCTGTGCCAATGTCAGTTCTGCTGGGTAGCATCTGAGAGGCAAGTGCAGGGTGGAGTATGGCCAGTTCAATTCGTGACCAAGTGAGCTGTCTCTGGTGCTCTCCCAGCAGAGTTTCTCTCTCCTCTTCCAATCTCGGGCATCCCATTAAGACAAGGGGGAGGGGGAGTAAATGAATCACACACCACTAAAGCCCCATGAATATTTCAAAGACCAGAGTCTTTGTAAAATCCTGTTCCCGTTCCATAAATGATCAGAGAAGCTCCAGCACAATTAAGAACATTTTAGAACTACAAATGACGTGATAAGACACCGGCTGGAAGATTCCCAGGATTTCACCATATGGAATTCAAATATTTAAAACAACTTACCCAGAACTGAGGCTGTTGGTACATTGCATACAGTCAACCGGTTAAATCTGATGTGAGCGTACAGAAGGAAGTTCAATGGGTCTTACTCCCAAGGATGTCTACGTAGCATTGAAGTCTTTGGCTAAGCACACACTAACCCATTTGCAGCACTAATGTGTATTCTTCTCAATCTGGAATCATTTGTGCTCATCCTCAAGATGCTGCTTTCAATCTAGATTGATTCCAGATATTCTGGCCCACAAGGATGAATGTGGTTACCTGATACATGTTTTAAAGCACTCACCTTGATTTTGTTATCTATGGCTTTTCCTCTGTGCACATGCCCCAGATGAATGAAGAAAGAAGTGGTGATTGTTATCTTGGTTTTTGCCCACCCATACACCCCATATGGGATGTTAGGAGAGTGGTAGTACCTCTGGTGGGGGTCATGCTCCTTCTGGGGTAGTTTGTCCAACTTTGGTCTCCACCCTGCACTTAGTTATCACCTGTGGCTCCTATAAGCTGTCAGCATGTGACAGTGGCCACACCATCTTTGACTGGCTGGTTAAACCAGGTGAGGCTAGCCAATGAGTTTCAAACCCTCAGGAAGTTAGGGATTTCCACTGCATTGGAAGACAGATTCTGGTGGATTGAGCGGATGAGACTAATCCAAAAACCACCCCCTGCTGGCATGGTTCTGCAGAGCAGCAGAGCCCTAATCCAGAGGTTCCCAGCTGACCTCTTCCAGCAAGGATTCTGACCACAGGCCTCCTCACCACCTGTGTTTGGCAATTAGTGGGAGGTCAACTGAGTGATGTCTCCACCTAATTCGACACAGTCCAACATTAGGGTGCTTTGGATTCTTCTGTAGCAGTTCAATCCTATACATATCTACTCATAAGTAAGTCCTGCTGTTTTCAAGTGGGTATTGCAGCCTAAGAGTCATTAGGATACCCTTGCTAAAATTCCACACCCCTGTCACAGGGGGTCGAGATCCGGGGTGAGTAAAGAGGGCGGATTAACCAAGTGATTACCATAGCATACATTTAAGCAACTGTTAAGCCACTTTTTCTGGCATTCTCCAGAGTAGTAATAAGGTATAGTTGACATACACCTGGAATTTCCTGGACATGTTCAGGATTTAACCAGAGAAAGTAGCATCCAGGGGGAATTTCAGGAAATCAGGAAAATGTCTGAGATTTTAAGGACATTTTAAAAAGTTTTCAGATTCATTTCCCCCAAAAAAGCTCAACTTCTACAAATATGGCAATCCTAAATAAGGAGAAATTTTATTCATCTCTATTTCTCTAGATTTCTCATTGAGAGTAGATGTTTGGCCAAACATATTTGTTTAAAAGATCGTCTTTGCCTTCAGTGAAGCTTCCAGGACATGTTACAAAACAAGACCATAAGCATACTCTCTCTCCTTCTCTCCCTCCCTCCCTTCAACCATCCAACTTACCTCACTGGGGCACCTAGAAGATGACCTCCTTATGGATAACTGATTTTCCAAGTGGCTATATGCACAGAGGGGGAAACAACTACTTGGCAAATGGTTTCCTGTATTTATTCACCCAATGCCAGAATCCCTTTCATACATTGATTTCAGACTAGGCACCATTCCTGCTCTCTCTATTGAGGCACAGGCTTTCAGCTTTAACCCCAACTCTGATTCAGTCCCCCCCCCCCATTCTCACTCACTATCCTCCCCCAGAGTCTCCCAGCCTTGTTTAGTGTACAAGGATGGTGGTGTTGGCTTTGAGACAAGAACAGCAGGCAGTACTTGCCAGACTCATATGTTTCAGCAGACATAGTTCCTCCCTCTAATGGGCCCAGAGGGGCATAGATTTCAAAAGATGCAGCATGCAGTGACAGGCTAGAAAGCATTATTAATGACCTCTCTACCAGTGAGGATTACAGAGGCTAAGACTGCAAACAGGCCAGGCTGCTGCCGCCTAATGACTAGGGACCAGCAGCCCCTCTGCCTTGGTAGGCCGGGCTTTGTTTTAAGTATACATAAAAGCACACACCAATAAACTGCATGAAAATATGCTCTCCCCCCCCCCCCATTCTTCTATATCACCGACCTGGTGCCTTCCAGATTATTTTTGTATCACACTGGATAGATGGGTTTTCACCAAGTTGGTGAATGGTGTTCTACATGTTTGTTTCTTTATAGATTTCTTATTCTCTTTATTCTGCCCGGACATGTGAAACTCTTATTTTGAGGAAACCAAGCTGGTAGGAGAAATTGTGACCACTGTGCAGTCCTGGACCCATTTGCTGGTACACCTGCTTCAGGCCTCTTTCCTTCCCGCCCACCCCTTTGGCTTTAAGTAGCCCATGGTGGTGGGCCTCACTGATACTTTCATTCCTCACAGTGCCCCAGATGTAGAGTCAATCTGGAACATGAGAGGGGGGGTGCTCCTCAGTCATTTGAATCTGTTGCCACCAATGAAGGTGAATATTAGAAGATTCAGGACTTCCAAAGTACTTCTTTACACAGCACTTTGATAAACTATGGCATTCACCACCATCACCACCACCATCACCACCACCCTCAATGCAGTGGCCAGTGTGGGGGGAGAATGAGGATATCAATGGCTACTAGCCATGATGACTATGTCCAGTGTTAGTATGTGCACCGCTGCCAGTTACATCTGCCAGTGCTGACTGGATGCCATAATTGAATACCACCCTACTTGTTCACAGAAATTGATGTCTTGGGTTTTTTTGCCCTGGGCAAAAAATTGTGGTGAATAGAGAAGAAAATGCACGAGTAACTGAAATACTAGCCCTATTCAGCCATTAGCATTAGTCAAATGAAAAGCACATAGCTGGCTCTGGATCATGCCTTGTTTGTGTGCACAGATTCTGTATAGCGGTTCTGATGAACACGTGGTAAAGAGAAACAACCCAGCAGACAAGAGCCCAGCCTTGTAATGTGCTCATTCCAACTACATATTTGTCTGCACTGAGATTCTATAATTGCCTGCAGGGTGCAAATTAAATGGAAGAGGCATCTTGTCATTCCTACCTACGTAGATAGACTACAGTGTTTTCAGTAACACTAGAGAACCATTTCCTTTGACAATATGATCTTGATCTTCAATGTCTATATGTTAAAAGGAATTTCAGTTCATCTTTGAAAGAGCAACATGCTTTACTAGTTTGTCTGCCAGCAGAACCAGTTTATTTGCAAGCAAATCACAGAATTTGAAACACGAAATAAATAAGACAATGGTGCTGTTTTGTACTGCATCATAGAAATTTTCAGCACACACAAATGATGAACTGATCAAAAGCTGGGTTGCCCTTAGTTTTCACTGGTTAACCAAAGCCTGGCAAATCTTTATAGGGTAGAAGATGGCCTTCAAAATCCTTTGGGTGCTACAAACAGTTATGAGTTGCTGATACACTAGATGGCACTCCTCTCTCTGTGCTAATATTTTCAAACTGTCAAATATGAAAGTACCTTGGTTCCCGAAATATAAATCTTGTGCTACTTTGCTCACAGCATTCTGTGAAAATGATCTCCAAGACTGCTGCCATACGCTGAAGTGAACTATGTAGAATAACCCTGGGGACGATTCACTAGAATTTTGTAAATTTGCTAACTAATATTAGAGCTTGGCAATGATTTGTATGAGGATGAGGTTTATTTATTTTCTACAAATGTTAACTAGCTGGATTTTTATTTATTGCAAGATTTGTCAAATTTTAGCTTGACCTCGTCAAGTATGAGGAAGAATTGTTACTCAGTAGTAGGGCACATTTATGCATGCAGTAGATCGGTGACACCGCCAGGTAGAGGAAAAACTCCTGACAGAAACCCTGGCGAGCCACAGGCAAACCACAGAACTGAGCCAAGTGGATGGGTGGTCTGGTTTGATATAAAAAGAGCTTCCTACCTAATAATGCTTTTCTCACTGATCCGGGTACTACAATACTGACCCAATGCTGACATCCCATCATTAGCCCTGCATTTTTAGAAGGTATCTCGAAGCAGGTCTGGAGGTAGAGCTGCTTTTGGGTGTTTCAAGGGTGAGGAAAAAATCTTGCCCCTGCACTGGTGAGCTTGCCAACCAGGTGGGTCCGCTGTGGGGAGATTAGCACTGTCCCAAAGTGCTATCTGGGGGCCATCTGGCTGATCCCAACCAAGCCAGCAAGATTACCACCACCAATTCATGCTCCATTGCTGAACTACAGACCTTCACTAAGGATCATGGTGTAAAATGAGAGCTAGCATTAAGAACTGAGAGGGGAAGAAGAGGGACACAGTGTGTTTAGGATCATGGTGGAATAAATGGAGTCTGCGACTAGGAAGAAGAGGAAACAATTGGGCTAAAGTTATGGGTAAATGTCTTACTTATCTATTAGAAGATGTGGACTTGGCTTACCTGGTCTTCTGGAATCCTGTGTGGTATCAAGGTCTTTCCATCGTAAAGTGTTCACAGTTTGAAAATCCCTGATCTAAGCAGTAGCACTAAACCTTGTTCTTCTAGGTTTTTTAATTTTTTTAATAAAGGATCAAAAGCTGGTTAATATATTTGGGCCTGTGTTCATCTTTGCCTTTGCAGTGCCAGCCAGTTAACAGTGTTCCTCTTGAAACTTGTTATGCCTTGTTAAACAGCGGCTATGTTTCAGAGGTGGCTGGAGATTCCAGACCCAAGGGCTTTAAAAAGCCTAGCAATGAACGGTGTGAGGCATAAATGTACAATTTCATTGTTTCAGAAAAGCTTTCAAGTCAGTGATGGTTATTAGACAGAGCTACCTTGCCTGACTTCTAAAGCAGCCCTTGTTTCCTTTCTCTTGGCATTCGTGCTAATCGGCAGTGTTCTCAAAAGTTAATAGTCATTTGTAAAAAAATATATTCAAAAGTTAATGAAGATTTATTGTTGTTTGCTCAATGGGTTTGCTCAGGGTTTGCCCTGAGGAGAAAATGACAGAACTATGTATGCCACCTTAGAGGAAAGGCAGGATAAAAAGGTTGTCATTATTGTCATCCATCTGTCTTGAGGGACAATGAAGTGTGCCTCCAGGGGTGAAGGCAAACTGCTGTTAGCAGCATCCAAGTGATCTCCACGGGGTACAAACCTAAGCAGCGTGTATGGAGGTCCTGCGCTGCCCAGATGACAAGACCCTCCTTTTGGCCTCGCTGATATGGTCCAAAGGAAAGCAGAGCAAAAATTTTGGCAACTGCTTGGCTTCAGGAATTGCTGGAAGGAAGCGTACAAGCTGCCAGTCTTAGGGACTCCACTCTGGATTTGTGTAGAGTTTACTCCTTAGCCCTTTCTTCTCCCAAAGATATCCCACAAGGCAGCAGAGGTTCAGGATCAGTTTTCTTTCTCCTAGATGAGCTGCCTTCCCAGGTTGAGGAGTGCCATCTATCCCTCACTTCCCTCTACCACTTGCAGAGAAACAGCTTTCTTGAACGTTGAACCCACTATTCGTCTTATCCACTCAATTCGCTGGAGCCTATCTTTGCATACAGGGAAAGTTCTTAACTCACAGAGGGTTTGAGACCCATTGACTACCCTCACCTGGTTTAGCTGGCCAGTTGAAGCCGTTTGTGGGGTGTCACATGCTGACAGCTTCTGGGAGCCCCAGGTGAGAGATGAGTGGACAAACTACCCCAGAAGGTTAGTTCTGCCACCAGAAATACTGCCCCTCCCTAAATAAAAAATCTACAGTGGAAGCATATTAGTTTCTTAGGAGAATTCACATAGTTAGTTTAAATTCCATCTGCCACACTGTACTCATTCACCTTACAGAGGAAGCTGCCTTATACACAGGCATCTACAAAGCTATTAAAAAACAATCTGAAAATGATATTTAAAAAACTTTTCTAGCTCAAAGTTGTAAAATTTCATAGAGTTCCCATTACAGCTCTACAGCGCCATCTGGTGTCACAGGGTTACAGAGCATTTGTAAAACGTTTGTTTGTTTGTTTGTTTGTTTGTTTGTTTGTTTGTTTGTTTGTTTGTTTGTTTACTAATGTAGCTGAGTCCTTAGTCAGACTATTGGTCCATCTAACTCAGTATTGTAGGCAGCAGCTTTCCAGTTCCTAGGCTGGCATCTTTTTCAGCTCTGTATGGAGATGCCAGGGATTTAACCCGGGGTGTTTTGCATGCAAGCAGATGCTCTACCCTTCCTTAAGGCCCCAGAGTTTGCCATACACTCTGCTTTCCCTTCCCTTCCCTTCCCTTCCCTTCCCTTCCCTTCCCTTCCCTTCCCTTCCCTTCCCTTTCCCTTTCCCTTTCCCTTTCCCTTCCCTTCTTTCCTAACATTCTCATTTTTAACTAGGATTCTATTCAAACACACTGTTCCAAACAAATTGCAGTCATACCTGGTGTTATGCTTGCTTCAGGTTACATGTTTTCGGATTGCAGACCATGGGAAACCCGGAAGTACCAGAATGGGTTACTTCCAGGTTTCGTCGCTTGTGCATGCGCAGCAGTGCTAAATTGTGCTTCGCGCATGTGCAGAAACACCAAATCGCACCAGCACCTGCGCAGACACGGCACTTCAGCTCGCAAACGCTGCGGGTTGCGGATGTGCCTCCGTCACGGATTATGTCTGCAACCTGAGGTTCCACTGTCTTTGGTGACTAGAGATGAAAGTGTTTCCAAAACATATCTTGGATTAATTCTGAAAAGTACTGAGATCATCCAGGGGAGGAGGACAGAATGGGGAAACCTCATTGTACCAGTCAATCTGAGAGCCTGGAAGAAATGTCCCTGTGTCCACCAGCCATCAGTGTTTCCTAAAGCCCAGCCCCACTCCCCACTCTCCCCTCATCCCCTTTCCTTCCTGCACAACAGCACAACGGGACTCTAAGCCCAGAGTACCATGGGAGATCACATTTGCCCAAGGGCTGTTGGTACTCCTTTGAGGGAGGCTTTTGACTTGTGAGCCCAAGATCAGAGAACTTCAGCATCATCTCTGGACACAATGTCCTTTTGGGTGTTTCAGCTGTGGGGCTAGTGGGTTTATCAAGCATGTGCTATTGTATAACACTATTGCTAAGGGTCACTGCGGCTATTGTTTCCAGCCTTCACTGAGAAGAAAGTCCTATTAAAAAGAGGCTCGCAGACAATATAGAGACATTAATCAGGGCAGTGAGAGGGCATCACCTGCAGGATTTATGATTATCTTAAGAGCTTTTTTACAGAAGGATCCTTTAAAAAATGGTTTTCCCGTAATACAATTAAACTGTTTGCTCTCACAGCTAATAAAGAGAACAGCAGAGGCAGACAGCTATACATGCCTTGAGCTATTGAGGCTGTCAGGTCTCATCAGATAAGGGAAACTGGTCCTAGTGTATATTCAGATAGTGAACACTAGCAAAATTGTGGGGTTTTGTAGGAAGCACTTCTCCACTGACTCAAAACAGGTGGTCCTCAGCTAGCTTGTTTGGGATGCTGTCTCAAAAATGAGCTATTCAAGTTCCAGTAAGACCAGGGAGGCCTGCTATTTAAATATATCGCAAAGTACTTTGGATATAATTCAGGTAGGAGGCACTGAGATGGTCTGCAGGATCTCTGATTTGATCAGAGGCTTATATTGTCTTTCACTTTACTCCTAAAGCTAACCTGTACACAACAGGGATACTGAGCTACTCATTCACAACACCTACAAGCATTATAGAAGACATATGTTTCCGTCAAATAGTGGGAATTTGCTAATGGCTAAGTCAGATTTCTAGACTATATAGACCCACCTGTTTCATCAACTATAGTAGTCCCTGTAACTTCTACGGTGCTTTCCTTCTACCACTGCCTAATAAACATTTCCCTCTTTTGCAAATTAGCAGCTAACCAGCAGAGGGCACTGTAAAGCTACAGGAAGTTGAGACTGAAGTTGCATAGAGCAGGGATGGTCAGAAGGTAGATCGCTGGACAATTTGCAGTTTAACAATAGTGACAACAAAGTCTTTCTCTCTCTCTAAATTATGCTGTTAGGATCCCTGATTTGAAATAAATCGGCTGTAGAACTGTACTTGTCCAAGGGGGCATATAGCTCATGGGATGCAGTAGGTAATTGGCTCTGCCTTCCCCCAGGGACTATTTGCCACTGGCTACAGAAGAAAAGTTTGGATTTGATATCCCGCCTTTCACTCCCCTTCAGGAGTCTCAAAGCGGCTAACATTCTCCTTTCCCTTCCTCCCCCACAACAAACACTCTGTGAGGTGAGTGGGGCTGAGAGAGTTCAGAGAAATGTGACTGGCCGAAGGTCACCCAGCAGCTGCATGTGGAGGAGCGGAGACACGAACCCGGTTCACCAGATTACGAGGCTACCGCTCTTAACCACTACACCACACTGGCTCTCAGTTGCTGGTTCTTGGGGTTTCCTGAAGCCTGAAGTCTGCTCATGCTAGAGATGGACAAAACTGTCATTTTCAGTTTCTTGTTTTTCTAATAATCCATTCTGTTATTCCCATTTCCACATCAGTGGGAGACTTCCCCTCCCCCACCAAAAGAAATCCTTGTGAAAATTCATCAGCATTTTAGGGTGAATTTCTCCTCATATTTTGTATGCAATGCCCACACTTTTGCAACCAACTTCTCCCAATACAATGCATTCCCTATGCCATTTTCATAAATATATGCATTTTAGGCATGCTTTCCCCAAATCTACATGTTCTCTTATGCATCATTTGGTTGGAGAATTGCATCACAGAATTTGGAGAAGTGCAAATTTCAAAAGAAGCAGCAGCAGCAGCTGTATTTTGGCATTCATTTTCAGGAAGCCTTCAGAGATTAATGGGGTGGTGACCCAGAAAAGGGGGTTCTCTGTGGCAGCCCCTAAATTGTGGAATCCCTACGCCACAGAGCTTTGTCTCACACCTTCATTGCACCTTAATTTGACTATCTATCTATCTAAACTCTAATTGTGATTGTAACATTGTTTTAATCTGTTTTAATGGTGTGTTTTGTATTGCTGTAACCTGCCCTGGAACCTTCTGATGATTTCTCCTCCCTCCCTAGCTAACACCTGACATACAATATCGACATATGTCAGACATTCATTTTCACTGAAAGTGTACAAGGAATGACTAGGTGATCCTGAATCATCCATCCTCTGTGACTGCAGATGGAACAGAAAAACTGTGCAGTATGTGATGCTACATGTATCTTGTTATGTCAGAACGGATGAACCTATGTGCCGTAGTAATTTCAGTCTACTATGTGCATCAAAAATCTGATCCTTAATTGGTGTGTGTCAGACTGAAAATTGCACTTCTGTGGCCATTCTTACATATGCTGCTCCTTAGAAAAGTTATCCGCATAAAAATTGAAGCATGTCTGGTATACTGATAACCACCCGAATGAATTTCTATCCACAAAACACACATGATCCACTGAAATATAATGTGCTACAGAAATGCATCACAGTGATACCATCATAATTATTCTCCTTTATTGTCATTCTGCAGTTTGAAAAAGGAGCCGGGAGTCACAAGTAACGCTAATTGGCACATTTGCTTTATTTTATTTTATTATTTTTTAAAAACAAACCGGGGTTGTATTCTCATTCTGTGTTTTCCTTTTCCTTTTTTTCTTCTTTTTCTTTTTTCTTTTTTGCTTTGTTTGTTTTGCCTCCTTTAGTTCATTCCACCATCACCATCATCATCATCACATTGAAAAGGGGAGAAAAGAAAAGAAAAATGTTCATTCTCTTTTTTGTTTTTGTTTTTTCCTTTCCTTAACTCACTCAATAGGTTTGGACTCCTCAGATGAACGTAACATTGCGCACACACTTGGAACAGAGAGAGAGAGAGAGGGAGAAGGAGAAAGAGAGAGAGAGAGAGCGCACTCGTGGTGGGCAGACAAACACACGCACGCGCAGATCAAACAATTCTGATACAGTGCAAGAATTTTCCCAAAATGATTGGATCATCATTACCAAAAAACTCGCCATAACAACACCAAGAAACAAAATGTTTAAGCCACACTGTTTGACTGGGATTTTTCCTGCTTTTTTTTTTTCTTTAAATGTTTGCCACACAGAGAGAAAAAGGGTTAAGGGGGGGCGCGGAGGGGACAAGGAAGACAGACAGACTCAGCCCAAGGGCGAGCGGGAGAGGGTGAGATTGGAACAAGGGAGGGAGGGGAGATACGGGGAAAGAGGAGGGGAGCACAGGGCAACAGGGAGTCATTTCTTAATGTTCAGGCATTTTCTTGGTCCGCCTTGCTCTCGTCTTCTTTCGCTTCTTCCTGCTGGGCACTTTCAGAAGGTTTGGTTTCTTCTACAGCATCTGAAAGGTATACAAAAGCAAAGTTGTAAATTCCCCCTCGATTCACACATTGACACTTGTGGGGAAATTAGGTTGAGCGCCATATTTGGGTGTTCAAGTGAATGACCATGAAGCTAGGAAGAGGTTTAGCGGAATGCCCCCCCCCAATGCCCCCCTCCCCATGTGAAGGCTCCATTTCAGACCTGAGCAGGGAAAGTTCCAAAGATGGCTTCTAAGCACATTTGGCTGAACATGTGCTATCAGGGTTCTAAGCATATTGAGCCCCCTCTTCTGATTGTATGGAGGACTCCAGTTGAGCTCTGCAACTCTGGAAATGGGGCTTTCATGTGCACCTCATCCCCTCTCCACTTTAAGCCTCTACGTGTTCACTTGAATGGCTGACTGAGGCACACATTACTTGTTCTTGTTATAAAGGAACTTCAATACACTAATTCTATGCAGGTTAGAAAGCTCCTGGGCCTAGCTGTACTGTGTTTGTGCGTGTATGGATTTAGAAATTGTGTAGACCAATAGTCTTAGAAATTGGCAATGCAGACCTAGCTCTGTACACATGAAGACAACAGCTTCATGTTGAATTGGCAACGCAGAATCCTTTTGGTTTGTAACGTGACATGGCACCAGTTTCTGAATTTATAGGAAGTGAGCAAGACCAAGTGCCATATTATTATTATTTGTTAAATTTGTCTACCGCCCTTCACCCGAAGATCGCAAAATGGTTCACAACATAAAAATGCAAAATGAGAACACAAAATACATAATAAAAACAGACCAATAACCCCCCTCCATAAACACATTTAAAAGGCCACAGTATTTTTTTAAAAAAACATTTCCCCTTCTTGCAGAGGTGGGAAGAGCCAAAGGCAAAATAAATAAATAAATGGGTGGAGCAATGCATCTAAATGTTATCTTTGTACAGCAGGCTAGTTTCTACACACATATACACACCTGTCTCTTTCTTCTGCATCCAGGCACGCAAGAGGTATTATTAGAGTTCCATGACACATTCAAAGAGGTGTGTGAAGCAGAGCCAGTGAAGGGGGTGGCTTGGGAAGAACCCCACTTTGGCGCCCCTGTATCTCCTACACTTCCTAGTCTTGTGCCTTGCTGACTTCTTTATCCTTTCTAGGCATAGTCAAAATAAAAAAGTTCCTTCCAGTAGCACCTTAAAGACCAACTAAGTTAGTTCTTGGTATGAGCTTTCGTGTGCATGCACACGAAAGCTCATACCAAGAACTACCAGTAACTTAGTTGGTCTTTAAGGTGCTACTGGAAGGAACTTTTTTATTTTGACTATGGCAGACCAACACGGCTACCTATCTGTAACTTTCTAGGCATAGTTATGGGAGAAATAGAGATTCCAACAGAAGCTGATGACTGTATGAAACTGGGAGTGATAGTTACGCTGAATTAATTAATTACACTGAGCAAAATTAAATAGAGCAGGGGAGGGGGCATGGCAGGAGGGATTGGATACAGAGGGCATACACAGTATAATAGAAAAATTAAGCTATTACTATTGGGTCACCTCTAAAGACCAAAATAATAACGGAAGCAACTGTAGATAAAGCAAACTAGAAAGTCATCTGGGTGACAGAAACATCTAGTCAGAAGGGATCTAGTTTGTAAGATTGAAGTGAGAAAAAGCCAGGTTTCCCTGAACCAAAGCAAAGGGGCATTACTTGCACTGGTGCCACTGACAGCTCTTACAAAGTAACTTTGGCCTTTGGGAAATCCCTTCATTTTGGCATGCAGGACTTTTTCATGTCAGTTCACCTGGGAACATGGGACCTTTAATAGAAAAGAATTATTGGGTTTTAGTTGAAAATGCATAGAATTACAATTTGGTGGGCAAATGTCCTTGCACATTCAGGGAAAATGGACTTCCTCCTCTCTCTGTCTGCCTCTAATAGCCCTTCCACGGACCTCCTCTTTGTCACTGTTGGAAACTGCACGCTGCAATACATGGACCATGGTTTGTGGAAGAATTGTAAATGCCTTATGACGGGCACTCTGCATTAGTTTTCACTCCCAACAATGCAGTAATCTACATTTACTTTCAATACCCACTTCTGCCTCCCCACCCATTCCCAGTTCGAGCAATCTCAACATTTTCTCTTGGCACCAAGGAACAACTTGATAGGTGATTAACACAGAGTTTACTTTTTCTAGTGCATGGAGATTCCAATAACCAATGCTCTTCCTTCACCTGGGAATCACCAGCACTCTTCTGTATCATACTACAGTAAACAAAGAGGCCTTCAGCAGATAAGGCAAAATCCTGCTGGCACAGCTTCTTAAGAACCTTGCTTCCTGGTGCACTTTGTAGTTCCTTGAAAGGACAAGGATGATGTGCACATTCATTTATCAGGAAATGAATGAGTGCTGTGAATAAATACAAACTTGGTTGCTATAAAACTGAGTCAGGCGGGGGGGGGCACCAGTTCCAACTGAGGGCAGCATTCCCAGCTGTCTCCATCTCCACTATGTGCTAATGGCCTGTAGGCTGAGCGCCAAGTCCTTCTGCTGCCCTACATTGGTGAAATTAGGTTGAGTGGATTTCTGGGTAAAAGACAGTCTCTTGGGATCTGCCCAGCCCTCTTTGACTTGCCAGGATTAATTAAATTGAAGCAGACAACAGCACATTGCCACTGATCTTACTTTCTTTTTGTGGCTGGTGGCTTATGGTTTTGTTTTTATATCTGTGGGATCTTTAAATGATCAACCACAGTGCCAGTAGAAATAAATCATATCAGCACTCTAGATTCCTTCCAACAGCCTCAGAGGATTTGTCCTTCATGGTTTTCATATTTATTGTTGACACTGCTCACTCGGAAACAGCCATTACAATTCCCTTGGCACTCAACATCAACCACTTGATTGGCTTGCATCCACCTTGACCTTTGCTCTGACCATTAGGAAAGTAGAACAGTGCTTTTATCCCTGGATCTAAGGCACAGCAACTTGGAAGTCAATTGAACTTCACTTTCCTAGAGGCAAGATTTCCATTAGAAAATCTGTGGGCCAAATCTAGCCACATTTCATCAGGTGAGCATTCATCTGTTCTTAGCCTTGTATTTGCCTAGGACTAGTAAAGCTAATGGTTGCATTCACATGTAACGTTAAACTATGGTTTAGCATCATGTTGATGAACCTCCCAAGAGCCCAAGTGAAGTGTCAGGCAGGTGTATTCCCCCTTCCCTTCCCATCCCGTGCATCCAGGAAGACTTCTCCTAGTTTAGTTTAACTTTCCAAGAGCCAACTTAGCATTACAATCCAGGAATCCTGGTTTGCTTTAAAAAAAAACCCATGGTTTGAAAAATATTTGCTTCTAGGAACTATCTTTTGTTTGGTGAATTATGACTGCAGCACATCTAGAAAAGAAGTGGGAAAGCCAAGGCCTTGGAAAGAACCTTAGCCAATGATATTTCTCTCATAACCCAATATGATTTGTTTCTCATGGCAATTAAGAGCATACAGGCTAATGGCTGTGCCAAGTTCAATGGAGCTGCATTAACTAAACACTACATTCTTAAATGGCCACTGGATATCTGCTTGTGTATACCAAAGACTACAGAAATAATAATGGTGAGATTTTGTAATGAAAAGCAAGGATGTTTTATGGCATCAACATATTAGATTATTTTTTTCCCCTTTAAGAATTGATTAAAATTGGAACTTAATGCTTTATTTATGTGTTTTTAGCTGTTTTTTATTCTGGTTTTATTCTTCATCACCTTTAAATTATATAGCAGGCTACTAATAAATTAATGTCAATAATATATTCATTTTATTTATAAAAACATTTATATGCCAACATATAATAAAATAGTGGGGGTGGGGTCCTCCATCAAGAAAGTAAAGCTTTTTCTCCATCAGGAGATATAGCATCTTAGAAAAGTGAAATATTACTGCTCAATAATGGGGTTTGGCACACAGATGTCTTAGGTGCAATCCCAGGATATAAATTTGCTCTACAAATTTATTAAATGGCTTCCCCCACTTTTTCCATGCATGGCGCTTTGTGGGGCAGCAATTTTGCATGGCATCGTGCCTGAAAAGAAAACGCTTTTTCTGGAACCTTGATCTCGCACAGGTCACGTGACTCATGTGGAACTGCAGACCCAGAAGATGGTGCCCCAGTTTTGGGCTACGTCATGTTGGAGGGTATGTCTTCCAGTGTAGCCCAATGTAGCAGATTATAAGAATTGACATGTGAAGTTATTGGAGCATGCAACCCTGTGGTCCAAGAATGACAAAAAATGGAAATAGGCCCTGCTTGCCACAAATGCTACCTGGGCCTCCAGTGACAGATTACCTACTTGCTCATATAAGAAGAGTGTGTTTCCTTCCAGAACAAGCGAAACACCCAATTTCTGGACATACAAGCAGAACCTCCATCTTGTCAGGATTCAGCTTTAATGTTTTTAGGCCTTATCCAGCCCATTACCACCTGCAGGCACTAGTTCAGCACCGACACAGCTACATCTCTTTCAAATGGAATGGGGATTTGGGCAGAAGGGGCTCTTCAGGTGTGGTGGAGCTGTAACACTAGCTTTCTGGCAGCTGGGTCACTGTTAAGTAAAGCCTGCAATAATGTTTCTGATCTGGAAGCACAGCATAGCCAACATGGCTACTTGCTTGTTGGGAGCAAGGGGAGGGGCAGGAAGGTCAGTGTGGTGCAAATGCACCAGTGGAGCCAATCCATGATTCCTGCGGATGTGTCTGAACTGCACAAATTTCGCACCCACCTCCTTTCTCGAAAGCAGCAGTGGCGCACATACTAGGAAGGTAGCATTTTGGCTGCACCCCACCCAGAAAGCCACTTCTGGATTTAGCTTCTCCTCTCCAGGAAACATCTCCGGAAAGCCCATCTCAGCTGATCCTTCTATAGCTTTTGTTGTGGTCCTATGCACACTTTAGGTGCATTAAGTCCTATGAAACCCCACAGGACTTACTTCAGAGTAGGCATGTATAGGATTGTGTTGTTCATTCTGCAACCAGTATGAAAGAACTGTTGTCTGAATTTGCTTCCTCTAACCTCCCAACTCTGTATCATGTCTCTTTGATTAGAAGCTATGGTTATAAAATGCAAACCACCTTGGCAGAAAGGGGGAATAAAAATATATTTAAAAGTAAAGCAAATAGAGAGCTGAAAATAACAGATTCAATAAAACAGGTTGATTGTCGCTGAAGAAATGCATCATCTTGGGCTAACTGTACTCCAGGTGACCAGTATTTTAGGAATTACCTTGTATGCTCCCAAAAAAATGTATATTATACACGCTTTATTCCTTCCTGCCCCGCCCCCCCCCCCACAAAAGTGTTCTCTAATGTACCTATTTTCCTCAACCTAACAGAAGAGCAGAAGGGAGGTAGGGAGCTCTTTGTGTTATCCTGAGAGATGCTTGCTGTTTCCTGACCCAATTAAGCACTCTCCAAATCCATCGAAGCAACATCCTCCTGACTTCATTAATCTGAGTAGATGGAGGCTCTGTTTGGTGTTCTTGCACCATCCTTTCCTCTTACTAAAGATTGTGGAATAGAAACACCATCGTGTGTGTGTGTGTGTGTGTGTGTGTGTGTGTGTGTGTGTGTGTAGTAAATGGGGAGGAGGAAGGAGGCAACACAGGGCGTGTGCTTTTGTATGTATGGGTTGAGAAGGGAAGCGAGAGCACCACAGCTCCATTGCAAGGCATCTCTCACTGTGTCTAGACACCAGCTGCCTGGTCGTCATGGAAACCCTCCAACTTTGGCTGATGGGCAAAAGCAGTAATGTCTCTCCAGAGAAATCACTCAAGGGGGCTGGTGGTGGTGGTGGGAGGGAGGTGAGAGAGAGAGAGAGGGAGTGATGCTCTTTGTGAATGTGATGCCTCAACCCTGTTACGACTGCATTCACAGGAGGAAAGAGGAGCTCACCCATTCCTCTCTCCACAGCTACCTTCAGCAGAGAGAGAGAGAGAGAGAGAGAGAGAGAGAGAGAGAATATCCCAGGCAGCAGAACAAAATGCCTGAGATACGCTGCTCATTTCTCCATCCTTCCCAACTCTCATTCTCTCTCTCTCTCCTCCCCCCCCCTCTTTCTCTCATGCTCACACAGTAACATCAGAGCTTCCTCCACCAGCACAGAATCCTTAATTGTACCTAAAGAAACACCCCAGAGAGGGGATGGCAGACTGTCAGGTACATTTAGGGCTATTTGGAGGGGAAGGTCTCCCTGTTGAATGCTTGCCTCCCCCTCCCACCACTCACTCTCTCCGGCTCCAGAGGAACTAACACAGCACTCCGCCAACAGCAGTTCTATCATCCTGAAGACACATTTCATCAGCGTGCTTGTTTTATTTCAGTCAGCCGGTAAGGGAGCGCATGGAAGTGCAGGGAGCTGCAAAGAGGTAGTGCAGTATGTGGAGATGGCTCATGGATGAAACCCAAAGATTCACTCACATTCAGGACTTGTAGGTGAAGAATCTCCATTTGGAAGCCGCTGAGCCAAATCTGGCCAGCTGTGTAGCTCTGAGGGCAGCTCAGAGGTAAAAGAGAAGAAGTGGTGACTTGGGGGAATGGACAGTGCTCTGGCCCACCATCTCCCTTGAGTGTTTCTACCTAATTGCTGACAATAGGAGTTGGATGGTACTTTGGAGATTGTCTAGTCCAGTGTTTCCCAAACTTGGGTCTCCAGCTGTTTTTGGACTGTTATTCCCATGATCCCTAGCTAGCAAGACTAGTGGTCAGGGATGATGAGCTTGTTCAATGCAAGATCTATAAGGCTAGATGGCATGACCATGTCCCTGGCAGGTGGCCATCCAGCTTATGCTTAAAAACTTTCAGCTAAGGCAAGTCCACCACTTTCAGAGGCAGCCTGCTCCACTGATAGGCATGTTTTCCTAATGTTTGACATGCCTGATCCTGATGCCGAGTCCTTGATGGATAGATCGGACACTCCACAGGTCAAGGGCAGGTTGTGGATTCCCTTGAGGAGCCCTTCAGTGTGGGACCAGCTGAGGAGCCCTTGGAGCTGTCAGAGGAGGTGGAGTTATCCCATGGTCCATGAAAACACAAGTAACAAAAGGCCCTGGCATAAAAAGAGACATCACAGCATGTGTCTATGGATCCCGAGTCATCATGTGGTTTGTGAGTAAGGGATTCTACACATGAGTAAACTACCCCTGAAATTCCTTTACCACTAGCAGCTGGGGATTAGCAGTAGTGGTCTAGGAAGCAATATATCTCTCTAACTCTGGTTGCTTATTTGACTGTGGAGTCTCCTCACCTTTGCTTCTGGTACATTGTGTGAACCTTGACCAGAGGTGGTTTTAGAGTAACACAACCGGTGCAGTCACACTGGGCACCATGCTAAAGGGGGTGCCACAACAATGCTGTAGAACATTGCATGAGAGGCAGGGGGTTCCACATTTTAGCATTGCACAGGTCACAACTAAAATTTGAGATCTGATTCCCTGTGCTAGATCTTGGCTTGTTAAGACTATGGTACACCCCAAACACTGTTCTTTGGGGCTTTTACCTTAAAAAAAAAGCTCTGATAGACTGTGGTAATGTGTCATCAACAACAACAAAAAAGAGGGAGGAATCCAGAATGCAGCAGAACAACATTCACTTAAAAGTTCAGTCAGAAAAGTTCAGAGGCAAATGGAATAATTGTTTCAAGAACAGTTTGGTTGTCGAAGCATGTGAATTCTAATGAGCATGCCGTCACCCTTCAGTATGTGGTTCACCTTCTGTGGTACAGTCACTTGAGGCATATGTTGTTTTGAGTGTGTCCACAGAGTGCAGGAAACATTAGGGATCTGAAATCTGCCAAGATGGAAATGATTCAAAAGAGGCTTTCTGTGCTAAGTGCTTTTATGTGTGCGGGTGGGTTGGGTTATAGACTTCCGAAGATCCGTTCTCCCAGACAGAAGCACCTGCATGATATTCCTACCAAGTATGGATTCTGACTTTACCATAACTACAGCTGTGAAGTGTTTTTCACAGCTTGAATTTGCAGGCATGGATATGTTTCCAGCTGTGGGTTGACATCTGGCAGCTGGCAAGGAGATGTTGCATGTACAAGTGTTTAAAAAGCTATTTCTACCCCATGTGGTTGTTCTGCAAAGATTTTTTTCCCCTAGCCCTTTGGAGTGCTTATTTTTAAACTCTCAAATTTGTTCTGAGAGAAGTATGTGAAGACTGGTACTAATGTGAATGCAGAGTCAAGTGCTGTACTCCATGAAGGACTGGTCAATGTTTTTACACAGTTGAATTGGACACAAGTTTACCAAAATGAGACAAAAAGAAATCTTCAATAGCTGTGGGATGCTTCCTACAATATACATTTTATGGGTGTGTGCATACATTACAGATTTTTTAAAAGTCGTTAATAGTCAGCAGAAGATGATTAAAGATGGACCACCTAAACTTCATGGGACAAGGTATTGCGTTCAGCCAATGAAGAAGCCCTAACTATTACCACAGCCAACTGTGCTTCTATGGGACACAAATAAGGGCCTCACTACTAGATTTTAGGTAGCAGGAAGGCATACCCTCCAACATTTCTCTGATGAAAATAGGGACTTTATTATTATTATTATTCCCCACCCATCTAGCTGGGTTGCCCTAGTCCAGGCATGACCACACTTGGCCCTCCAGATGTTTTGGGACTACAACTCCCATCATCCCTGGCTAACAGGACCGGTGGTAATGGATGATGGGAATTGTAGTCCCAAAACATCTGGAGGGCCAAGTTTGGCCATGCCTGCCCTAGTCACTCTGGGTGGCTTCCAACATATAAAATCATAATTAAACATAATTAAACATTAAAAAACCGCACTATACAGGGCTGCCTTCGGATGTCTTCTAAAGGTTGTATAGCTACTTATCTCCTTAGCTCGGGATGAGAATAGGGATGCCCTAAGGAAAAGAGGGATCAAATCAGAAACCAGGATGGCTTCTGTAAATTTGGGCTTGTCCTTGGAAAACAGGGACACTTAGAGGGTCTGGGAAGGCCGATACAAAAGGAGGCAGTCCTTTATGAATGCTGGACCCAAACAAATAGTTATGACCTTGCCCCGAAATACCACTTCAGTTGTAGTCTTCCAGCTCCATAGTCAAAAAGCAGCATGCCATTTATGAGTCACCTAAGTATGTGTGGCACTCCTTCAGTAGGCCTTAAAATCCTGACTGCTAGGCATTGCCATGGAAACAAGAGGTGGGGAAGGATTCATGCTATGAGATGGTATTGATCCCTACAAGAGAAAATGACAAAATTGGGATGGGTGTTAAAATGACATCCAAAATCCATTTTTCCATTTTCTGTACAAAAGAGAGAGAGACTGTGCCATTGTTACCATTTTAATGTAATTATTAGAGTTCCATTTTGTCTCCTGAATCAAAGATTGCTAGTATAATACTCAATCTAAAGGCAGAAAGCATAGGGTACAGGCAGCCCTGTAAGTGGAAGTTTTTAATGTTTTGTTATGTTTTCATATGTGTTGGAAGCCACCCAGAGTGGCTAGGGCAATCCAGCCAGATGTGTGGGGTATAAATATAATAATAGTAAATTATTATTATTATTATTATTATTATTATTATTATTATTATTATTGACTCTCACCTGCCTTCCTGATGAAATATATCAATAATGATTATGGCAATATTAAAATGATAATATTAAGACCATGTGGGCTGCAGACTGCATGTGCTTATTTACACATCAATTCTTTAAAGTGGTTTCAATGCAAGAGATTAATATGGCTACACCTCTGGAAAAAAATCTCACAATTTGTAACTTACAAGAGGAAAGTTCAGCACCCTGTATTTTTCTAAATGCTATACAAAGCACATGGTCATAAGGAGCAGGCGCTTTTCCACTGCAATCTTTTTTTCCTTTTCCTTTTGTGTACAGGATTTCTATAATAAAAATTACTTGATTAATGAATTCAGTTTGAACATGAGAACTGTTGAAGGCCTCAATGAATGGAGCAATAGCTGCAGTTCCTTAATTATCAGCAGATGGCACTGTTGCTATTTTCTCACTAAATACTGTGCAATAGGTGCCTAAAATGTTGCTCCAAGGAGCATACCAGAACATCTGGTTTCTGATGTTCTGGGTAACCTATAGCTCTGAGACTTTTCAAAAGACGGTGTTCCATCACCAACCTATACCTCCCATATAAAGGAGGTGGCCAAGATGACTTTGCCTGTCTCTGCAAATTGCCCAACAATCCAAGTGATAGGCTTGCTTGACCTCCTTTCACCTCCTTGTATATCTACAGATACGCACAGACTTGCAATAGCACTAAAACAAGTTTCAGGAAGAGAAGAGTCAACTGGGCCAATCTATTTGAGGTTGTTTTCATAGTTGAGAGGAATAAGGAGGGAGGATAAACAGAGAGATCTCCTTCTGATATAAGGACAAGCTTAATTAAGGGGAGCCCTTGCTAGTTAAAGGTAAAGGGACCCCTGTTAAGTCCAGTCGCAGATGACTATGGGGTTGCGGCGCTCATCTCGCTTTACTGGTCGAGGGAGGCGCCGTTTGTCCACAGACAGCTTCTGGGTCATGTGGCCAGCATGACTAAGCCGCTTCTGGTGAACCAGAGCAGCACACGGAAATGCCGTTTACCTTCCCGACGGAGCGGTACCTATTTATCTACATGCACTTTGACGTGCTTTCGAACTGCTAGGTGGACAGGAGCTGGGACCAAACAATGGGAGCTCACCCTGTCGCAGGGATTCGAACTGCCAACCTTCTGATCAGCAACCGCTAGGCTCTGTGGTTTAGTTACTCCTATGTAAAAAGAGCAGGGAATCCCAGCCCAATGGTCCAATACCTTGTCATACAAACTTGCTTTTATTTATACAAAACCTCCACCCATCCACAAAATCTTTTCACTGCAGGGGGGAAATGATGTGAAATCAGTACAGTAGTGTTATATCTTCATTTAACTCCCTGTGGTCCAGAAAATTGAAACAAGTGCACAAGATGTTCACAGAATCAAGTTTTCCAAGCATCACTCTAGCAATCTCAGCATGAACTAATAGGTGACTGTGTCAATATGTGCCTGTTTCTTCATTCAAAGACTTGTCCCACTACCTGCTCAAATATTGTATACTGCTGTTTTCCAGACTTTATTCTAGTATTGGTAGCAGTGACTAAACGGATTCTGATAGACCTTTGAAACTGAATGGAATGGAATCAGAAAATGTACAGACACACACCACATGCAGCGATAGGTCTACATTACTTTGGTGCAATCCACTGCTATTGAGCACTGTGTATTGCTACCATAAAGAATAGGCCAGTCATTTGGCTCTTCCACCCTAATACTGCACTGATCTAGAGAAGATGACCCACACAATCAACCATGCCCACATGGCTGGGATATCCACATGCTTCTGGAGTATGGGGAAATGACTTCCGTATCTCACCTGTGTGTAAAGGGAACTACCTTAACATAGGTATGAACAGTCAGAAGTTCCCTTAGAACTACCAAAATGTTAATGTCAAACCAACACAGTGCTCGGTAACAGAGCCAAAAGCATAGTGTGCAATGCTTTGGGAATACTGTGCTCTGCCATGTGTCTTACTGCTCTTGAATGACCAACTCTGGCCAAGAAAGTAACCAAGAATTCATGGCTGTTCCCTACCCTCCCTCCATGAAGTTTTCAGTAATGCCAGTGAAGAAATCACACAACATTTGTGTATCACCAGAGAGACAGATTGACTATAAGTATCACTCGTTATTAACATAATCAAATCAAAATCCAGTTAGTCGCTGTGTCCCATAGTTTCTAGTTTAACATATTGCAATTGTATCACTTTGGTAGGATGTGTCAGTTAAGGACCATACAACAGATACACCAGACCAGACCTGTGACATGAAGTTAGGAATATTCATGCAAGCATATTAGTTTGTCAAGGATGCAAAGCATTATCACTGACTGACATGATTGCTTATGAGGACACAGCATCAGCTACCTCCTCTCACTAATTACCAGCACTTGCAGTTAAGATGGCAGAGGTCAAAATCAGTTGCTTCAGCTCTCAGAGTTATTTGGCTTCTGCCATGCAAATGGGTTAAAAGATGTTTTCTTTTAGCAGTTAATTCTGTGTCAGTGTGCCTTAGTAATAAATAAATAAAAATGCCATACTTTAAGACTGAAATCTGCTACCCATCCAGAAACAGATTGCTCCCTACAGGGTCCTGACATTAAACCTCCAGTAGGACCTCAGTGGAAGACAGAAGTGCCTGGCGTGCTCTGGTCCATGGGGTCACGAAGAGTCGGATACGACCAAATGACTAAACAACAACAACAAGGACCTCAGTAGTACATGCAAACTGTAAGTTTCCTCAGAGAAAAAAAGTGGTAGTGATGGTAGTTGTAATGGTTTGAGCACCAATCCTTTACAGTTAGTGAGAAAGTCCATTCAAATATATTTTTACCGTTCTTCTGCTCTTGGTGCTCCAGCTGCCAACCCTGGTTGGTTTAAAATTACTCCCTAGTTCAGGCTCTCACAACCTGAGGTCCTCCAGATTTTTTGGACTACAACTCCCATCATCCCTGACAACTTGCTATGCTGGCAGGGGCTGATGGGAAATGGAGTCCAGAACATTTGGTGGGTACTCAGTTGAAGAAAGCTGCTCTAGTGGCACTTAGTCTTAAGCATGACTACTCAGACCCTTTCATGATGACACTTACTCCCTTCAATGCTACTATTAGCTCAAGAAGTGCACCTGTCCCTCCTACTTCAACACCCATTGAGTTCAATATCGCTTACTCCTAAGAAAGAGGTAATAAGATTGCGGCTTTAACCAGAACACAACACAATTAGCACACTTTGTTTAAAATCGACACAGACAAAATGCACCCACTCTTAACTTCAACAAAATCAAACGATTCACATAGCTCAGCTACCAAGGGCATATCCCAGAAAACCCACCACTGCCCTCAGACACTGCAATAAGCACTTATGGAAATACACAATGGCACAATAGGTTTAATCCTCTTACCCACCATGATCATTTCCTGCACCTGATAATTCTCAAAGGGAAACAACATGTCCTTCAAGAAGAAAAAGCAAAATCGTGAAAGGTGTAAGGAATTTGAAATGAATGAATTTGCACTGTCTCTTGTTGAGCCAAACATGGCAAAACAGGAAGGCATGTTCAGCTCTGATGAACATCCCATGGAGGAAATTACAAGACTGGGCCCAAGTTAGGTTGGCCTGGTTAAAGCTCTTTTACTTTAAATAGCTGTACAGAAGAGGGAATTTCAGCAGGTGTAAGTTTCAGTCTTCTTCCCAACTAGTAAATGTACACAAGCACTGTCCTCTTTTTCACCTGGCCCCTAAAACACAAACTGAGTTCTGTGAATGATGTGGCAGGATAGTGATCCATAAGACAACCTTAATTAGCTTGTTTTCCCTCTGTGAATAACTCCCACATGCCCAGCCACAAAGGCAGTGGTTTTAATGCTAGCATCTGATGGCCTTATACACCCACTCTGCCAGACATATTAATTGCTACCCCCAAAAGCCCAGAGAGGGAATAGTGAGCTCTTGTGCTGAGTCATTGAAGCCCAGGTGTGAAAATGTCATGGTAATTACTTCTGAGTCATGTTAACAGGTGCATTTAATTAGTTCTGGCCCCTCTTGAGAAGAGGGAGGGCAGAGAATTGAGGGATACATCAAAAGAGGCTCTAGTGAGAAAATATAGGTATAGGCAACAATTTTTTGGTTGCAAGGTTTCTGCAGAAATTCAGTGGACCATTGGTCCATCTAACTCAACATTGTTTATACTCATTGGCAGCTACTCTCCAGGGTTTCTGCCTGAAAATGCTGGGGACCTAGGACTTTCTACATGCAAATCAGATGTTCTGTAGAAGTGCTACAGCATTTCTCCTGTAAAACAATCTATCGTTAAAATCTAGTTAGCATGGGATTCACACTATTCTATTCTTATGAGATTCATAAGGTACTTCAAGTATCCCATTTACTGAGGGAAGGTCTTGGGGCCATATTTAAAAAAGACTAACAGTGGAATCCTATGCATGCCTATTCAAAAGTATTGCCCACTCTGTTCAGCTAAGTATATATAAGGTTGTAAAGTTAGTCCACATTCTTCAGAAGCAGTGTAAAAGGTTTACAGAGAAAGCAGCTACTTCTGTTAACAGTATACTAGTCTTACATGATGCGGCAAGAGCCAGCTGAGTGGACAATGCAACTCACACCCCAAAGCCATTCATCAGTTTTTACCATGGGCATTTGTATGTCCCAGTATCTTCTTAAATGAATCTCAAAATCTGTTATGAAACCATTTTTCAGCACATGAAAGACCCTAATGGAGCTTAGAAGTCCTGTAATGTACTAAAAAATTAGACCACATTTTCAGTCACCTGTCTCCTAGAGTAGCTTTGCTGAAATCTGATGTTATGATGCCCCTCTGATAAGGTGGGTTTTTGCTTTAACAAAATAAAGGGATAACTAGGACTTACTCATCTTGTATTGAAAGTTGATACAATACAATACGACAAAGGACTACATGTGCCTCTCTTGTTTCCGTATTCATGGAAAGACTGTATCTAACCTTATGGAGCTGCTGTAGATGTTTGGAATAACTGCTGGCCAGTATCTGGTATGTTTGTTTGTTTGCTTGCTTGTTTGTTTGTTTGTTTACTCTTCTGGCCCTGTCATTCACAAATTGGAAGGCACTTGTGAATTATTCCATAAACAGATGTTCTTAGCCCAGATGCACTTAGCAGGGATGTTCCGCTATGGATCTTTATGCTGTGAAACAGGTGGAAATGCACATTACAAAGTGTAGCCTATATAACCTTGACTGTTTTCTAATGGATTTGTTCCTTTGAGCACAAAATCCCAAAAGATATTCTAGCAGCTTTTGGTTTTCATCTGAAATGTTTAGCCTATTAGATGTTGGTATTAAGGGATTGTGTTACTGCTGTAAACTGCATTGCCATTTCTCAACTGTACACAACAGGCTCTCAGGTCTGTACAATGCATTATATCTCCTGCCTTCTCAAAGCTTAATTCTGTGCTTTTAAGAGCTGGGTGTGTGGGTTATTTTGTGGTGGTGGGGCCAAACCTCTCCAGGTATATAGTTATCAGAAGCTAGCTTGAAATGCAGGTGTTGGCAATCTTATTGCTGATATTATAACAGGTCTGATGATATTTAATTGGTCTTATTGTTTCAAATTTTGAATTATGGTGCTGGAGGAGACTCTTGAGAGTCCCATGGACTGCAAGGAGATCAAACGCATCCATTCTTAAGGAAATCAGCCCTGAGTGCTCACTGGAAGGACAGATCGTGAAGCTGAGGCTCCAATACTTTGGCCACCTCATGAGAAGAGAAGACTCCCTGGAAAAGACCCTGATGTTGGGAAAGATTGAGGGCACAAGGAGAAGGGGACGACAGAGGACGAGATTGTTGGACAGTGTTCTCGAAGCTACCAGCATGAGTTTGACCAAACTGTGGGAGGCAGTGGAAGACAGGAGTGCCTGGCGTGCTCTGGTCCATGGGGTCACGAAGAGTTGGACACGACTAAACAACTAAACAACAACAACATTGTTTCAAAAATCTCTCCCTTCTGATGTTAGAAATACCTGTTCTGATTGGCCCATCACCTCACTGGTGATGGGCCAACCAGGGCACCCTACTCATACGCTGACACAAACAAATCCAGTTGCATTCTGACACTTCCTGGCAGATATACAGCTTAATCAACCTATACATGTCTACTCAGAAGTTGTTTATTCTCTATCAACAGTTTGGTTAAACTGTGAAATGCAGATTGATCTTGAATATCTAACATGCAAAGACTAGCATGCAAGTGGTGTTCAACTTGGAACAAAGCCACTTCATTGTGGCATAGACAATTTTAGGTAGGGGTAGTCAAAAAACAAGGAGGGGTATGTGCATGTGTGTAGAAACTAGCCAACTGTACAAAGTGGAGGGATTACATTCATTGCTCTGACCACTTTTCCTTCTGGCCCCACCCTGCTCACTGGCGTCTGGCCCCTGAAAGGCTGCACAGAAGGACACGTGGCCCTAAGTGTGAAAAAGTTTCCCCATCACTGCTAGAAATGCAGAAACTCTCGCCTATAGGTCAATTAACAAAGCAACAATTCAACATGAGTTTCAAGGTGTAGAGAGCCTGGCCTCACTTGCCAATTTCTAAGTCTACCAGTTTACCAGACTCCCATAGGTTTTTCTCACTAGCCTAGCCAAGCAGTATGTCACCCATACAGAGCAAACTGAGCTTGTTGACAACCACCCAGATCCCATTGCAGACTTAATTAAGCAAGACCTTACTATTTTCAGTTAACATGTTCAAAGGAAAGTAGATTTGGAGTATAATCAAGAAATAAAATGAAATGTCGACTCTTAAGAGAGGGCATGCTCTGGATAGACAAAAGGCAAAAGTTATCTTATGTTATAAGTGAAGATATTTCCAGATGATTCCTGAAGTTAAAAATCAATTCCCCTTTCTGCTTCCCTGGAAGAGATTTTGATTAACATGGCAGCATGTTCATTCCACCAATAACACAAACCAGTATCCGGACCTGGGGTAGCACAGATCCCCTTTAGGACACAGAGCATAAACAGCAGTAGAGAGAATGATTTCTCAACTTCTGAACTATCCTTATTTAGAAGTTGTGGGACAACATTTCTATGGGTCCAGCCAGTCTACAGGCTCTTCTGCATTAAAAGAGTACCTAGATTCCCAATCCCTAGCTCTCAAAAACTTTGATTGAGCTGATCAGAGACAAGCATGTTTGAAGCTATTTCCTCACCGGGATGCAATTAATATGCAGGTTCCTAGGAGGAAATTAGAAAATAATCTCTATCTTGCTATCAGTCTAGCTCTTGGCCAGTGATGTGGAAGCTAGAGACATTGACTGGTGGTTGTTGTTGTTGTCGTAGTTTTTAAAGCAGAATCCATCTTTGTGCTGAAGTCTGTTTTGCTGCTCAGGTTACCTGGGGAAGAAAAGGGAGCCCTTTGCAATAGATGAGAGCTGGCTTTGAAGCAGAGGATGAGAAAAACCCTTTGGAACAAAAGGGCTACATAATGAGAGTTGCTTTCTCTAAGGGTGATCTTGGTGATGAGAGATGAGATTTTTACAGTGAAGCATACTTTACTTATGGTAACTAACTCTGCAATCCCAACCTCACTTACCTGTGAGTAAGCCCCATTTCATTCAATAGGACTTACTTTTGAACAGACATGGGATCGTGCTGCAATAACATATTCTAAAAATATCCATTCATTCAGACAGTCAAGGCTTTTATATGGTACCCATAATATTTATCCCAGGGCAGTTTACATTGTACAATAAAACTGAGTGACAACAACAATATAATATATACAATTAAACAATTAAAATCAGCAAAAATTGAGATGATTAAATGCCAATTAGATGTGAAAGCAACAGCTAACATAGCATCCTTCCAATATTTCACATACTTCCAATTAAAATGGCTGAGAGAGTAAATGTGTCTCAACCTGATTCCTAAAAGTTAACAGAATGGATGCCTGGCAACTCTCAAATAAGCTGGAATAAGACATGGGCTGAGTGACATCATTTGGTACTCTACTTCAGGCAGAAAACTGACTTAGGAAAGCCTAAATGGTACTGTGTCTCCTTATTAAGAGACACAGTTTGTTAAGTGAATCCCATCCTTAAGTAATGTATAGTCCCCTTTTCAGAAAATTTATTACAAGGCGGTGACAAATGTTGTTCAGTTAAACAATAACAGTATTATAAAAATGCTGCAGTAATACACAGAAAAAATACAAAATATTCATAAATAAAACAAACCATCTCCCCTCAGCCAGCATGGTTAGGGATCATGGCAGCTGGAAGTCCAGCAACATCACAGGTTGCCCAGCAATAGTTGTAATACCAGAATATGAGGAAAGCACTTATCACTCCTTAGTATTAAAAGTGGAAATGCAATCTATGAGAGGGAAGGAGTATTTGCAAAACATTCATAATTAGCAATAAAGCCAATAAACATTACTGACCAGAAACAAACAGGGAAGAACAAGGAGTTTGTGGAAACCACACTGGATTTCATTGCACAGGAGAATGCAAGGTTGCATATGATTTCAAGTTTAGACATACATGTGGCCCTTGTTATACAGAGCTTGTGAAGAAGGAAATTACACATTGCATAGCTAGATTGAACATTATAGTTAATCCTTCCATTGCCATCACAGGGGAGCCAGTGTGTTTGCTCACTTAATAGAAATCAGTGCATAGATCTCTGGATTAATGCAAGTGAAATTGGAACAGGCACTAAATTTGCTCAGTGTGATAGCAACTACAAAGCATGGTGTTTCAAATACTCAGATAAAATGGTCACATTAGAACTAGATTTCTTCATACATTTTATATTACAACTGACATTTCCCCGATTCAATCCTGTATGCAAAGTAGCTGAAATGTGTCTCTTTACCACTATCCTGTATAAAATAAAATAGAGCTTTTCAAACATTTTGAAAACCATCTACAGAGATCCATGTCCACCAGGAAACTGAAAGTAGAATGGAATAGTTATCCATAGGTTCTTGAGATATAAAGACCCCTAAAACAACCTGAGAATGTGGGGAGACAGAGAAAGCCTTAATGTAGCACAATGCAGCAAAGATACAGTGCCACATTAAAAGAGAGAGATTTTGCCAGCTTTACATGCATAATTTGACTTTCCTGAGTACAGAGGCATACTTTCTTCTTCAGATAGCTACGTAACCCTTGAGATCATTGTCACATGAAAATCTGGCCTTTTCCAGCCAGGTGATCTACCACAAATTGTCTTTTTATTGCTTTAGAGCAATAGCTGGTATATATGTGATAACTTTGCAGTGACTTTCAGAACAATCATATCTTCAAAGTATGCCCAGCCAGCAGGATAGGATCACCTCCTGATCTGGCAGAGGACATCACTGTGCCACTGTAAAAATCTTTATGCCAGCACAGAGATACTTGGGCCTTGGAAGGACATTGATCCTGGTAGAGCATGAAGTGTGAGGTGGCAAGAGAGGAACCAAGTTAGAATCCTATGCTCCCTCAAGGCTCCATCCCACCCCTTGAGATAGTGCAAGTTATGTGCACAAACAAGGTAGCCTAGTGGCTCACAAGTTGACAGAGAGATAGCATCAGTAGCATAATGGAACTCAGAATAAACTGAGCTATTTTCTGAACCTTAGGGGGAAGCAGTTGCATTTTCCAAGTTCAACAGTGATCCTTATATGAGAAAGGTTGAGTAAATTCCAAATGTAGGGACTATCTTTACAGGATAGAAGAGAGGCAACCTGGACTTCCTATACCATGCACCTCCAAACTCGGCCCTCCAGATGTTTTGGGACCACAGCTCCCATCATCCCTAGCTAACAGGACCAATGGTCAGGGATGATGGGAACTGTAGCCCCAAAACATCTGGAGGGCCGAGTTTGGGGATGCCTGTCCTTTACAATATCAGTTTTAAGCAAGCATTTTTGTAAAAGATCAGTGCATGTCCACATCTCTACAAGAATAAGTTGCGTGTTTCAATCGCTTCAATGGATCCCGCACAAGAGACATTCCTGCTCAGTTGTGCCAGATGTTAAGAAATAAAAATGATTATTATAATTGTAAGTCCTGAAATATCTTGATTATTGCAGTTACTTGATGCACTAGGCAATTCCTGCATACTGCTCGATTTCAGATGACATCATGGTTTCCCAAACATAGGACAAATAAAGGGAAGGGTATGTCTACTGTCAATGTCACCCATGAGATCATGTCCTTGAATTAGAAGATTGAGGCAGTAACTATAGGAAAATTTATTCCAGATGAACACCACTACAAAAATGTGGGCTGACCTGCATTTACTCTTTTGTAATAGTGGGAGCCAAGTGTGCCTTGGAAATTAGCCAGCCAATGATACCATCTTGTAGCCAACTAGATTTATTTATTTGTTGGCAGCCTTCCACTACCAATTACAGTGCCAGCCTATGCTCACTGAAATAATAATGCCAACGATTTTTAGAGCAAGTGTCAGGCATCTCTATGAAGACTCAGGAAATTCCTACGAAAGTTCAGGTCCACCTTACACACTCCAAGCCAGCTGTCATTGGCCCCTTTAAAAAGTAATGCATGGTGTATACCATAGAGCACCCTCAGGTCATTAAGGGGAAAGAAGGAAAGGATCTACTTTGTGGGAAGTGGATTAAAGGTAGGCACCTGACTGTGGAGACAGTAGGATGGAGCATTTATGAGGTGAGCAAGCACCTTTTCATGTTGTGCCATGAAAGCAGTTAAGTGGCCCTGCTCGCCTTTCAATTATAGTTTAAAGGGAAAGTGAATATTCACTCACCCAATCTATTTTAATTCCACCTTGTATCCAAGAGGGCCCACAAAATGGCATCATCAGTAGACACACACATTTTTATTCCTGTCTTCATTTCACAATTTTATGAAATGTTTGGACAATGTTAATTTAGAGCCAATTAAGCTAAGCAAACATTGATTTTTGCTCAGCTTAATTCCAAGCAAAAAAAAAAAAAACCCAATCAATTTTCCACTAATAGCTCAATCAGCTCAATCAATTTCTCACTACTAACCTACAATTCATTCTAATATGATCAATCCTATCACTTTTTGTATTGGCTTTGCAATGCTTTTGCTACCATGAGCCAAAGGATAGAGGAAAGCCCTCAAACTTCGTACTTGTTCAAGGAAAGATAGGTTTTCTTGCAGAATTCATGGTCTAGTTTTAATAAGTTGAGTCAGCTATGTGAACTGGAGCATGAACTCCAGGCTGGCATGTGAACTGTTCAAAGAGCCTGGAATTCAAGTATAGTGTTAAATCCTAGATGGAACCTTGGAAATTCCTCTTGAAATACCCGAAGATGTTTTGCCTGCCCAGGAGCATCCAAATTTGCCCCTATTTCTGTCAAATATTTGTTTTGTTGTTTATTGGATTTCTAACCCACCCTTCACTGTAAGGTCCCAGGGCAGGTTACAGCAATACAATTAAAACAATATAAAAGAAGTAAACAATTTATATGCAATTATAAAGGCAAGTAAAACAATCTGAAGCAAAAGCAGTGCTATATAGTTTAACCCAAATATAGAAGAGATGGGTCCCACAAAAATACCTGAATTCTCAGAGTCCAAGACAAAGAGGTATGTATTCAGCATACGGCTGAAACTGTATAATGAAGATGCAAGATGCATATCTGTGAAGAGGGTGTTCCACAATGTAGGGGCTGCCACAGAGAAAGCCTGGGCTGCAGTTCCTGCACTTCTGAGGGTGACAGAACTACCAAGAGAGCTTCTCTCCTGAGTCTAATACCCAAGAGAGGCTGTAGGGATGGAGGCAATCTTTCAGCTATTTAGGGCGTAAGATGCTGAATAGTTTGGCTGAACCAGTTCTACCTAGCGATGTTGCCATTTTACTGGGGTGTTGAATCTAAGTTTTTTTTATTTTGTCATTGTTCCTCTCCTCCCACCCCTTGCTATCTTTCTGATGAAAAACTTCACTGGAGGGAGAAGTTCAGTGACAACTTTAGAGCCAAGCCATGGGCAACCTAAGGCTTCTTGGCCTCCTCACAGTGAGTTACACTGGCATTATTGTAACACAATGCATACATGGCACTGTGCTTTCATAATACAATCAAAACTGATACATGGCATTACCAAGCTTCTATGCTTGCCTTGCGTATGGCGCCACTGTAATTGTTACAAGACAAACCTCTCTCTGCCTATTGGTTGATTCAGAAAATGAAAGAATTGAATATTTAAATCAGAACCCAGTGGAAGATTGTGCAAGGTTTGCCATAGTTGAGGAAGGGCCATCTGCACCCAGTGTCTCTTCACAGACCATATTCCACTGCCCATTTGCTCTGGCACAGTTCCACGGAGATTAATTGGACTACATGGGAGCAAATGAGCTTTGCAGCCTCTTTCAACATGCCTCTTGACGGAAAATGCCCCTAAGCACCTTCTTTGCCATCCCTTCCCCCACCTCTTTCTTCTCCCTGGCCCCAGCAAGAAAAGCTCAGTTCCTGCTGAAAATAATTTACCCTTGTCAACCAGAATTGTGAAGTTTATTATACACATAACCTATGTGTCCTTGCTTATTCAGTTCATCCCACTCAAAGTTTTAGATTACTAGCTTTATGGTACTGGAGACATTGCTTTCCCATGAGATTTACAGATCAATTTGGCAGAAACTGTGATTCAAAATCATCTCTGGCCCATCTCCATTGAAGTCATTTGGAATCAAGCCATATGAAAACATGACCCAAGGAGAATGGATACATTTCAGTTTGGCTGCTCTTTCTGCCTGATACGCTGTACATTTTACTATTTGCTTATTGCTGTTTGGAGAATAAGGCTATTAATGGTTACTAGCCATAGCTGCTGTGTGGCGTGCCCCTAAATAATAATTGTTGAGAATCACAAGTGGGGTGAATGTTGTTTTGCTCAGGGTCTGCTGGCCGGCTTCCCAAAAACTGCTGGTTGGCCACTCTGAGAGCAGGATGCTTGAGCTAGATGGGGAGAGGGAAACACTAGTAGTTTAAGTCTCTAGTATAGAGCCCACCTGTACAATTCCTATGTTGGTTTCAGATTTTGCAGTTATAAGCCACCTTTTCTGGGTTATCACACCAAAGCCTATTGTCTCCCCCTTACCACCCTTGCACCACAAACCTCCAGCTGACCTTACCACTATCATTTTGCCATTTGTGTCCATTCGTCTTACCCTGCATGTGCCCACTCAATAGCTTCGATTGGTGGAATTGGCACTACTACAAGTGCCACACAATACCCATTCCACATTAGTAAGAATTCAATCATTTAGTGTGGCAGCACCCGCACTTTGGAACTCTGTGACTCTTGAGATCAAGCAGACACCTCCACTGTACTCTTTTAAGTAAAGGTAAAGGGACCCCTGACCATTAGGTCCAGTCGTGACCGACTCTGGGGTTGCGGCGCTCATCTTGCTTTATTGGCCGAGGGAGCCAGTGTACAGCTTCCGGGTCATGTGGCCAGCATGACTAATCTGCTTCTGGCAAACCAGAGCAGCACACGGAAACGCTATTTACGTTTCCGCAACTGCTAAAAACAAGCCTACCCAGATGCTTAGAAAGTTGAGGTGATTTTAATTCGTTTTCAGTATTTTAACTTCTGTAGGTTTAAAAGTATGGTTGTGAAGTTTTCTGATTTTACTGTTTTATCTTTTGTAAACCATTTTGAGGGTGGTTGTTGTTAATTTACAATCAATCGGTGTATGCATTTTATGAAATAAATGAAATAAACTAAAAAAATTCAACCTGTGCTGGCCCAAGGCAGTTTGCTGCCTGGGGTGGAACAGTAAATTGCACTACTCAACCCCACACTCCATCCCACTGCCCAGTCATGACACACAGTACCCAAAGCTGGTCAAGTTATTCTGGCACCTGAACACCTCTCCCCACCTTTTGGATGTATAAATACAACAATAAAGTAAATTGCTAACCATTTACTGCTCTCTCATCACCCCTCAAATCAGCTGCCCTGGGTTGTGGATTTATCAGGCAATGCAGTACTCATGGACAGAAATGGCCAGACATTATGGCAACTTTATTATAAATGGTATAATCTGGTCACTGGGGGTATGTTATGACACCCAACCCAACCCTATCGTGGTGGACAAGGCTCAAAATCTTTTGAGTGCCCAGTTTTTGAAACTTCTCTCTTGCAACACTTAAAATGTATCTCTCATAATGTTTGAAAATAGGTTTGGTTTCCTTATGGGTGAAATCTCCTTATGAGGTTTGCAGGGGAGAGCGAGGGAGATAAATCTCTTGCTGGTCACGTCAAAGCCCAAGGACTGTAAATTGGGCTCCTCTATCATGGAGCAGTACCACAGAGCCAGTCAACTGCCAACTTTCATTTAGGATAGATGGCTGCCTGCGTTAAAGCTACACCTGCCCTGTTCTCATGAAGGACCACTGGTGGCTTAATCCTAATGTTAATCCCCAATTCCTAGCTCACACATCACCACTCTATCTCCATTCCAAAACAGCTTTCCTTCCTTGCTATTGTTAGCGTACCTGTCTTCTCTTCGGTTTGGCTACTCTCCGCTGTGTCTGTTTGGGGTTGCGCTGTTGCCTTGGCAGTAGCATCCTCTGCAGCAGTGGGGGTAACGGCAGTAGTGACAGTGGCAGGCACTTCGGCTTGTTTAGGTTCCTCCTTGACTTGGGCTTCGTCGGCCTTCAAGGATGGTGAATTATCGGTAGAAGCTTTAGTGGCACTTTCCGTTTCAGCGGCAACAGCAGCGGACTTTTCCTCCGACGGAGCAGCGGGAGTAGTGGCCTTTGTGGCAGGTTGTTCTGAACCAGTGTCAGCTGTGCCCTCCCCCTGCTTCTCATCTGCTGGAGTGCTTCCTCCTTTGCTGCCATCGGCAGGCAGGGCATTCTCAGTTGGAGCAGCTTCTGTAATAGCAGCTTTGCCATCCGCCAAGCCATTGGCGAGGAATTCCTCCTTCTTCTCACCAGCTTCAACATCAGTAGTTTGGGAATCTCCCTTCTTCTCCCCCTTGAGCTTTTTCCTTGTTATGTGTCCACGGAAGCTAGCCTGAATTTTGGTGGCTGCCTTATGAGCTTTATCTTCTGGTTTGATGCCATCTTGTTCAATCTTTTGGTCAATGTCATCATTTTTTTCAACCTTTTGTGGGGAGAAGAAAAGAGAGGGGAGGTTTGATTAGAAATCTCTCGAGCAAATACATTCCGTGAAAGTTAGTTAGGGTGTTTGGGCAAGCATATTGCAGAACACACATAGCAAACATAAAGCAATTACTGGAGGCTTTCATTTTCCTCATTCTTGGTAAAATGGTTCCTCATTGCAGTAAAAAGCAAAGTTCATAGTAGAAAAACATGTTACTACTAATATGCAGCATTAAAGAATGAAAATCCAGCATGTGGCTTCCATTCCATATTCAACATGCTAAGCCAATCCCATATTTATTATAATTTGAACTCTTAAAAGAGACACTTTATACTTATTAGGGAAGATAGGTGAGCGGCCTGTCACTCAATACCAGTACACCGTTCCCATAGCTACTGCCACTCTACAATGATGTTCTGTGCTGACCACACCAATATGTTCAGCCCATGCTCTGCAACATTCAAGGAGACTTTGAAAGCACTCTCTCCATAGCTTTTAGGAGCTGCAGGCTTGAACTGCCACTTTCCTTCCATGGTCAGCACAGAACTGTGGCAACCACTGCAGAGGACCTGTCCCCAGAGCTTCAGGATTTTGGCAATGCCTCTGAAGAAAGCATGCATGGAAAAAGCCATATACTTGTCACAGGGCTTGCAGGTCATGCCAGATAGATAGATAGATAGATAGATAGATAGATAGATAGATAGATGATAGAATGGATCTGTATATGCATCAACTAAACATCTCATTTAGAATTTTGAAATGTGCTGTTCAACACTAAGAGCAAAATGCAGCAGCAGGGCCAAATATATGCAACACATCTCAGTGATCCATTTCCAGGTACAATTCAAAGTATTGGCTCTGACCTACAAAATCCTAAGTGGCTTGGCACTAGGTTCTTTGAAGGGGCATCTATTCTCATATGAACATTTATGGGTGCAAAAAGTCTCGCCACCTTAGGAACACAAGAAGCTGCCATATACCAAGTCAGACCATTGTCTTGCCTAGTTCACTCCTGACCAACAACAACTTTCCAAGGTTCTAGAAGGGAGTTCGTCTCAGCTTTGACTGGAGATACCAGAGATCCTACCTTGCAGGGGCAAACTCTGGTTTTTCAAATTTCAGTGGCACCCTGCGTGAGGCCAAAATTTGGCACCCCAGCTCCTGCATATCACCTTCTGTTATGCTCAATTCACTACACCATAGTGGCAGCGTCCTACAGTGCCCCTCCTAGGCTTGGTGCCCAGTGTGGCGAAACCAGTTGTGCTGCCCTAAATCCACCTCCTAGACTTTCTGCCCACAAAGCATGTGCTCATTCATGAAGCAACAGCCCTTCCCAACATATCTTCTGAGATGAGGTGGTGACAGCAAGACAAGGGGCCTCTTCTGTTGTGGCACCAATTCTCTGGAATCCCCTCTACCAACAGAGGTACCTGGCATTAGCCTTGTTTTCTTTTCTGTGCCAGGTAAAAACCTTTTTATTTGCCCAGGTTTTTTAAGTGCTTGATGAGATTTACTGTTACTGTTTTATCTTAATTTATTGCTCCTCTGTGTCTTGTTTTATTGAGATGTTTATGACTCATTGTATTGCATTGTGGTTTGATTATTTTATTGCAAGCTGCCACTCTGAGAGCATTGCTGAAGAGTGCCCTATAAATACTCTAGATAAATAAATAAAACAACCTGAACATATTTATCATGAAATACTATCCTTTTGTTTCCAAAACAAGGGGCACATTTATCAGATGGTTTCTTTTAAGTGTGGTTTTAAATGACCTGACCTACAGTGCACATTGGCAGCCTCTATCTAGTGCAAACATAAGCACTAAGTTGCTTTAAATGTTTCCTAAAGAGGTATTAAATGATGGATAGCTCTGTTTTGACTTCTACACATGAGTAAATGCCATCTTTTAGGTCTCTTTTTATGTACATATTTGTTTTCTCTTAGTAATTCACCAGCCTTGAGTACAGCAGACTGATGAGAGGCTGACCTCATCAGACCTCTATAGCTCAGTTGGTAAAGCATCAGACTCTTAATCTCAGGGTCCGGGTTTGAGCCCCATGTTGGTCAAAAGATTCCTGCATTGCATGGAATTGGCCTAGATGACACCTGTGGTCACTTCCAACTCTACAATTCCATGATACTATGGTCAGGTAATTAGCAAAGAGTTTGTGGGAAAGCAGAGGCAAAATTTAAATGGGCTGGGCAGGGTGGGGCATAGCTGAGTGGCACAGCACATGCTTTGCCATGCAGCAAGTCTCAGGTTCAAGTCTCAGGTTCAATCCTCAGCATCTCTGTTGAAAAGGATCATGTAGCAGACAGTGGGGAAAGTCTCTGCCCAAGACCCCAAAGAGCTTCTGCCCATTAGAATACACAATGCTGGGGTAGATAAAAGGCAATTTCCAGAGGGTATCTAGAGTATCTGTGTTGCAGTACAAAAACAACAACAACAGTTGTGGCAAATAACAAATTATGAACAAATAAGCTTTTGTGAGCTAGAATCTACCAGATGCATAGTGTAATTCACAGTATACAGCCACACGGGAAGAACTTTAAGCAGTGAAATCAAACATGCTTTGTTCTCCTTGCCCATGGTTGGTGGGCCAGTCTTTGGTTACATACATCTCCCTCATCTGAAACAGCTACTCAGCAGCAACAATAGCCCACACAACCTGTGGAACCACAGCATGCAGCTGACCCAGATGCCAACTCTGTCCTCCCAACACACCCAATCAAGCGACACAATTGCAGGAACCAAAAATGTCAGCCACATCATCAAGGGTCGATTTACTTGTTCATCTTCATCATATACATTACTATCATCTGTCAGAAATGCCCTTCCACATTCTACACAGGGCAAACAGCCTAGTCCAGGAAGAAAATAATCATACGGGCACAAATATGACATCGGAAACGGTAGCGTTCAGAAACCTGTGGGAAAACATTTCATTCTACAAGGATGCTCTGCTATTGATCTTGAAGAGGCCAAATGTGAATAAAGGAATTCCAAGGGATGGGTTCCAATGTGAAACTCCTGGATTATATTTAATCAAGAATTTCAGTTCTATTCATTTGGATCTGAGTAGAGACAATGGTTTCATATCCTGCTACAGGTGTTAATTCACTCAGCATTACCATCTTGATTGTTTTATCACCTATCACTACACTTGTTTTGTATACATTATAGCTCCAATTGAATTGTCATTGTCACTGTTTCTTGCATTTCATTTCCCTCCGACTTCACTGCTTACACACACCCACCCCACTAATATAATACGATTTAAATATATATTTGCAACTGAGTATGCATCTTCATACATTTTGTGAAGTGGGCTCCAGTCCATGAAACTTATAGCATGATAGTAGTCATTAGGGGGCTACAGCACTCTTGTTGTTTTTGATGTTCATAAAGTAATGGGAAAGTCCTTCTTCCGCTCAGGACCCAGGGGAGCTGCTGCCAGTAAGAGTCAACAATGCTAGGTTGGATGAATCTGATGGCCTCTCTATTTTCAACATCCATCCTGAAATTTCCAGTGGGGCTCCCAAAGGTAATGTTCTGTACATACACATTTGTTCTTTCAAATGGGCATCTTGGAATGCATTAAGAACCCATTTGCAAGCTCGCCGCCTGGAGATCTTTCACAGCCCCAGGGAAATCCTGCAGGATGAAAAGCACTGCACAGCTATCTGAAGCTCTGTTTGAATGCACTGGGGGAGAAAGTCACACTTGAAATAGCTTTTCAATCTCCTTCTGTAGGAGTTACAGGTAGGTAGCCGTGTTGGTCTGCCATAGTTGAAACCAAATTCACACTTCTTCAGATTTCGTGTGCACACGAAAGCTCATACCAATAACAAACTTGGTTGGTCTCTAAGGTGCTACTGGAAGGGATTTTTTTTATTTTGTTTCTTCTTTAGGAGGACAAGCAGAGGAGTGGGGTTGTCCCCACAAAATATGGCGGCTCTTAGAATCCAGGTGGTGGTCAGGAAGCAATACACAGCCTGAAAGCTGAGAGCTCTGAAGGCAAGAGATGTTCAAAAGCCAACAGCCCTATAGGCAGTGGAGACCTCTCCTTTAGTGCAAATGGAACACTGCCCCACCAATCACAACCTGACTTCAGTCTCCACCACCGGATGGTGCCGCCTATAAGTTTCATCCTTCTCAGTCTCAGTGTTGCCCTTGTAGAACTCAGCAGAAAGGAGGATGGGAACTAAACTAAAATTAATTGGCTGCCTGTTATTGGCTATGGTTGTGCCTGTCATTGGTCCCTTGCCTTATGCCCCACCAGGTCCAATGGACACCAGTCACCACTGCCTGCAGCATGGGAAAGCAGATGCAACATGGTCAAGAGGTTTGTCCAGCATGACACAAACTGTTCCAGGCTAAGCAGCTAAACACAGGGACAGGTTCCCACAAAGGCAATTTAGTGTGGTTCCCACTTAGAGGCAGGCTTACCAATGCAGCTAAGCAAACCCTCACAAGTAAGCATGCTTCTGCATATGTATCACTTTACGGCACAAGTCTGATACACATTCAAAAGCACAGCAGAATGCTTGTTGGCGCCATCTGTCTTCACTGATCACTTTCAATGAGATATGCAAATGCACATCCCCATCCACAAACAAGAACCAATGAGTCAGATGTGGACAGCGGTGCTGGGTGAGCTGCAGCAGATAGGGCTCTGTTACCACTGCAGTGCAAGTGACTGAGGAAAGCCAAGGAGGCCTTGCCTGCACCAGCAGCAACCAAGGAAGGTGTGAGGTCAGATACCCAGCTGCTAAGTGGCCAGGGGGATCCTGTGCGGCCTGGATCCATGCTGCTGGTGTGTCACTTTCCTGCCTGCCTCATTATGCCCTGCTAGCATTAGCGGGAAGAAAATGCTGCTATGGGTTGATGGGACAGACATTAAGCTGGTGAGTGCCTGCAGAGTATTAGGGTGATGGGATGGCTGACTAAGAAAAGGTGAGTAGTGACCCATGAGTGTTGGCTTCTCTGAGACTCAAATATTTTTCCAAGCAGTCTCCCCAGTGACCCTCCTGGTCCATTGGAGCTCTACAGAACTGACATTGCTGATCTCAGTATCTTACATTCTAGTAATTTAAGAAAAGCTGGTTCAGCATTGTCATGAACACAGGTCACTTCTGGAAACCTGCTTATTCATTCTGATTCATTTGCACAAAGTTTCTGCGGAGGTTGTATGATGTCCACTGTTCTGAGGATTCACACTCTGATCTGTTTGTGTCAAGGTTACATGGCTTTCCACCAATCTAATGTCATCCCACATTTTCCCATAACTTTCCTTACAGCAAAAAGTCTATTTTGTGTTGTGTTTGAAAGTGGGTTTGTTGTGTCTGAGAGTCAGAACACTTTAATCCACTTTAACTTCACAAACCTCAATTTGCCAGTATTTAAATGAATACTGGCAGTCTAGAGGCATCTATCTAGCAGCAATTCACCTGAAATGTGGGGGAAAGTGTATTGTGTAGGCAGTCTGCATATGTTACATGGTTAGTACAGCAAAGGATGGCTTTAAAATTGTAAGTCACGCTTCCAAAATAACAAGCTGACGTTAAAGAATAGTAATTCATTTAGAAGCATTTTAAAATAAGCTTTCACTTTCTAAAACTTGAAGACTATTTTAAATTTTAGGAGCTTGAGGAACAGAAAAAAACACTAAGATGGCAAGACCTGTGATTTCATAAACAGAATGCTGGCAGCCCTGAGAAAATTCACTATTGATCTAACTTCTTTGGACAAAAAAAGAAAGTCCTCATTACATGTATTCCCCAGAGTCCTTTCTGTCATATATTGGAAGAAGGGAACGCTCTGTTCTTCTTTCATGCCCCCAAACCTCCTCCAAGGAATCTCTTGTCAAAATGACTTCTACTAGTTGCCCAAAGGACTGTATTCAGGCTTGTTAACCTCATTCTCCAATCCACATTATCAAACCTACAATCTTCATAATATTTCTACCTCTTTTTCATGAAATACGTAGATCCATGACTCACTATCTAAGATTCCCAGTTCAGGATAGGATGCAGTCATTATTTTGGCATCATTCTCGCTACCTCACCCTCTACTGTTGTGTGTGTTTCTCCAACAGTTCCATATACTGGAATGCAGCAATCATTTCCCATTTGTTCTTCCACTGTCTTCCTGCATTACAATAAGAAGGTACAGGACACTGGAGCATCACTGCTTCTGATGGGTAGTTCATGTTAATACAGGGCTGATAGGGGGAAGAATTAATGTGTTTCAGCAACAAGGACTACCAGAGGGACTATCAGAGCCATCTTCCCCCATTGATCCCATAGCAGGTAGCACACCAACAACAAAGGAGCCTGGGTTGGCATCATTCCTCCCATGGAAGAGAAGAACACTTTCATCTCCTCCCTCTAGGAGGAAGATGCAGCAGAAATGCAGAGATAGATGCTCTTTCACCAGGTGAAAAAAGTGAAGTGATTCGCTTATTCTGTGTGGCCACAATCAACCACTCTTTGTTTCTGGAGGACCTACATTCAAGTGCGTGGATCCAATCGTTTGGCTTTATGAAGCATAAAGTGATGGGGTGAGGGGCATGTGACTTGAAATGGGGTAAATGAAGAATGTGGAGGCGCCAAACACCTTGGAAGAGCACTGGTCATAAATGATAGATTTCATAATCTTGTAAAGAAGTAAGAGAGACTGAACAAGAAGATTTGGGGAGAAAAATCTTAGGGAGCAAAGTCCCCTGGCAGGGGGTGGGGGTGGAGTTCCAGTGAAATAAACGGAAAAGACATTTATAAGAATCGGTTTGGGCATTGCAAGAGAAGCTTGGCTTGTAAGCTTGTAAGCAAGCAAACCTTGTGCTTCTGATGCAATATCCAAAACCAATACTCAGAAGACCTCCCGCTCATCCAGCCATGGAACAAGGGCAGCTCGTAAAGAATTTCGGCCCATTTTGTGAGTCTCTTTCTAATTCTATGCAGATTCCTAGGTTCAGATGAACAATGAAGCAGGACCAGTGGTTGAGAATATGCCTTGTATGTAGAGGGTCCAATGATCAACCACTGGCAACTCCAGCCATTGCCGTTTCAGGGCAGCGACTACAAAATGCCAGGCAAGATAAACAAGGAGTTGTGATCCGATATAAGGCAGCTCCCTATGTAATTAATGACTAGGGGTGGGGAAGCAGAATTGTCACATGCAAAATGTACCTTTCCCCATTATTCAGGCTGATTGCTAATGGAGTAGCAGGATTCACAGAGGGATAATCCCCTTTTCTAGTTGGTAGGTCTAGCCCCCTCGAGAAACAGAGACATTCCTACGTTGTAAAACTTGGGAGTGGAGGCAACTAGCCACCTTTTCTCATTTTCATTATTTTATTAATTTAAAAAGTATGTACACACACATAATCAAATACACCCACACATGCAGTGGCTCAGGGATACAAATACTAATTAAAGCAACTACAAAAATTTTCAGCCTTATCCAAAGGATCCCCCGTATAGCTGTTTTGTCAGACAGAACGAAAGGGATCATGTTATAAAAATCAAAGATGACTGATATCTAATAGCTGAGAATGAAGTGCAGAGGGAAAAGATTTGCCAACTGTATCTACTAAAATAGCGAAACATGGGCACAGGAGGCAGGAAAAAACCTTTCACGCTTTCTGAGGTGTGGAAGCAATTTAGCACCAAGGACAGTTGCGCTTAACCCAGCTAAATAGTGTGAAGGCACCAGGATAGAAGACTGCGGCTTCTGCCTCCTCCGCCCTGCAGCTCTCTTAGCAGGATTCTTCTATGCCAGGGCAGATGTTGTTACTATGGTCAGAGCATCCACAAGTGATGAAAAAGGGCAGTTTTCCTGATCCTATCCCCCAAAGGTACAAGAAACAGCTGCATCTGTAGGAGATGGAACTTTGATTTCTGCCTCCAATAGTTTACAGCAGGCAAAGGCAAACTCGGCCCTCCAGATGTTTTGGGACTACAACTCCCATCATCCCTAGCTAACAGGACCAGTGGTCCGGGATGATGGGAATTGTAGTTCTAAAATATCTGGACAGCCGAGTTTGCCTATGCCTGGTTTACAGCCTTGGTTAAGCAGTTCCAACAAAGGGAGCTAATAAAAAAGCTCAAGGACATCAAACAACTGACCCTATTTAATAAATCAGGCAGACGAAGCCTTCTGAGAGGAAGAGGAAAGAGGCCCATATTACAAGTTTACACCAGATGTGCCCAGAGAAATGATGCTTGGGTACCAGTTCTTCTTGGGATGCTTGAACATTGAACTTTGCTTTATACGGGTGGAGCATGAGCTACTGTTGCTAATGGCAAAGTTCACTCCATCCACTGAACAGAAGGGTGCCAAGTTCAATAAAGTATCCTCCCTGCTCTTGTTTTGCTTGTGCTCTGTTTGTGGTGGTAGTGTTTTTAATTTGTGTCACTGTAAATAGGAGCAATTAACATTCTGAGGTGGTGTTTATGGGTTCGTTAAATCAAACAAACATCCCAAGCAATTTGAGGAAAGGGGAGGCAGGTGAATTCCCAACGGCTGGGGAAGCAGGTAGCTTGGCAGACGGGTTCGGGATGTGCAGTTTGATCTTTGTTCCTGACACCTGGCAGCAACCACAAGCTGAAAGGAAGTTCCACCCTTTCAGCACAAACATAAGCAACAGGTGCCACGCCTTTCCTCCCCCCTGCCTGCAAAAGCCACCCTGGATTGACTGGGATTGAGAAGTCAATGAGAAGGATGGGAGGGAAATGGTTGAAGGAAAGAATATGTGCTACAAGACCTTGAGGAGAAGAAAGGAAGGAAGATGAACAAGAGCAAAAGGCAAAACGGTACAGACAATGACAAAGAGAAAGAACCAAAGGGGTGATGCAGGAGGGATGCACACAGACAAGCGATACTGAAGCAGGAAATTGGAGACAAACCTGTCCAAGCTTGATACAAGGGCATTTTTCCCTAGCAAACCATGCAGCTTTGCGGCGATTCCTACACACCAGCTGTGTTAGTCCCAGGCACCTCCACATCTGCATTTCCCCCGGACCGGCACGGCTTTCCCTTACAGCATGGCTGGCGGCAGCATGTCTCTGTGGAATTAGTCCTGTCAGGGAAGATATTGATTTGGATGCTGATGTGTTAATACGTGGCTGCTTTCAGCAAAGCTTCCTTCCTTCCTCCATCCCAGACAATAGACTGGAGGACTAACCTGCCACTAATCACACAGGAGGTGTGTCTATGGCCAGACGTGTTATGCAAGGAGATGAGGCAGCCTGCAGAGAACACGGAGTGTCTATTGTGCTCCTTACATGTCCTAAGCCTATCCCAAGATCCTTTTAAAACCACAGCATTGGTGACTACGGATATGAACATTCTTTATGTGCACAGTAGCTATCAACTCAGACATGGCCTCAAAATATTTGCACGTTAACTGAGAAGTCAGAGCAAAGATGAAGAATAAAATACTGATTACAGTATTGCTTTTTTGCGGGCTCAGAAAAGTTCTTTGGTTTCTTGTCCAGCCTATCAGAAATTTGTTTTTGACCTATGTTAGAGTCATAGCATGCGTTGTCTACAAGATAGAATAGAAAAGCAAATAATTTATTTATTTATTTCTTAAAAGTTATTTGTTTTTGACCTTTGTGGGGATATATTCTTAAACAGTTTCATTTGTCTTCTATCAGACTAGCGACATGCCAAGTTGTCCATGGGCAGGATCTCAAGGTACTTAGCACTGGAATTGAATAAACTTGGTTTAGGTCTTTAAGCATAAGTGCCTGACTGCTAAAATGTTGAAAAATATACAGGGCCTAATATATGCCCCCCCCCAAAGTACAGAGAGAGAGGGGGCCCCCAAATACTTCTCTTGAGGGTTCTTAGCTGGCTTCAAGTGTATTGAAATGAGTCCGTGTTTACATTCTGAGCATGTTTGATTGAATCAAGCCTTCTGAATTCCATGGGAAGGGAGAGAACAGTAGCGCATGAGTAAGAATGTAGTTGGAAATGTCAATTAGGACACAGCTAGCTCCTGCTCAGGTTCCAGCACAAAGAAAAGCCCGAGGGCACTTCTGACAGAGAAACTGCCAGGGGGGAGCAAAGCACTGTACATGTTCCATTAACAGCTGCCCCAGGGCCACATTACAGGTAAGCGGAAGCTGTGAGCAAGTGCAACTAATGCTGGATAAAGCTAAGAAGGACAGGGGTCTGGAGGGAAGGGCTTTCCCCCAGGAAAATGGTTCAAGAGTTGGTCTTGGTTTTTTTGCAAGAGATCCATCAGTGGGTGCCTGTAAACTGGGGCGGGACAGAGAGGGACAGGGTGTGTGAAGTGAAAGGGTTGTTTTGCATTATCTCTCAGCATTCTCACAGGGTTCACCTGCATTCTTTTCTTCAACACTCTCCTCCAAGAAAAAAAAGGGGGGGAGAACCCTGAACCAGCAGATCCCAGAAAAGTGCAGCCCCTCACTTTGTGATGGTATGCAAGGATATTAGAACAAGTACAAGTCACTCTCATGCGGCTGTAACTTTATTGGGCTAACCTTCCACATGAAGTCCTCCCACCACTGCAAAGTGCTTTGAAGCAGAGGTAGCATGAGGGAAATGTATGTGCTTAACTCTTCCCTTGACAGTCACCCTCCTCCAAATGACTTTTCTTCTGCTGTTGTTGTAGGCCCATGTTCACCTCACAAATGCTGGTCTGGAACTATACAGTGCTAAAAGCAGCTGGGATGGATTATCTGCGTAATTCTCCTTTTCTCTGTATCTTCTGTAAACCTCTTACAGATTGAAAATATGTTTCTTTAAGCAGTAACCACAGTAGAAGAAAACAGCATAGATAGGTAGCGTAGTTTGCAGATGACATCAAGTATTTAGAATGGTGTATAAGTGGACTGAAGAGAAAAAGATCTCTTCAGACTGGGTGAATGAGCAACAAAATTATACATGGAATTTGTCAGGGGGGAAAGCCAAACTAGGTGCAGCTTTAATTGTATGGATGCAGTTAACACGCACATTTTTGTTTCCCTGTCACAAACTTGACAAAATTGGCTTTCCAAAGCTGCCATTTGCATTTCAAGCAGCAATGTTCCCTAGGGAGGCTTCCCCTTGAAATCCTTCTCTGAAGCTGCTTTTTGTGGTTTTAGTTCAGAATGTGGCAGGAAAAGAACAAGTTCTCTACCCTCCCGTATGGTCCTGAAGCTGCTCTGGGGCCCCTGCAGCTGCTATTTATGTAATGAACACGTGTGTGCTAAATGCGTTCTCACAATGGCATATTTAGTTTGACCCCCAGCATAAAGTGACCAAGATTGAGGCAAAAGCAAAAAAGAAAATGGACTAATCAGGAAAGGGACACTGGTGGCAGCACCATCACATTGACTCCAAAGGTCATATTCAGTGTAGAGCTATATAGCTGTCAACTTTCAGATTTGAAAATAAAGGATCAGCAGCCTCACCTGTCCTGGGGATAGTCTACAGGATATCTAACAATCTGGGATAGCAGCGGGAAACGGCGCTCAAATAAGGGAATTTCCCGCAAAAAAGGGAAGATTGACAGCAATGTAGAGCTATATCCTTGCACAAGAGGAATAACTTTCCTCCTCTCCCAGCTCATGCCCTAAATCTGTCCTCTGGGTTTCCTCAACTTTCCAGAGCAGATTTGGGAATGGTACGGGGTGTATGCAGGGAGAAGAGAAGAGGGTAGTCCTGTTGTGCAAGCAGAAGTCATTCTGCTCACCCAACTGTTTAGTTCAATAATACCACCCATATCTAGCATTGGGAGGGAGGGCACATGTTAGAGTATATTAGGAGGAAAATACAAAGGCAATTATTCAGGACAGACAAAAGGAAACATTTCTTCACACATAGATAAAACCATGGAATTCAAGCCATAGGATGCAGAGATGGCCACCAACATGGTTTGAAAAGGGTGTTTGACGTATTCATGGAGAAGGCTATCGATGGCCATGTATTGCCTCCAGTATCCCAGTGACCTACTGAAAAGTGCCCCAGGCCCACTTTATTATATAGCTTCATGTCACCATATTTCTCACTGGGATTTATGTGTCAGTCTGATTATGCTCCCTCCCCTTAATTTGTCTTCACAGATCCTATTTTGATCATCGAAGCCGTATTTGCTCTACAGAAATGAATGAACAATCACCCCAGCAGAAGGAGCTAATGATACACAGGATGCTTACAGCAAGGATAATTAGGCATGTTGCTAACTTGTTCGGAATAAACATGTGTGCAGCAGAGCAAACCACACACACGAAAAAGGGAACAGGAAGTGGATGAGCATAAGGCCAGAGCAGAAAGAAAGTGGCAGACATTTAGAAGCAGATATGTTAAATTGTAGTCATAATGGAAGGAAATGTTTTAAAGCCTACTGGACCAGTACTGGACCAATCCTGCATTTAGATGACAGTCTGCCCAAAGGGGCATCAGGAACATAATTTCAAAAAACAGCAGAGAAGGCAAAACTTCTCTATGCAAGGTTTCTCTTGGAAGAGGAGAAAGCTGTGTTTCTCTCCAAATCTGTCTATACTAGCATAACTCAGTCCTTTCCCTAGAGTCTGGGATTGGGTATGGGGAACCTTTGGCCCTTTGGTTGTTGCTAAACTACTGACCGTTGCTGATCATTGTTCCTGATCTAGAAGGTTATTCAAATAAATTCCAAAGTATGCATGGGAGGAGTCATATCATGGCTCCACCCCAAACCATGCGAATGAAGAAGATTACAACAAAGAAGAATAAGCCTCTGTCTTTGTATTCGGGGACACCTGAAAGCACAGGGTTCTTGGTCATGCATAAAAGCCCTCGGCACATATAACGGTACATGCAGGTCTCTGTGTAGTTATAGTAAACATATGTAAGTCAGGAACGGAGGCTGGCATGCAGTTAACCCGCCCCTGCCCACCATGCACATTCTAGGAGTAAGGACATTGTGGTGTCCTCTAGATATGTTGGACTACATCTCCCATCATTCCTAACCATTGGTCATGCTGGCTTGGGCCAATGGGAGTTGTAGTTCACAGAATCTGGACGACACCACATTAGCTGCTGCTATTCTGCTAGAATGAAGATCTGAATATAGTGACTGTGACTGCAGCCTCCTTAATAATTAAATTAGCATCTATTCAGTGAGGAATGTTTCCTATGAAAATTGTAAAAAATAGAGAATAATCTGTGACAGACACAATTCTTCACTTTTTATTCTGATTCTAGAATACTGAGCAGTTTCTATTTGAACTCCTGTTCAGTTGTCATATGTTCCATGCATCCACACAATTTGATGTTCCAAAGAACTGTAACTCACATCAGCAATACTGTGTCTAGTATTGTGGACACCACTCCTTTCTTAGTGTTGCTCTTTGTATATGATCTGTGCCCAGTCACTACATTTAAAAGATAGGGTAGTTATCCAGTGCGAATTGCTAACACTGATAGGCATGTAGGTACAATGGACAGTACCACTGAGACAAAACAAAGTATCAGAGGCCATAGTCAACATTTCGGTCTGTTACAATTTCTTGTCATAAATTTGGCAATATATGTTTCTGAGCAGTGAGTGGGTTTTTTAGGTTATCCAGCTATCTATGTGCCAGCAAAGGTCAGCTCCTTGTGACTTCTTTGCTCTCCCCAGCAGATCACTCTTGACAACAGTTTGTAGTTTCATTGTGATGCATTACAACACCCTCAACTGTGAGCTGTAGGCAAAAAGCAGTGGTGTTCTATCTTGTCGCTTGTGTTATTTCTGTTGAAGCAGTTGTATTCTGGGAACTGACCTGGCCCTTGAAATCTGGTACTCAACCGTGTTACCATGGTATTTAAGAAAGCGGAGATCAAATTGCTCAATTTGTTGTCGCTTACTAGTTTGTATAGCGATCTGAATCTATTAAAAGGCATCATTCTGGAGCAGATGCATTGAAATCCATTCAAATCTCATTCTGCCTTCCACCATTCTCTCACAAATTTAGAAGGGGTCAATATATAAAAATCGGTTTGATTTGCACTCATTTCAGTAAATTTCCATGTTTATGCAGCTATATAAATGCCAATTCCCACCAAGAACTTAATTTAGTGTTTGTTTGTTTGTTTGTTTGTTTGTTTGTTTGTTTGTTTGTTTGCTTAATTTCTATCTCACCCTTACTGGCCAAGGGAGCCCATGGCAGCAAGCACCAAAGCACCAAAGCAACAAAACAACACAATTAAAAGTAAAATAAAAAACATACTTGTCAGAGGCTGCCTCAGGTCTCAGCTCACAAAAGACCAACGCCAAGCTCTTCTTATATACAAGGATGTTTATTGGAGTTCATTAATGGTTCCACAACCGAGGCGTGCAGCCCCGCGTCTCTTAGCCTTAGACATTTGAAGTCCCCTCTGAATCGGTCCCGCCCCTACACCAGTTTAAGAGGCTTGTGCTGGTCCACCTCTTTCTGTCTTTCCTTTTCCGCAGGGTCTTTCTGCCCCCCTGGGTTCCTTCCCTCCTGCTTTCCCCTGAAGCGGATTCCTCAGATGCCTGCTCCCCCCTCCTTCGTGCTTTGGGGCCAGGCTCCTCCTCCGGGCTCTCTGCATTTCCGCGCGCCTCCACATTTGAACTTGGCGCGCGTTCGCTACCCCTGACCTTCCTCTTGACACTCACACTACTCCCTGTACTACTCTCCGCCCCTTCCGGCAGGACGTCCTGCTCCGATCTCATTCCCCTGTCTCCTTCCTGCTCTGCTCCGTGTGTCCCACTGGGAACTCCCCCCTCTTCACTCCGTTCCTGCTGGGAAGCCGGCCCCGATCTCCCACTCCCACTCGGGGTTTCCCTGCTGCTTCCCTGCTCCTGGCAAGTCCCCCCTGTGACCCCCCTTGGCCTGACCAGGGGCGCCCCCTTCTGGGAATCCTCCGATTCACTTGAGAGACTCATGGAAGACCTCAAGTCATTGTCATCCTCTTCCTCACTCTCCTGAGATTCTTCCCCATCGCTCTCCGTCTCCCCCCTCACCTGTGCCTCTGTCCCTGAACCCCTGACAATACTTAAAACATTTTAAAACAATAGGACCATCCGAAAACATTTAAGAACATCTAAAAAGATGTAGAATGTTAGAATATTTAAAAGTGTAGCTAATAATTTAATTTGAACGTTGCCAAGAATAGCATCTTTTAACCAACAAATGCCTGGCTTAACAGGAATGTTTGAGAACTCCTCCTAAGGGAGATCAACACAGCTCACCAAGGTAGCATTCCACAAGTGGAGAACCACCACCAAGAAGGCCCTGTCACAGGTCAGTGCCAAACAGACAGCAGCCAATGGCAGCACCCAGTGGCAACACCCAGTAACGTGAGATTGGCAAAGTGGGGGAGAGGGAACCTACAAAAGGAGAGAGAGATCATGGCAATGCAAGTTCAGTTATTCTGCTCGAACTAGCAAGCAACCATCTCAAGCAGATGGCTGTGGTCAGTCTCCCTGCGCTACAGTGGGCCTTCCCAAGCTGAGCTCCAGGGAGGAAGCTCCGGGGAGAACTGCTTCTATTTCAGCTCCTCTGCTCCTGTTCCAGTGCCTGGCTCAGTAAAAGAACTACTATGGCACCTGTCCTTGGAGGATGTTCTGTGAAGCCCATTTCAGGGAGAGACACAAGTGTTCTGCTGTCCCTTCCTAGCCAGAGAAGAGGGGTAGTAAGTGGAAACTGTTCGGCTCCTGCAGTGACTGCTTCTCCTGCCCTGAGAAGTTGTACAATGCAGGAACTTGTTTATTCTGCTTCCGCTTCACTATGTTTGTGTGGGGAAGTTTGGGGCTGTGGAAACTGGGATCAGGGTACTTCAAACTCCAAATCTCCCCCCCCCCCAATCCCAGATACCATAAGATTCGGCAGGCTTCCTCACTGCTAAGACTTAGGGACCTACTGAATACTTTTCTTGTGCCAACAGGCCTATTGAATTGATTTCCAACTCCCTCAACCATTCCTCACAAGGCTTGGATTTCAGGCCCTTGATCATCTCATTCACATTCCAGATTGTCAATATCCTTCTTAAATTGTGGCACCCAGAACTGGACACAGTACCCCAGGTGTGGGCTGACCAAGGTAGTATAGAGTGGTACTATTCTTCCTTTCACTAGGACCCTATACTGTTGTTGATGTGGCCTAGAATAGCATTAGCTTTTTTGCAGTAGGGGAGACCTAAATCAAGTGATGGGGCCAAAAGGGTAGGTGATGGGCTTGAGTGCAACCATGCACAGGTTGTCAACTGGAGCTTTCTACCTACTAGGAGCTCAATTGGCTTGATCATACGTCAACCAAGGGAATTCCCACACCCTCATCTTTCCCATGCCTTTTCCCCAAGACACACGTAGCAGCTGGAAGAGGGCTGATTAGGTTTAGGGGAGTGAGGTCTAAGGGTAGTTGGAGAGGACTGTAGAAAGGTTAAGTGTCCAGAGCAGCCAGACAGCTCAGAAGGCAAGGGACGTGAGTGGATGGGTGTACATTGACAGGAGATTATTTGGTCTGTTATGTGGTCTGACTTCCAAATTGTTTAGGAAGGAGCTATAAATATAAGCAAATAAATATTAATAAATAACAGGGCCATCAACAGACAATAGCAAATTTCTCTATTGGTTATTGCTTCAAATGAAGGGAAGCTAATTTTCCTTTATGAATGCTATAATGTGTATTAGTGCCCCTAGATTATCAGTTGATTAGAACAAATAGCATGGTGTAATGGTCTCAGGTTCCATTTGCATTGCCAATTTGCAAATTCAGACAATACAAAATGGGAGTGGAGGGGGATATTAGGTGAGCCAAACAGGACCTATAGTGACATTAACATTTCCATTACAAAATGGAAACTCTGGAACTGTTATGATAAAGGCTGTCTCTACTAAGTCCAATTTGTGTGCCAAGTCAGAGTTGGGAGCAGAATGCCTGACCAGATGGCCCTTTATTCTGATCCAGCAAGACAGCTCTTACATTCTTAGGATGCTACAGATATATAGCAACATTCAGGAAAAGTATGTGGTGCAATCCTCTTAGGGCAATACATTTGTCCTCCCACAAGCATCAGTGCCGGAAAGGTGATACCCATTACATTCATAGTGCAGCTTTTGATAGTGGTTCAGATCAACTAGGATATTTTTCACAGTAGGGGGAAAGATTGACTTGGGGGGGAAATGTGACAGGGTCCTGAAACTAAATCCTGATAAGTTAGAGGCCTTGTGGGTGAATCGTTTACTGTTTAAGTTCATAGAGTGGTAGAGTTGGAAGGGACCCCGGGGGTTATCTCATCCAACCTCCTGCAATGTGTATGTCAGTTACCTGTTGTGGACAGGGTTGCGCTCCCTCTGAAGAAACAGGCACCTAGCTTGGGAGTACTCCTGGATCCATCATTGTCACTGGAGACTCAAATGGCCTTAGTGGTTAGGAGTCCTTTTTACCAGCTTCAGCATTAGCTGCAGCCATTCCTGGACTCGGATACCAAGGCTAAAGGGGGCCATGCACTGATAACCTTACAAATGGATTATTGCAATACACTTTATGTGGATTTTAATGCAATGACAGCCACAAGTATAGACGGGTGAAACTCTTGTGTAGAGTTCAAAGGCCATGCTGGTGGTCAACTAAGTTCTGCTTAGTAGGTTCACAATTACGTAACCATCTGGCATGATAGTAAGGCATGGGGTGAGGTCTCCAAACCAACTGAGGTGGTTGCAGAATAAAAAGACAAGAAGATGAAGGCCAGGGTAACAAAACAAATTAGCAATAGTCTTCTGAATGCTCACACTGTAAGAATAAGAAGAGTCTGCTGCTGGATCAGGCTAGTGGCCCATCTAGTCCATCAGTCTGTTCTCACAGTGGCCAACTAGATGCCCTTAGGAAGCCCAGAAGCAAGATCTGAACACAACAGCATGCACCCCTCTTGCAGTTTCCAGCAACAGGTATTGAGAAGCATGCTGAGGCAGAATGTATCCATCAGGGTTAGCAGCCATTGATAGCCTTATCCTCCACTAATTTGTCTAATCCAACTTGGTGGTCATCTTTGCCTCTTGTGGGAATGAATACCATAGTTCAGCTATTCACTGTGTGAATTAACAAAGCAGCCTTTGCCAACCAAGTGCTCTCCAGACATTTTGGACTACAACTCCCATCAGCCGTAACCACCGTAGCGAAGGCTAGAGTAAAAGGGTAACTTAGGGCAGGCATAAGCAAAACAGATGTTTTGGGACTACAATTCCCATCATCCCTGACCACTGGTCCTGTTAGCTAGGGATCATGGGAGTTGTAGTCCCAAAACATCTGGAGGGCCAAGCTTGCCTATGCCTGATTTATGATGAAAAGAAGAAGCCAGTGCCATCATCACCAGTGCCATATTTCTTAGCTTCCTGTGAGAATCTGCCTAGCTACTGTTGTTGGGGAACAGAAATACAGGGCTGGATGGCCCTTTGTTCTTATTCGGCAGGACAGTTCTCATACATTCTGGGGTGTGTGCTACAAATTATAATACGATGTTTAGAAAAAAGCATGTGCTATGGTCCTCCTTCAACATGTAAGAATGTAACAAGCACATTACCGGCTGCTCAAAACAAAATGCTAGGATAACACAGTAAGTCCTAAGATGAGCAGGAACCAATTCCACCAGAGTATCCATATCCAAATATTCCAAGAGTGGCTTCAAAGTATGCATTGAGCATGATCAGCCAGCAATCTCATCAGAGGGTCACTTTTGTGCAGCATTAGTGCAGGCACAGGTATACCGCTGGTATAGGGCAGTATACAAATTTATTACTACTACTAATAATAATAATAATGGTAGAAATTATTATGAAAAGGACTGGAAAATTAAACAATCTGTCTCATAATCTTCATTTAGAGCAACACATGCAGTTCTGGACAATGTTCACCTCCTTTTTCATAATAAACAAAGATGTAGAAACACTGGAAGGGGTCTTTTTTTAATAGTAATAAAAAAGAATGTAAAATGAAACAGACAGGGTTTCTTAGCTTAGGAGAAAAATGAAGACCGAGAGAGGACAAGGGGTAGGTTTTAGAGAAACATGATTGGTGTGAAGAGAGTAAATAAAGGGCAACAATCTCAAAATAAAAAAAGGTCCAAGGCCATCCACAGCAGATGTAAGACAAACAGAAGAAATTACTCTCTCACACAACATATAATTAACCTATGGAACTCATTTTCACAGGACATTATTGCCTTCAGCAGATAAAATAAGCCCACGGAGGATAGGTCAATTGATGGCTATAGCAAGCCATAATACCCAAATTGCAACTTCCATGTTCAGAGACATCACTTCTCTGGCTATCAGATGCTGAGGATTAATGACAGTGGGTGGGTATTGCCATCACGCTGTGCTTGTCAACCATCATGCTGTGCTTATATCTGCCACTGTCAGAGGAGAGAATGCTGGCCTAGAACACTGGCCTGTCGCAGCATAGCAAGCCCTCATCCTTGACCAGCCTAGCCACCCTAGAGATGACCATTTCAGACTTGCTTGGGAGGCGCAGTGTCTGATAGTTATGGTGCTGCCCACAGATGAAGTGACGTATTTCCTCCAGTTGGAGGGCGTAAATTCATGTAGCTTGCAACACAGAAAACAAAAACCCACAGGCTCCGTGGAAGGTTTGCAGGTGTAATCACATCCATCATTTTAGTATCAAGCAGAACAAAGATGGGTTGTTCAAAGAAACTGGCCACAAGAGAAACAAAGGCAGAAGAAAAAAGACAGGTCAGATAAAAGGGCTAAGTATGCACAAGGTCCACAGCAGGGATTAGCAACCTGGAAATATGAATCACACAGGAGAGGAAAAACAATCGGAAGCAGAACAGATGGGTGTGCAAAAGGAAATGAAGAGCTGCAGGAGACAGTGCTATTAACTTTATTCAAGAAGAACAAAACCTTTATTGCACCAAAGACAGTTAAATCAATATTTTCCCAATGCTATTTTTCCACAGAAGCAAATGGGTGTGTTTTCCCACAGGGATGCTACATTACCATGAACAGGAAGGATGGGTTGTCTACATAATGGCAAGAAAGGGGAGAGATGCTGTCTATGAGGCAGAGTCTAAAAATGTGGAAATTGCTTTGTAAATTGTAAGCGGAAAGCTCTAGGGCACGGAAGAGTACCAGTAACGCAGCTGCAGCACCTATCTTCATGAAAAAGTAAGTGATGCTGCGTAGGACAAAGCCTTGCGGCATCAGGTTCCTCACAGGGCAGGACATCACTGGGCAAGACAGGACATCATCCACTCTCACATAGTGACATGAGGATATCACATTTTGGTTTTCATTTGGTTTGGGCAGAAGCGCATGGAATTGTAGATCCATAGTAGAACTGACTCATACGTCCCATGCACATGCATCATCACTGAACACCTCATACCACAAAGAGTCTGCTATTACTCTGGCCTGGGTTATTCCAAAAATCTCTGTCCATGAGAACAAGATTGATGGCATCAGTCAATGATTTTCAAAGAAATAAAATAAACGTGTATAGCACCATATACACACAACAGGATTATTTTGCTGCAACAACACAAAATAAATAAACAACAACAATTTGTACCCAAGAATACTAAGTAGAACTTAGTTGGATACAACCCAATAAAGAGAATTATCATAATCTATCAAAATCAGATTCCCTTTGTTCAGCAAAAACCATGAACCATCTGTGGCCCAGAGACTCAGGCACCAATCCTACAAATGCAGTAGCTCTTACTCCCAATCCCTCCCTGCTTTCCCATTGAATTTTCTTTTTAAAGCTTCCTTCCCACTCAAAGCTCCACCTTTTGCCCATCTCTTCTCCATGAGATCCAGCCAGGACAGCACTTGTCTGGTAATAAGCTATATCCAGTAATTAATGTTTTCACAAATTACCGAGAAGCAAAATTGAGGGCTTTTTCCCCCCTACACAAAAGACTCTCGGTGAAAACATGTGTGACCTTGCATCTAGGAATTCAAAACAGTTATGCAAATGTTGTCTAAATTAAAACGCAGAATCCCCATGCGAAGTATTAGCTCAGAGTCATAGAAAGAGAGATTGGCATGCAGGGAGAAACATGCTCAGCGGAAATCCAGCAGGAGAAAAGTAGAACCAGAATGTGCATCTTTGGGTTGCCAAACATGGGAAAGAAAAGCTCAACCACCTTTCTGACTGGATTTTCACTTTTTGAAATATGGCAACCCTAATCTAGATGTCTCAATGGTTAACAAAATGGTGGGCATAGCTCAGTAATCTCTGTTGATCTGAGTTAAAGCACAGTGTAAAAAACAGGACCAATACTAATACCATTTTCCACTCAAATACAAGTATCACAAAGTGCAAGAACTCCCTCTCCATCTTCACAGTATTAGGCACTGCATTTCTGATATGTGTGCATTTTAGTCATTTGGGAATTATCAAACCTATCAGCAATGAGTTCCAAAGGTCAGCTGTCCACTTCAAGATCTTCACACACAGTAGCAGTGGCATAGGGCCTGCTTCCCCATGAAGCAGTTTCATGCATCTGATTATGCACATGGGGAGAGCCTATCACATCACACGAGTCTTTCCCACCTGACTGGTACCTAGACAGGAGGGGAAGTCCATGGGAAAGGGCCCTGACCATGGGGTTGCATCATCCACATGGAGTTAAACAGGCCCTGGGATTGCATCACAGAAAAGGGGCTCTCACACCACTATGTGTGAAGCAAGGGAGGGGGGGAATACTTTCTGTAGACCTGCAGCAAATTTCTGTATATTACAGTTTCATTGCTCTAGAATTATGTGAAACTGTTTCCTTCTCCCTTGGTCCAAAACTACACATTATTTTAAACACAGCAATCATTTTCAGATTATAAAATGGAGCTCCATGGGGAGAACCAAAGACCTTAAAAGGGAAGGTATGAAATGAATACCTTCCCAACCTCTACTAGTGTGTGGCAGCAATGTGAGAGTCAGTGTGCTATGGTGGTTAGAGTCCTGGACTAGGACCTAGAATCATAGAGTTGGAAGAGACCACAAGGGCCATCGAGTCCAACCCCCTGCCAAGCAGGAAACACCATCAGAGCACTCCTGACATATGGTTGTCAAGCCTCTGCTTAAAGACCTCCAAAGTAGGAGACTCCACCACACTCCTTGGCAGCAAATTCCACTGTCAAACAGCTCTTACTGTCAGGAAGTTCTTCCTAATGTTTAGGTGTAGTTTGGATCCATTGCTCCGTGTCCGCTTCTCTGGAGCAGCAGAAAACAACCTTTCTCCCTCCTCTATATGACATCCTTTTATATATTTGAACATGGCTATCATATCACCCCTTAACCTCCTCTTCTCCAGGCTAAACATGCCCAGCTCCCTTAGCCGTTCCTCATAAGGCATCGTTTCCAGGCCTTTGACCATTTTGGTTGCCCTCCTCTGGACACGTTCCAGTTTGTCAGTGTCCTTCTTGAACTGTGATGCCCAGAACTGGACACAGTACTCCAGGTGAGGTCTGACCAGAGCAGAATACAGTGGCACTATTACTTCCCTTGATCTAGATGCTATACTCCTATTGATGCAGCCCAGAATTGCATTGGCTTTTTTAGCTGCCGCATCACACTGTTGGCTCATGTCAAGTTTGTGGTCAACCAAGACTCCTAGATCCTTTTCACAACGACCTGGGAGACCAGGGTTCCAATCTCCACTCTGCCATGAAGCTCGTTGGGTGACCTTGGGCCAGTTATTCACTCTCAGCATAACCTACCTCACAGGGTTGTTGTGATGATAAAATGAGGAGGAGAACTATGTGTGCAACCTTGAACTCCTTAAAGGAAAGTACGGATATAAATGTAATGTGACTTAATTCTTAATAGATATGCATAAGATTAGTCTGCCTATCTCAGCTGGACCAGAAGCTTTTCCAAACGAATTTGGATTCCTGTGTAAACCCACCCACCTGATGCCACTGACCCATATGCTCCTTTCCTTTTAGCAAACCATGTTTTCATTTCACCCCAGGCCTCCTTCACATGTGCACAATTGCATAGAGGTTGCTCCGCTGCATTGTTATCCAGTACAACTACAGCTTGTGTATGAATACTATAATCACATGAGAAAGGGCTAGTGGTCAGGTGAGGAAGACCCAGAAAATTATTACAGTCCCATCAGGCATGGTGGTGATTGAGAAGTGAAAGGCCCATTGAATTGGCCCCAATCATGTTGCTTGGGAAAACACACATTCCATAGCAAGATGAGTCAACAACATGTAGAAATGATTCAGTATGATTAGGTACAGGCATACCATTCAATATGGAAGAGTACATTTCCCATGTTTGTTGCTTTTTACTTGTGTGAACACTGTTGACTAGCGTGATTCTGAATCTTCCAGTTTTTTTAGTATTGTAACTTGCTAACATCTGTTGCTCTGTTTCTCAACCTAACTGGATGTTAACTCAGGAAATTGTTGTTGTTTAGTTGTGTCCGACTCTTCGTGACCCCATGGACCAGAGCACGCCAGGCACTAACTCAGCGAATAGTTCTCATCTTTATCCAACATTTCTATAAGCAAAAACACAAAGCAAAACACCCTTCTTGCACAGGAGGCTGCTTACGTTCTATTGCCTTTCAAGTACCTTGTCAAGTTCCTCAGTGTGGTTTCTGACACATCTTGTAACACATGAAGCTTTCAGGTCATGGGGAATGTGGCCTATCATCAGACATCCCTGAAAGTCACTCCCTTTAGGTATTAGCAACTGTTTTCATGCTCTGACAAATGTGGTCTCAGGCTGCTTCATTCATTTGCTGATTGTTGCCTGTGGAAACCCATTCCACAGCGAGTGAGTTAGGCCCCATTCTGGCATGGTTCTCTGTAGCCTCATGGGCCCCTCCAAGATTGTTCTTGAGTAGTTGGTCTGCACAGTGCAGCAGTAAGATATACAAGCGCTGAATCATATGACACTTTCTGGTTGTGCTATTCCTTTCCACACTAACGCCATGCCTTCATTGGAGCCCTTGGTGCACACATGGGATGTAACCAGGTGAGGAAGTACTGGTAACTCACATGACCCATATGCTGTGACTCTTGCAGACTACAGGCAAGACAACATGGAGTACCGTAGTTTTTTCTGGTGGCAACCACTGGTGTGAACCAAATCCTTTCCCTTTGTATTAAACCCCCTTCTACCAGAATTCAGTCACTTGGTACCATTGCAAAGAGCAGTCATGACACTTACTTCTGATTGCTCAGAAGTTACAAATAGATGGCAGTCCTGAAAACTAGGCCTCTATGGGAGTGAGGCATGGGCAAGTTCTATATACAATGCAATGTCCTTTTTTTGAAAAACTTTGCACCCTGAAGGTATATGAACCCATTCAAAATGGGATGTCAAAAACTCTCAGTTGACACACAGCAGCAAGAAGGAGCCTGCAGGTTATAAACTCAAAGATCATGGGAGAAGCTGAGCCCTTTGATAATGTATGCCTCTGTGGTGTGGGACAAAACAAAGCTCAGGAGTTGTGCATAAAATCACACCATGGGGCAGGAAGAGACTACCCAGGCTGCAAACATCCTCTCAGTGTGAGCCACTTGGAACCTGCAGTTTATATGCTCCCTGTGTGACTGAGAAAGTCAATCATTTATAGATACACATATTAAGAACAGAACAAGCAGAGGTTTTGGACCATCCACACCCTTCAGCACAGTGAAAGGCAAAGCACTCGAGGCAGCCTCTGACCCGCAGAGCCATGCCCCCCACAGCATGGGATAACTGTCTTACAAACTAATCACAGAAAGAGAGGGTCAAAGGTATTAGTATTTTACACACCTAATGTGAAAAAGATAGGCACAGCATAAAAGAGCTGCAGACAAGGGAGTGTATTCTGAATTCATATAATCTGTGGACATTGCCTTTGCCACAGTCGCATCATCTTGCCCTCACACAGGAAGACAGCCTCAGGTTATACATATTACCTAAATGTGGTGTTGACTGAAGAAGTGGCTGGGAGAATTCTAAGTTCTGAAAACCTTTCCAACATGGAAAGACGATCTCCATTTGAAAAACTGCTTTCTTTTGCTCAGCTAAAGAAAGAAAGCCCTACACCATATATCTTCTCTAGAAACAGCTCGAAATCATGACTGTGGGTGTGGTTATGGACAGATGTGCTGGCATAGCCATGTTTACAAGGTGTTTCTTGGGAAGGGCTTTATTTCCCTTATGAAATATGCTTTAAAAACTCTTATGTCAGAACTCTGTAACTCAATACAATTCAATACAAATTCAAAGAACCACAAACGCCCCTTTAGTTCTGACATGTGGCTATGAATGCTGATGGGAAAGTTGTACCGACAAGGAAAGGATGACATCTTCCACTAACCATCTTGGTTCCCTTTTACTTTATGGAAGAACTGCTTTCAATTAAACCTCTTGGGAAGCTCATCTATGCAATGGGGGATGGGTTACATTAAGTGATTTATGAAAAATCCATTTCTATAATAACCAAGGAGTTCAGAAATTGGAGGGGAGGGGGGAGGGGAGGGAGAAAGGAGGAAGAGAACTGAGACTGAATATTTCCATGCAGATGCTTGATTTATAAAAAATCTTCAAAGACAATAGTCATGGATGGAACGTAAGATCCTCAAAAGCCTCCAGCCACAAAAAAACCAAAAACTGCACTCAAGCTAAAATTAAAAGTTGTGAGAAGCCGCATGTCATGTCTGTCTGCAAGATAAGCTCTAGCCATGATCTACAGCCAGTGCCAAGTGATATAGTTCTGTGGGCTTTATTTGATGATATTGCTGTAGCCCATTATATCGGGGGGGGGGGGGGAATCAGCTGCAGATGCTTGAGTTTACCTCCCACAAAGAAGGGAGATGGCTTCACCTCCTCCCTGCCTCAGTATTTAAAGGTACATATCACCCATTGCATGTTTGCAACCTCTGCATTATGCAGAATAAGTAAGGGGTTTTTTTATTTAAAAAAATGAGACAGATGATACCCTGAAGAAATAAAACCTCCTCTCTGGTGCTTACTCCTGTCTTTCTTTCCATCTTCCCCTGTACCTCTCCGCCTTCCTGGTGTTTTAAAAGGCACTACAATATCCAACACTAATTGCTGAAACAGTTGCCTAACCTTTGATTGCTCTACAGTTGCATTAAACAGGGTCCAGATAGATAGATAGATAGATCCTAGCTTGTCCATGCTACTCCTGTGGAAGAGGGAAGAAATGCCGGCTCTCCCTTCTTCTTCTTCTTCTTCTTCTTCTTCTTCTTCTTCTTCTTCTTCTTCTTCCACCTCCTCCTTGTACCCCTCCCCTTCCTTTGATTTCATGGGTGTGGCAGGGTTCAAACCTCTCTTTCTCTCAAACACAAGTGTATTGCATCAGGGAAGCAATGAATAAGGCAGGGATCATCTCACCTACAAGTGGGAAATGCTAGCTCTCATTTAATCACCCATTCCATCCATTACTGAGCACTTTACCCACATAGTATTTGTCTGTTCCAATATATAGTAGAAAACAGGAGCAGCACAGCCATTGGTTAATGGAACATATATATATAAGGCACATTTCCAAGCACAGACTACAACATAAACTTTAGGATTTTATCTTTGAAATACACCCAAACATAATCTCCAATTCTTCTTCTGCATCACCTTTCAGCATTTTAATGGTGGTGGGGTTTTTTTAAAGGCATACAGCTGCCAAGGTGTTAAAAATCTAGGTAGTGCCTCTGCAAGGCCAGTTAGGTATAATGTTTCGTTCTGTGCATTCCGGTTACAGGCACAAACAAACTATAGGCATAGATTTTGAATGGGGGAGGCTAAAATTGGATATATGTGCTTCGACATCTATCCTTCTAGAATACCACATATACATTCAAATACATATGATCAACATAGATGCATGGTAACAGATATGTACTTCAGAGTCCACCCACACCCAGCTCACAGCCCCCAAAGGATTCTGCTATTTGTCCTTTTGCAAGCAAAAATACAGGAGGGGATTCCCCAGGAAGCAAATAAACCTCTCTTAAATTTGGAAACACCCACTTCAGATCACGGTTGTCTGTTATCTGGCTTTCCTTTCCTGAATAGTTGAAAGGAAGAGCAGGAAGGGGGTCAAGGATGGGAAGAGAGGGGTTCCTTCATTTTCTCTAGGTTTGGTTTATAAGGTATGGGTTTGAACTTCCATGTGTTTTGTGAGCATGATCTGTGTGTGCGCGCAAGCAGTATAACTCTCAGGGTAGAACGGAGATGCATGTGTGGGTGTGTCTGAATAGAGGTTTGCACCTGTGTGCAGTTATGTCTATGTGTGTATGAATGAGTGGGTATGTGCATGGGTGTGTCTCTTTGTGTCTGCAAAAGTATGTGCACTGAATTGTATATTGATAGGTATATTTAGATGTGTGGGGAAATGCTCTATGCATGGTTGCATCCATGGAAATGCACTCAGGGGTGTGTAAAGGGGTGTGGCTGGTGTCTGAAAGAGTGCCTTTTTCTTTTCTTTTTTAATCCAGCACAGATTTATAAATGTGCATGAAAACTAGGAAGCATAAAAACCCACCCACATACATAGGAAAAGTGTAAGAGCATAACCATGAGGTGGGTAGGATATTAGCCATGTGCTCTCCTTTGAAAAGATGGTGACTGTTCCTCTCATGAGCCTATCACTTCCAAAAGCTTCAGAGGCTGCTGCTACCTTATTTTAAAATGTGTTAAAAATGACTGCTGTGTCATTTTTGCCTTCCTCCTGCTGCCTTTTCATCCCACATATGGCTATTGAATATGCTCTGCTGGCTGACTGCAACATGTTCTATGTCCACTCTGCTTCAGGATTTAGTGAATGTACCACCAACTGGAGTGTGTCTAAAACACACACACACACATTAGGAAATAGATGCTATTGCAAGTGGAAGTTCCCATTCACCAACCCCACCCTAGAGATCTTCCAGACCACCTTTCTAACATATATGTTGGCTCAGAAAGGCATGCCGCTTTTCAAAATCCAGATATTCAGTAGTCACAAATAACCATTTCAATCACCACAGTTTCCACCCACCCAACATGCTGCATTATGGAACAAGCTGATATACTGGAAGGAAGCTGCCAGATGCAAGATTTTTTTTATTTAAAAAACCCAACCTACTGAGATTTCTCTTTTAAAACCTATACATATTCAAAATCCTTTTTCCACACATCAAAGACACCAAAATCCTGGTCCAGTTTGAATAAATCAGAAGTTAGACCATATGATGAATAAGATAAATTGCTCTCCACAAAGAAGGATTTGGAGCAGACTTGACCATTGACCAGCAGTGGAGTTTAAAGGTGTGTGGAGGGGAGGGGCAGAAGGCTGTCTGAGGGCGTCTTTACAATTTTATCATTAATTGCTGGAAATGAAATGCCTTCTCAGTCTTTCCACAAAACCCCACTTGCCCCCCCCAAAAAAAAACCTTATGGGCCAACAAGAAATTAACCAGTTTCCACCAAGTTCGTATACTGTTCCATCTTCCCCATCCCACCGTTGCTGAGAGCTAACAGAGGCGTGGTCCTCTGTCTCTTTTACCAGCTGGTGCACAGTTGTCCAAGTGTCCCCGGCATGAAAGGAATTGCAGAGGGAACCCCAGCCCACACCCCTAATCTCTCCTAGCAGCTCATTTGTTTCCCCCACCCCTAAGAAAAAAATTTTAAAAGGCAATGGGAGGAATGGTAGAGCTATTCTTCAAGTTGCTTAAAGAAAAAGAGAAGGAAAATCCACACCCATCTTCCAAGCTCCTTCTAATCTCTATCAGTACAATCACAGACAGAAAGCATCTCTCAGCTAAGATTCACATGGTATCTCGGGAGGGGGGTGTATGAAAGGGAATTGCCTCAACGCTCCCCCTCTCCATTTTCCTCTCTCCTTCCTCCCATCCATATCCACACACCCCTCGACAAATCCGAAATAGACAATCCTATGCCACGTACATTCCCACGACCTCCCTCCCCCAGGTGTGTCTAACAAGGATATCCCCCTTATTGCTCCCCAGTTCTGATCATTAGGCAGCCTTCCCCCCCCCACCCACCCGCCAACTCCACGGGAGGCAGAGAAAGAGAGAAAAAACCACCCCTCCGTTGCATAAATGGAAGGGGTGTGATCTGAGCCTTTCGTGGGAAGATGCTAAAGAACTGCAAAGGAAGCAGTTTCCTATATTAAGGGAAAAAAGAATCGTTCTTTCTCTCCTGCACGCAGATCCAACGCACATTAAACCCACAAGTCTTAGGAATTTCTCGACGGAAAAGAGGTATAAAATCTTCAGCTCTACCTGTTTTGTTCTTCTCATACAGCACAGCATGATTGTATTGTCCCCTTTCTTCCTTGTTGTTCCTTCCTTCTCCTCTCTCCTTTTTCCTCCTCTCTCTCTCTCTCTCTTATCTCTCCCCCCACCCTCTCCACTCCCTCCCCTCCCTCTTTCTCGCTCCTCGCACACACTCACACACACGCACACCCTCACTCTCACAAACACGCCAGGGCAGTTAGCGGCAACTGTAAGGTCCACAGCTATTGCTCATCACACATGCTCTCTCGCTCGTTCGCTCTCCCCCTCGCTCCCTCCCTCCCTTCCTCTTTCCCAGAATTGTTCACTGGCAGCTCTCAGTGACTAGTCACTTCCCCACCCCCAGCCCCCTACCACCACCAACACCACCACTATCAAGGCAGCCACCCCCTCGCAAGTCCTCTGCCAGCCTCATGAATATTTAAACCTATCCAATCTGGACCCAATTACCCGGCGACTTTCCCACTGTACAAAAATTGCGGGGTGGGCGTGGGGGGAGAGAGAGAGAACATTGCAGACTGCTCAGGGGGTGTGGCAACGTATGGTTGTCAAAAGGCAGCTGTGTTTCGTAGTGGGTCGTTTAAAAAAAAAAAGGTGCAGAACTCATTCATACCGTAGTGGTTAGAGAAAGGAGCAAGCAGGGGCCACAGAGGTGTGTCTGTGTAAAAGAAAAGTAGTAAGTCAACGGCTAATGCATGCAGTGTGTTACCAGCGTGACGTAATGTGGCATAGTATAGACTGGAAGACAGCCCTGAGGGTGGGCTGCACCCTTCAGCCACATATAACAGAAGTACAGGCAGATTTCACAAACACGTTGGCAACCAGGAAGCGACATGCAATTGCACGGACGGCAGAATCACTTGTCTTTAAGATGGGTAGGATCCTGTTATGTGCTTACCTGAGGGGTCGCTTGCAGAGATTCAGGCACATTTTGACATGTTCAGGTTGCACCGTGACAGTGCGGCATAGTGGTTAGAGGGTTGGGATTAGGTAACTGGGCAACCGGGGTTCAGATCCTTACTTCAGCCATGAAACTCATTTGGGTTACTTTGGGCCATTCACAGTCTCTCAGCCAAATCTACCTCACTGGGGTGTTTTGAGGATAAAATGAATAGGAAGAGAAGCATTTACACTACCTTTAACTCCTTGGAGGAAAGTGGAATGGAAGTGCGAGCCCACTTCCCCCAAATGGGGACTTTTTGTGAGAAGGAAAGTGATGGTGAAATGGGCTAAGCTTTGCTTCGATGCCACGTTGTGTAGCCTCCCTGCAAGCAAGTCAGGTTGAATGTCCATCATCTGGAAGCAGCCTCGGTGGGACTTTCTTCTGAGTCAACATGCACTGAAAAACTATAAAGTGGGGCTGGGGAACCTGTGGCTCTTCAGAAGATAAAGGGCTCTGCACCTTGAACCCAGCCTAGTAGCAAATTGGCAGCCGATGTAATTCTTTCAGCATCATATGATGGCGATATTCCGCCCTAGTGAGCAGCCAAGCCACCACATTGTGCACTAGCTGCAGCTTCCAGGGCAGCCTCAAAGGCAGCTTCACATAGAGTGCATATATGTGTAGGCATGCATGAAAACATTCACATATGCATCATGCATATATTATCATTGGAACGTCCAGAGAAATAATCACAGCACACATTTACGTGTGCCTTCTGAGAATCTGAGGCAGGATGACTAACTGCCAAATGTGGAAATTCATGGATCTGAGCCATTTCAGAGTTACTGAAATGAAAACTCAAATAAAATCAATCCCTTTCCCCCCAGTTGACATATTTCTTGAACTTTCCTGTTCATCAGGATCTGTCACTGAGATCTTCCCACACAGCCACATGTTTATTATTTTTAACTCTCATGGTCTTTGTGCCAAAGTTGAAACTCAATTAACCAGCCTACCTGTAATCCAATGCAGGGTTATGTACACAAAATGCTCTTGAAATAAATGGACAACATAACCTGAACAGTGTCTTAAGAGTGTGGCCTGTTTAATAGGAGAAAGGTGCATCTAGAATTAGACTGGATTTAACAACCATAACCCCCCTAACAAAATCAGGAATGGGCAAACAGCCCTCACTTCACCTAAAAAACAAATCTGGGGTTTTTCCAATCTAATTCACAAGCAGTGATCGCAAAACTCAGATGGTAGAACTGTCTCCCATCCTGCCAGTTCTCTCCACTCCACCCCCACCCCACCCTTGCCAGTTCTCTCCCTGCCCCCACCAGCAAAAAAGAACATTTTTGAAATTAAGGAGTAAAAGGCAACAGAAAGGAGCACCAACACGCTGCCTCAGGCAGGTGACTGGCCTGCCAAGCTCCAGAAGTTGAAATAACACTCCTGAGCATGTTCAGAAGTGTCATTTGCCACTCCTGGATAGAGCAACTAGCCCTACAGCTGGTCTAGCAGTGAGCCAGACTCCTTCCTGCCATTGTTTACCTCAGGGTGCAGAACCTCAGTCCCAGGATCCAAATGCAACTCGCCAGGCCTCTCTGTCTGGTCCTTGGGGCTCTTTCCAGGCCAGGCCCCTGCCCCGGGCCATAAGAGCATAAGAAGAAGCTGCTAGATCAAGCCAATGGCTTCCAGCATCCTGACTTCGCAGTGGCCAACCAGATGCCTATGGGAAGACTACAAGCATGACCCACGCACAAGAGCACCACAATTCAAGAAGGACACTGACAAACTGGAACGTGTCCAGAGGAGGGCAACCAAAATGGTCAAAGGCCTGGAAACGATGCCTTATGAGGAACGGCTAAGGGAGCTGGGCATGTTTAGCCTGGAGAAGAGGAGGTTAAGGGGTGATATGATAGCCATGTTCAAATATATAAAAGGATGTCACATAGAGGAGGGAGAAAGGTTGTTTTCTGCTGCTCCAGAGAAGCGGACACGGAGCAATGGATCCAAACTACAAGAAAGAAGATTCCACCTAAACATTAGGAAGAACTTCCTGACAGTAAGAGCTGTTCGACAGTGGAATTTGCTGCCAAGGAGTGTGGTGGAGTCTCCTACTTTGGAGGTCTTTAAGCAGAGGCTTGACAACCATATGTCAGGAGTGCTCTGATGGTGTTTCCTGCTTGGCAGGGGGTTGGACTCGATGGCCCTTGTGGTCTCTTCCAACTCTATGATTCTATGAGAGCACTCTCTCCTTCTGTGGTATTCATAAGCATTACCTCTTCCAGTCGTGGAGACAGGGCACGGCAAGGCAATTGTTGTGAGTAGCCGTTGCGGCCCTGTTCTATACTCAGTTTGTGTTTTAGCCTGACTGCTCTACATACCCAGCTCCTTCAGCCATTCCTCATAAGGCTTGGTTTCCACAACACTATATCATCTTGGTTGCCCTCCTCTGCACATATTCCAGCTTGTCAATATCCTTCTTAACCTGTGGTGCCCAAAATTGGAGACAGTACTCCAAATGGAGTCTGACCAGGGCTGTACCTTCTGAAATCATCTTGGATCAGCATACGGGTGACTCCGCATTTATGCGTTCCGTTCCAGAGCGCAGCATGCATATGCAAAATCACAAATAATGCGGAGCACCCTAGGGAGTCCTAGTGGCTCATGAGGAGACCTACCCCAAAGCCCAAAGAGGACCTCTTCAGACTCCGGGGGGGGGGTCTCCTCGTGAGCCGGAGAGGCAGCGGGGCTTTGTGGAGCTGCTCAGCATCACTGCCTAACAGCTGACATGTGGGGTAGTGCAGCAGCAGCAGCAGCTTCTGTGTGTGTCAGCTGAAGAAGCCTTGCTGCCCCTCCAGGACATCCTCTTCAGGCTCTGGGGACAGTCTCCTCATGAGCCAGAGCCTTGTTGAGGCTGCTCAGCTGAGGCATGGGGAGCCTTTCCTGTCCATCAGCTGAGCGGCTTAATAAAGCCCGCCCCCGCCTCTCCATCTTCCATGAGCCAGAGTGACTTGGGGGTTGCTCAGCAGAGTCGAGGGGAGGCTTCTACCTTGTGCCTCAGCTCTGCCCATCAAGGAAGCCGCCCTGTCTCTCAGGCTCACATGCACACAAGCCGGAGGGACATGGCGGCTTCCAGAGCTGATGTGCGGGGAAGCACCTGCGGCTGCTGCTCTACCCTGCACACCAGCTGTTTGGTGGGAACCCTCAGCAAAGTCCCACTGTTCCTCTGGCTCGCAAGGAAGTCCTCCCCAGAGCCTGAAAAGGGCTTCCTCTTCAGGCTCTGGGAAGGGTCTCCTTGCAAGCCACAAGGATTCCCAGAGGACTCCCCATTTCTGGGACCCCCTTCCAGGATCCAGGCACCGTGCATGTGTGCAGCTGTGCACAAATAGGGGAGTTGCCTGTACTTAAAATGTTCAGACACCTGAACTTTTATTCGAATCGTGTATTCAATTTTATTTTGGGGGAGGGGAGGAAAGTGGAATGAATACTTGCTGTTTGAAAGGCTTTGTCAAGCCACATAAGTTCTCTTCATTTTTCAGTAGTAAAACATTTCTTTGAATCATTCCAGGGTTGCCTAGCTACGTCCTATGAATCTTTACATTACATGGGTTTGCTTATCCTCCCTTCCCCTCCGCACACAAGTGCACTCTTCCCCAATGTTAAGAAGCAAAGAGCCTCCATAACCCTGGTTGGCACAGGGCCTCTTCTCAAATCTGAAGGGCTTGCTGGCATTGCCTTTTCCATCTTCTAACTATACCTTCTGTATCCCCAGACAATGATGCACAAAAGCTGAATAAGAAGCGATAAGACCATCAATATGTTTTATGGTTTGCCATGAAGCAAAGGTGGGGAACCTTTTTCAGCCCAAGCCCACACCCCTTGGGCAACTTTCTTGGGGCCACATGCCAGTGGTGGGCATGACCAGAGGCACAAATGGGTACAGCAAACACACAACTCTTATCTTTGTACTGTGAGCTACATTCAGCCACACAAAAGTCAGAGGTTTCTACACACACATGCCTATCTCTCCATCCTCTAGTCAGGCAAGCAAGAGGCATCATAGCTATCCAAGGACACATTTCACCCACATAGAAACACTCCAGGAGGCTGCAGAGCAAGAAGGGTGAGGGGTGTGGCCTTGGGAGAGGGGTGTGTGGATCAAGGGGAGCTCTGAGGTCAGACAGAAAGTCCTGAGGGCTGCAGTCAGCTGTAAGGCCGGAGGTTTCCCCAGCCCTGCCATAAAACATCACCATTAATACCATTAAAAGGGTAAAAATTAATTAATAAATTAATTAATAATGGATTTCCCCCTCGTATGCATGCTTGTATTATTGTCGTTATTATTATTATTATTATTATTATTATTATTATTATTATTATTATTATTATTATTTTATACCCTGCCCATCTGGCTGCACCTCCCCAGACACTCTGGGCAGCTTCCAACAAAATATTAAAATACAGTAATCGGTCAAACATTAAAAGCTTCCCTAAATAGGGCTGTCTTCAGATGTCTTCTAAAAATCTGGTAGTTGTTGTTCTCATTGACATCTGGTGGGAGGGTGTTCCACAGGGTGGGTGCCAGTACCAAGAAGGCCCTCTGCCTGGTTCCCTGTAACTTGGCTTCTTGCAGTGAGGGAACCGCCAGAAGGCCCTTGGCGCTGGACCTTAGTGTCTGGACAGAACAATGGGGGTGGAGACACTTCTTCAGGTATACTGGACCGAGGCCGTTTAGGGCTTTAAAGGTCAGCACCAACACTTTGAATTGTGCTTTGAAACATACTGGGAGCCAATGTAGGTCTTTCAAGACCGGTGTTATGTGGTCTCAGTGGCCGCTCCCAGTCACCAGTCAACTGCCACATCCTGGATTAGTTGTAGTTTCCAGGTCACCTTCAAAGGTGAAGAGATAGAGAATGCACATAGAGTGCATTGCAGTAGTCCAAGCAAGAGATAACCAGAGCATGCACCATCCTGGCGAGTGTTTGCTTCATGCTTCATGCTTCCTTTCTTCCTTTCTTTCTTTCTTTCTCTCTCTTTCTCTCTTGTGCATTGGGATTCCCTGCCTCATTTCCTCAATCACTGGCTGGCCTTGAATTGGGCAATGAATAGTTACCATAGTCTCCAACTGCCCCCAAAATACTGGGACAGCCACAAAAACCCTTAAGCCATCACGGCTTCTCACTTTGTTATGCAGAGCCCCCAATTCCTATCTTTGTTGAGATATGGAAATGACATTGCATTGGGGGAAGCTGTGGAGAGGAGTTGCCAACCAAGCCACCTTCTCTTCCTCCACCAACGTCACCTCCTTTGCTGCCACTCCTGGGAGTCAAAGAAGGCGGGGTGCAGAGAAAAGGGTCTTGCACAGGGTCCAAGGAAGGGAAGCCACCCACCCAACTGGCTGGCCAGTAGCGTAGCAGGAGCAGTATCAGGAATAGGAGGAGGAGGAAGGGGGAGTGAGGCAATGGGGACGATGCCACCATCACCATCCCTGCCATGGGAAGCTGAGACTCTCTGGCCTGGTGGGCCCCCAGCCCCCCAGCCAGCCAGCCAGCCATGCTAAACAAAAACAAGAAGGATAAAGTGAGCTAAGTCAGGACTGTAGAGAAGGCTGGAGGAGACCCTGGGCAGGAGAAATCCCTGGGGGTGATGAGGTAGTGGCAAAGGCTGTAGCTAGTGGGGTGGAAGTGGGCCTGTCCGGGCTGGAGTTTGAGGGGTGGGGGCAAGGAAGTTATGGGGCTTGAGGGTGGTCACTGGAGCTAGCTAGGCTTCATGGGGGGGGTGTCTGTATCATGGAAAACTTTAACTGAAATCTTAATGTGCAATCTGGCAGCTGCGGCTGCAGTGATACTGCTGTAGAATAGAATGTCCCTATTTTCATCTGAGGATTGTTGGAGGGTTTGATGTTACTACAAACCAGTACTGGAAACTCGGTTTTGAAATGGTGGGTTTCCCACTTTGTATATCATGGCAAAGTTGAGGTATGATGAACCAGGAAATGAGGGAGAGAATCAGAGCTAGCAAGTGGTGCTGTGGGGGAGAAAATGTGATTGTAGGTGTGGTTGTGGCATCTGTACTAAGCCAACGTCAGTCACTCCATTGGTTTGCCATTTGTAAAATGAGAATAGTCATGGACCATCTCAGAGATTGTTGGGCACATCAATGAATAAACACTTTGCAAGATCAATGACTTTGTAGAAACTGTTACAAACTAGCAGCCTCATATCTGGCATTTTTCAGGAATTCTGAGAAAAATCAGCACAGCTTTGAAATCAGTGGTTAAAATTAACACAGTATTGAAAGGTTCTGTCTACCATCTCAATTCAAAATGGAAACCAATTATATCCAAACACAGATGAAAACCTGCTACTTGATCTCAGGAACTACAATGCAAAATTTGGTTACAATACTGTAAGAGGTGTCTCAATGCACAGCAAACAAACAACTTTACGAACTATGTAGTAGATGACTAGACAGGATTCTACAGCAATATTTTAGCCTCTATTTTCCCTTCCAACAAACCCAGATTCTCCCTCAAAAGAACCTTGTGGCAGTTATTTTAACTCTTCCTCAGACAATTCCTGACATTTCAAATCTAAGATATGTGAATGATAAAATAATAATAATAATAATAATAATAATAATAATAATAATAACTGGTCCAAATCTAGTCCCAGTCATGCTGTCCTCTTCTTTTGAGAAAGCAATTCATTCTGGAATGAAAATATCCAGTTGCTATAGCTAAAAAATAACATGATTTTAAAAGGCCTTTTGTATGGAGGCTATCACTACACACACACATTCACACACACACACACACACACACAGAGAGAGAGAGAGAGAGAGAGAGAGAGAGAGAGAGAGAAGGGAGTTCCAGCAGTGACAGAATCACCTAGATTAAAATCAACCAGTAGCAGAAAGAAATATTAATTGAATGAAACAACAAAGTGCAAAGGTGTTGTGTATCAGGTCTGAAGATTTCAAAGAAAGTGAGCTGAATAGCCCTAGCTCAGTGGCAGGGGGACGTGCCTGGCATCCTGAAGATCACAAGTTACATTTTAAGCATCTCCAGTTAACAGTATATTTGGCAGCAGGAACAGAAGAAATCTTTGCCTGAGACTTTGAATGCAGTCTATCCGGGTCACAACGCCCATCATCCTTGTTCCACTGGCCACGCTGGCTGTGGATTATGAGAGCTGGATTCCAACGTCTTGGAGGGTCACCTGTTTAAATCCCATTTGATATGCCTGAATAGGGCTTAAATATAATTTGTCCCCAACCTGCACTTCTGGAGAAGTTTTGGACAGCATCTCCCATCAGGCCCAGCCAACATGTGTTAATTGGGATGGTGGCAACTGTGGTCCAGAGGGTCTGGAGAGCTTGAACTGGCCAATTCCTGAGCTTCCCCTTTCAGATATTGTGTTTGGCAATTGAATTAAAGTAGGTCAGAGGAAAAGCAAATGCTTGTGGCAGCATTAAAGTGGTGTGTGCGTTAATCACAAACTCTAATTCTGGCACAGGCCTCCTAGTTCTAATTATGGGATTTTCAGTGAAACATATCCCAGATTCTCAAAATCTTCAGTTAGCACAATTTAATATACTTATGGCTCCATTGACATATAATCTGTACTTTTCAGAAGGCCCTGAATTTCAATGTCATACAGACCAGGGATGGCTAACCTATGTCCTCCAGATACTGGTGGACAGCAGTTCCCATTATCCATGTAGGGCTGATGGAAGATGTAGTCTGACAACATACGGAGAGCCAAAGGCTATCCATTCCTGACACAGACACACACCTAATCTGTATAAGAGAAAAGGTAGTTGCCCATTCTCTTCCCACTCACTTAAACCTCACTTGCACAGTTTTATAGTATGTTCCAATCCTCCCCATCACAAGTCCATTATGGGGCCTTTTATAGTCTGAGCCAAAGCAGGTGGTAGAATCAACGGTGGCTCACTGTGACTTGTTTGCAAAGCATTTTGAGAATAACATTGCTTGCACCCTCCAGAACCTTAATTCCACCGTCATAGCAGATGGGTCTCATCAAGCATCCAGAACACTGTCTAGTCCTGTTGTGTTGGATGAGTTTCAGTTAGTAAGCTGCATTGGTCACCCTGTATGATGACCTCTGCTGGGTGTGTGTGTGTGTGTGTGTGTCCCTGTTAATTCTCCTTGATCTCTCAATAGCTTTCAGTATCATTGACCATGATATCTTCTGGAGCAACTGTCCAAAATGAGGGTGGGTGGTACTGCAGTGATTGCAGCCCTACCTGGATGGTTATTTTCAGAGGGCACCTCTTATGGAATATTGTTCAATCCATGAAGACTTCAGTGTGGGATTCAACAGGGTTCAGGTTTACCCCCATGCTGTTTAACATCTACATGAAACCAGAGTGGGGCCATCCAGAGTTTTGGAGAATGTTGACAGCAATACACTAAGCTCGTAACATGACAGGATTTATGTCCCAGCAGCTTCCCTGCAAAGCACAATTGTGATTGCTCATACCTTTCCTTTCTTTCGAGGATTTGGTTGCCATTTGGTCCTTCTGGGAAAGGGCCATAGCTCAGTGACAGAGCACCTGTTTTGCGTGTAGAAGATCTCCAGTTCAATCTCTGGCATTTTCAAGTAGGGCTAGGGGAGACCCCTGTATAAAACCCTGGTGATCTGTATGGACAATACTGAGCTAGATGGACCAATGGACCAATTTGGTATCATTCTATTGGGCAAGGGCTGTAGCTCAGTGGTAGAGCATCTGTTCTGAATGCAAAAGGTCCCAGGTGCAACCCCTGGCATTCCTAGGTAGAGCTGGGAATGTCCCGTGCCTGGTGCCCTGGACATCCACTGTCACTTAGTGTCAACAGTACTGAGTTACATGGACCAAAGGCCTGTCTCAGTATAAGGCAGCTTCCAATGTTCCATTGCTCAGCCAAAGGCTTCTGCCATTTCCTCTGAATGACTTCTAAGCTGCTCCTTCCTCAGTCTTCCACCCCCTTTAAAACCTTCTCCTACTAAAAAGAAAGTTCTATGTCTCCTTCCCCCACTTCTCATACTATAGCAGTAATACCTTTCTGCACAGGTCATTCTAAAGATGTTCCTTAAATGACAAGCAAGGGGGAAAGTGACTGTGAGGAAGTCAGTGAGGAGACAAAAAGAGCAGTTGGGGAAATATTTGCACAACATTTATTTGAAAGGGCAGATTCCTGAATCATTGGGGCCTTCCAATGCAAAGCATGCTTCATAAATATTAGATTGAAATTATTATCTTTCTAGAATCAGCTAGCCTGGTTGGTGATGAGGTATGTATATGTCACACTGTCTTACTGCATAAGGATTTGCTGTGTACATCTGTTTTGTTTATACAGCATTGTTCATGGCTTAATCTTAATTTATGAGGCCTGCCTCTGGGCCATTTCTTCTTCTGCCAAGCCTGTTTTGCCTTAACAGAAGAAATGAGGGTTTTTCTCCCCTTCTCACTCACTGCTCTATTCTTATCCTGCCGGCATATTTATTTATTGATCTGCTTTTGTTCGTTAAGAAAATTTGTATCCTGCCTTTCCACTGAAAAAAAACCCTAAACCAAAATCACCCAAGACAGCCAACAACATCAAAAATCCAATAAAACAGCAATAATCAATTAAAACAATTAGAAAAAGACAGTGTTTCAGACAATGAAAGCCCGGTTCATACCCCACTTATCTGCAAGGAGGTAAGTGAGTTAGGGTTGCAGGTTAAATCATCACAGTCAACAGGAAAGTTTTTTTTGAAAAGCCCAGTTTAAAAAAAGAAATTATGCATTTTTACAATGAAGGATGGACAGCATGGGATGAAATGGGTTCATGGCACTGGATTTGCTGGTGCAAAAGACCACGACTCAGGCATGTTTTCAGTCATCTTCGCAGTAGGACTTCTACAACCTACATGCTAGCCATTGCCTGGCCTGTTTCTTTGCATCTAGCTCACTGGTATGCCAGGGAATGTTCCGCATTACCAGAGAGGGCACTCAGGCATGATCATACCTATGGCCTTCCGCATCTCACTGCTCCATAGCAAGGCAAGGGCCTTGGCGGGATTGACAGTTCTAGTTGCATGAGAGCCAGTGTGGTGTAGTGGTTAAGAGTGGTAGACTCGTAATCTGGTGAACCAGGTTCGCGTCTCGGCTCCTCCACATGCAGCTGCTGGGTGACCTTGGGCTAGTCACACTTCTCTGAAGTCTCTCAGCCCCACTCACTTCACAGAGTGTTTGTTGTGGGGGGGGGGAGGGAATGGAGAATGTTAGCCTCTTTGAGACCCTTTGGGTAGTGATAAAGAGGGATATCAAATCCAAACTCTTCTTCTTGCATTGTTAGGAAATCCCTCATTGGCCCTAAGCAAATTCAGAAATGAGAGGGTTTTTCCTGAGAATCAAAGTATATGATGAAATGGTTTAATTCCCTCCTGCATGCCTGGTGAGTTCCCAGTAATTATCACCCCTCTCCCCCAAAATAAGCAAAAGACACATTTTGCATTTTAAAAATTCTGCATCCTAATAGCAAAGGCACATTTAACACCCTGTCTAGTAAACAAGGTTGCAGGTTCCACAGTAATAAAGTCTGCCAATAATTTTCCCCCAGTCTTTTCTGACTTCAGCTCCAGGCAGCTTACCTGCCTGCACTCTGTTGCTGTAGTCAGACATCAAGGGAGATCAGGTGACTATAGCTGTGCGCCGCTCTCCCTGCAGGCATGTAGACCTTTCCTTCCCAGGGAAAACTTGGTGAACAAGCTTGTGATACATCCACTTTCAAAGGACGGCTCACAGAATAAGTTTCTGGTTATTCTCCATAACAGTCTGTTGTTCTTTTTAAAAGAATGCTTCTGATTTACTCAGATTTTTTTTCCTCGATGTAGCTAAAATACTGAGGATGCTGAGCCCCAGAACAATGCTCTACAAAAGTGATTACATTTTTTTAAAAAAAGAAATCTTCTCATGTTGCAGGTTTCAATTTGTCACAGTTAATCCTTTAATTGGCCTTTCTGATGGACGAGAATTTCATGGCTGGTATTAGCACCGAATGGCCAAAAATCTGAGTTAATTTTGCTGTGACTACTTTGTGCTCATTTGGCAAAACAAAAATCCTAGAAAATGTCCTCTAAAACCTTCCTAAAGGGCTTTTCCAAGCTTTCTGATGTCAGCAAAAGCCAGTGGAGAGAAAATGGACTCTGATTAACTAGGAAGCTTTCATTCCTTCTATCTATGGCTGCAAGTGGCCACAATGTGCCATAGGAACTGTATGTTCCTCTTCAAGTATAGCTCCCAGGAAGTTCAGGTATTAAAATTGCCCTTTATTGTATTTCAACCATAGATGAAGTGTGGAACTGGGATAAGCAATGTATGTGAGAAACTCTGGTGGATGCTAGAGTAGAAGGTGTGCATAATATGCAGAGGAAAGGAGTGCATAAGAACATAGGAAGAGCCTGCTGAATCAGGCCAGCAGTCCATGTAGCCCAGCATTTTGCTCTCAGTTGACAACCAAATGTCTGTGAGGAACCTGCAAGCAGGATCCCAGCATAAGAGCCCTCTCCCCTCCAGCAACTGGTATCGAAAAGCATTCCTGACCCATCGCAGAAGCAACAACAGAGAACCGGAAGTTCTTTGTACTTGACTCGTTGGCCGATAAACTTTTGCCGTCTTTGATGGGCATCAAACGGTTGCATGTTTGGCCTGGATTATAAATGGTGTACACAAGAAAACAGTCACATGACAGAGATGCAAAAACTACGAAGAGCCTTGTGGCACCGTAATGACTAACAGATTTATTATGGGGAAAGCTTTCATGGACCACAGTCCACTTCATCAGATGCATGAAGTATAAAGTTTCAGCTCTTTGTTTAACACTGCTTGGTGTGAGAAGGAGGAGATATTATTGGTAGTGATTTCTCCTTGATCATCAGAGTATATTGGAAACAAGAATTAAAGAAGCAGAATGTTATTTCAAATGAAAGGAATTCCTCTTTTTCAAATACTCTTTCACCCTGCAGATCAATTATGGAGCTTCTTTTTCCCTACCCTCCATCTCCTAACACTTTCTGGTGCAGGAGCCACAACGTTGTGAAGTCCCTTTACTGGGCAACTTTCTCCATCTTACTCCCCTTTTTCCCAAAACCAAACTGGTGTCTTGAGAAAAGATATTCTCATGTGGTGAAGGAATTGTATGATTAGCTGAGGATTCACAGTTAGCTCTCTGCTGCTGCTGTACGCAAGTGAGTGGAACAAAATTTTGCTGAAGCCCTTTTCAGAGGTTCTGAGGTCCCAGGGTGAACCTATGCAGAAGTGGAGAGCAGGATCATGGCCTTCTTCACCCCTGGTTGTTCACCAGACTATCTATACTGCCCTGGGTCAAATATAAGCTCTGCATAGATTGACTTAACCAAGCAGTTGTGTGAATGAGGCCGCATTTCTACTGTTTCCACTCATAAGTATGACTGGATAGAGAACATATGTAGGCTCACATCTTTGTTTGTTTGTTTGTTTGTTTATCTCCCACCAGGAGCACAGAGCAGCTAACAATATAGTATCACATACACGGCAGTACACAATAGTAAAAGATCATTAAAAACATCACAATATAACCAAAAATGAAAGCAGAATAGAAATGGCAGTAGGAAGGAAGACAAGAATAGTAGAGTCAACAAAGAAAGCTGGTTGCATTGCATAGGCCTGGGCGGTGGCGAAGCTGCATGCTCTGCTACCGGGGGCGGGGAGAGAGCAGGTGGCATGGCTGGCATCTGGGGGGCGTGGTATGCCACCCGTGAGGGCATGGTGCAATGCCCGCAGGGGCGTGGTGCACGTTCTGGGGGCGTGGCACGCTGCCTGCAGGGGCATGGCACCTGGCGCATGGAGGGGTGCATGGCACGTGTCCGGGGGGGCGCCGCAATGGCATCCTACCAGAATAGTGGTGCTGGGGGTGATCCACTCCCTCCGCACCCCTGTTCCTCCACCAGTGGGCTTGAGCAGGGCAGGGGGCTGTCTTCATGATCCCGCAGGCAGGAGCATAGTTGTCAAAGCAAGCTAGGAGAAGGGCTGTAGTTCAGTGGTAGAGCATCTGGCTTTGCACCCAGAAGGCCCCACGTTCAATCCCCATCTCCAGGTAGGATATGGAAAGAACCTATGGACAGTCACTGCCAATCTGCATAGGCAATACTGAGATGGATGGACCAATGGCCTGATTCAATACAGGTGTCTCCCCACTTATACGTGATCAGCACGCACACTCCCACTGACGTGCACACCAAAAATGGCTCTGATAGGGGGCGGGGCAGGGGAATCCCCACTAGCACACATCCCAGTGACACCCCCTGCATAAGTGGAGATTCCCCTGTATAAGACAAATTCCTATGCTTCTGCGCAAGTTTTCTGCAGCCTGGGAACTGTCCTGGGTTCTGCAGCCCTTGTCCTCCAGTGTGTTCTTTCCCCCTCCTCATCTGCGCCAGGCCATATGTTAGATGCAATGGCTGTTGAGTGGACTGCTCTGGCACACAGGCTCCTAATCCCTCACTGGTGAACTGTGTCTGATTTACTAGCACTGAACAGAGGAGTTCTTGCATTCAAAACACGTTCTAGCTTTCCGGTTTTACTGAGCTGTAATGTACACATGATGTTGAAGGTGCAAAGTTTAAACAGTACACATGCTTTAGTCTTGAGTTCAGCAAGGCTCATATTTTAGTAATTTAGGTTGTCAAAATTTGGCTCTAACAGTCTCTAGCATGAATTATTTGGAGACCTAGGGTAATGTGGAGGTTAAGAGGCTGAGCTATGAACCTTCAATCTGTACTTAAAGTCTCCCTTCTTTGCCATAACTCAGTTGGCAGACTTGGACAAAACATTATTTTCACTGTGGCCCCTGTTTTCAGTTTGGGAGAAAAGATATTTACTGGGTTATTGTATGTAAAGGTCCCTGGATATCTGACACACCTGAATACAGCACTGTATAAATGCCTGAGTGTCATTATTATGTGGTGGTGATGTAATGACTGAGCTCTGTACGTCTTCAGACCCAGTGTCCTGATGGTAAGGGTGATGAAAATTAATCAAATTAACACTTATCTGGCTAAAAATAAAAATGCCACTTCTTCTGTCTCATTTAATAGATGCAGAGAGGAGGGGCTGGCAAAGCTGTGTGCCCATTGTGATTGCCACAGCACACCCACGCCAGCATCTCCACGGAGACACAGCATATTTAGGTGAAGCATCACCAACCTGTTGCCAAGGAAACAGGAGATGCAAAAAATCTCAATGACATTCCATTTTGAAGCAGTCAAGAAACCTCGGAAAGGGATTTTAGAAAGTGCTTGGGAAGGAAGCGGAAATTGGGCTTCCAATTACAGATTCTCAGCCAGCTCTGCTTTATTCCCTGGTTATTCTCTCTGCTCACATCACTGTCTTCCTGCCATTCTCTGTCTGCCGAGGCACAAACACCAGACACCAGTGAAAACAAAACTTCCTTGGGCTGAGAAGAGAAAGTGGGAGGAGGCTTGTGGGTTTTTTTTAAAAAAAGACAGAATTAAGGTACTACTTGCATGAAAAACATAGGGAGACATAATATGGAAAGTGGGGTGCGGCGGGTGTGTCAACAGCTCAGGGCAAATGTCGAGATAAGAAGGGTCTCTTTGAGCACACCCAAATGTATGCATCACCCAGAGGATTTAGTTGATGGCACTGTGGGTTAAACCACAGAGCCTAGGACTTGCCGATCAGAAGGTCAGCGGTTCGAATCCCCATGACGGGGTGAGCTCCCATCGCTCGGTCCCTGCTCCTGCCAACCTAGGAGTTCGAAAGCATGTCAAAGTGCAAGTAGATAAATAGGTACCGCTCCGGCGGAAAGGTAAACAGCGTTTCCATGCGCTGCTCTGGTTTGCCAGAAGCGGCTTAGTCATGCTGGCCACATGACTGGGAAGCTGTCTGTGGACAAACACTGGCTCCCTCGGCCAATGAAGCGAGATGAGCACCGTAACCCCAGAGTCAGTCACGACTGGACCTTATGGTCAGGGGTCCCTTTACCTTTATAGACATGTAGCAAATTAATTAATCCCCTCTGCAGGAGTGTCTGTGCCTATATACTTGCACACAAGTCTGTGTATAAATTTACCCACTGAAATAATTTTAAAAATTCATTATATCTCTCCTTTATACACAGAGAGATACACACACACACACACACACACACACACACACACACATTCAAATCCTGTCCAAAGGAAATACAAATCCTGACTGTAGGAAGCCTTTAGATGCAGTCTAACAAACAAAGCTGTCAACCTTCCCTTTTTTTGCGGTAAATTCCCTTAGTCCAGCGCCGTTTCCCGCTGCTTCCCACTGCTATCCCAGATTGTTAGATATCCCGTAGACTGTCCCAGGGACAGGTGAGGCTGCTGATCCCTTATTTTCGAGGCTGCTGATCCCTTATTTTCAAATCTGAAAGTTGACAGCTATGCTAACAAGCCCAAGGCACTTTAAAGTCCTGCTGGAGTATTTAGGACTTGAGAGCTTAATTGTGCACTTAAGTGCCATCAGCATAGATGAGATTTAGATGCGCTTAGCTTCCTTTCACTTGCACAGCACATTGTGAGACAAATATTATGCAGATGAAATGGTACCCCCTTTCAAAACGACAAGATTCAGTCTGCAAATTTGTCGTAATATTGTGGAATTTGGGAGTGGAAATCAGAGGCTTACTTGCCTGCGCTTAAAGCACAAGCCGAATGAGCTGATTTGGAAGTATGTCTGACTAAGGATGTAGACACCTCAGTAGCTTAAAATATAGAGAGAACATCCCTCACAGCAGCATTTCAAGCTGAACTTGCACACCGTTGTTCACATCAGAGTAGGGGCAAGGATGCCTGCACCTGACACACATGATCTTTTTGGTTTCCTTGCCTATTCTCAATGCGTCCATAGGCACATGTGTGATGGCTGGTCCAAATGTTCCACATCCAGCTTCTTGTCAGACTAAAACTGGTTTGGAAGAAATGCATCGAGCAGTGTTTTGTCAAGAAACTGCAGGATCAATATGGATTGTGGCCAACATTGTGTGAATGCCGCTTCAAAAAATTAGCAGTGGGAACACGCTAGTTGCAGAGTAAACGTTAATGTGAACGTGTTCTTAGTCTTTAGGGAGTTTCCATGAGAAGGAACTAGTCATGGCATGGTGGGGGTTGAGGATGGTGGCAGCGGCAGGTGCAGAGACCAGGCCCAATGTTTTTCTTTTATTAACAGAGTTGGGCATAGTTCGCCCTCCACCGAGTCCCAGCAACTCTTAGCAACTACAGCACCCAGAATTCTTTGAGGGGGGAAATGTGCTTCAAACATGCATTGAAGGTATAGTGCATACACAACCTTATATTAGGCATATTTTGAATAATAAGCTTTACTTTTGTGGTCCTGAGCAGGAACACAGCTCAGGACTCATAATCCAATCCTTATGTGTCTTGTGAGCACAGAGGCAGGCTTACAGAGAGCGGCGCTGGGTTACATGCAAGGCAAGAATTTCCTGTTAACTCTAGAACAGATACAAATGATATGTTTTCTCAAGTCTTTTGCCCACGGCAACAGAAATTTATTGATGCAAGTTTGGGGCTCTGGTTCACAAGACTGGCACATATAAGCTTTCGGATCATGTTTTCTGTGCATATTTAGTGCAGTCATGCAAGTGGATAAATCTTTCCTGTTATCATTGCACCGCATTACTAAATTGCCAGGATTTTTTTTTAAAAATAAATAAATAAAGCATTGGCAAAGGTCCTTTCGGTTTTCTGTGTCTGTTGGTACTGATGTTAAAGTCTTTTCTCTCTACCTCCCTCAAATGATGCGGAGGCAGACATAGAAATGCGCTGAAGATTCTCTGTCTACAATTAGCTGCACCAAGCCCCCAGCTGGAAAGCATGATGTGGCAATAGGCCAGCGAGCCACTCATGCATGCAGAAGTTAATTAGTGCTAAATTACAGTAGAAATCCTCCAGAATGACATTGGGATAGCCACATTAATGCCAAAGGAGTTCCATCCAAGCAGAATTTTGACTGAATTAATGATTTCTGGCTTTGAGATTTGGAATGCTTCCCGCCTGGAACTGAACTGACTACTTCAGAAGTGAAAAGATGGCTGTTTCTCCCATTCCACCCCTTTGATGAATGACTGGCTCCATCAAAGAATCCAAAAACCTTCTGAGTGGGATAGATTTTGCCACTGCTTTGTCTGATAGAGGGAGGTACATGCTTTTTAAAAAATAAAAAATACAGTGTTTTGTTTTCCCAGCATGCTTTGTTAGAATATGATGCCTCATGTTTCTTTGGCTACATAACATTTCATTCCCGGCCTGTAAATGTCCCATAGGGAGCGCTTACTGGAATGATATCAGAGAAATGGAAACAAGAATGGGATGGCTATTGTTGCAGAAAGCACAAGATTAGATCCAGGCACTGGGCAATAAGATACACATGAATATGTAGTTTGCAACCTTCCATATCAGCTTTACTTGGGGTCAAAACACACAGGCCTCCCTTGGAGCCTGGCTTTGCTCTCACACAATACACATACAGAAAAGGGGGGGGTAGTGAGATTAAGGGAATGAAAGATGCAGCCAAACCCAGATATTGGCTCAGTTCTCACAAACATAATGTTTACAGCAGCATATCAGGAGAGCTGCATAAAGAAATGTAAAGGGTTTTTTACCTGCTTCCAAAAAGAAAGAGTAGCAATGCATACTTAGCACTCGGGTTCTGATTCAATAAATCAGGTCTGAGGAGGGTATTGTGATGATTATATGAATACCTCTAGTACGACTTCTTAGAAAATGGAGCTATGAAGCATTTTTACATCTCTCATTATATCCAGGAATACGCAATATCAGCTTTGATGGTTTGATTCTATCTCTGGCATGCGCTCTTTCAAATTTCACATCCTTGCAATCTCTCCTGTGACAGACATTCTTCCTTATAGAACACATCCACACAAGTTTTTGAAATCTGCACTTCAATATATTTCCGTCTCTAGCAAAGATGCCATCAATAGATGAATACTTTGCTCAACGCTTTAAGCAGCAGCTAGCCATAAAAAGAGCTGCCTCCAAGTTTGGCACTATATTCTGGCAAGCACATTGCCAGGTGTTTTGACTCTGTTTTGTGAACACTTGAAAATGCAAACAAAATTTCAGCATGTACTAGTTTTCTTTTCTTTTTTTAAAGAAATGTTGTTAAAATCAGAACGTATTATATATGGCTATATTGGCACTTTCAAAGGCTGCAGTCCAAAGTCCCAGCCAGCAGGGGTTGTTGAGCAGGGTAGCCACCTCTATATAAATAAATTTAACAACAACAACAATTTCATAGTCCCATTACTCACGTTGCCCATGGCAGAAGGTGGGGGATGGGGGGGTCTCTGTGCTGTACCAGCTCCCTGGTGGACTTTGAACTGTTTTGTCAACTACTGACAAGGCTACTTCAGCATATCCTCTGAAAATGGAGATACAGTGGTACCTCAGGTTACAGGCACTTCAGGTTACAGGCGCTTCAGGTTACAGACTCCGCTAACCCAGAAATAGTACCTCAGTTTAAGAACTTTGCTTCAGGATGAGAACAGAAACTGTGTGGCCGGGGCGGCACGGTGGCAGCAGGAGGCCCCATTAGCTAAAGTGGTACCTCAGGTTAAGAACAGTTTCAGGTTAAGAACGGACCTCCAGAACGAATTAAGTTCTTAACCTGAGGTACCACTGTATTCATATTTCTTTCAGCAAGTAAAAAACAGCTATGAGAATTCTCCTGAATCCACACCTCTGAGTTTTATCTTCACTACTGTAGAACAGATCTGTGGCCAAGCATTATGATACCCAATGGCATTTTGCTTCCAGCATTTAATTGTTTTGAATTGTACAATTGCACCATGGCACGATCTGGTGCAATGGTCAGTGTGTCTGGCTGTTAACCAAAAAGTTGGTGGTTCGAGGCCACGCAGGGACAGCCGTGGGCAGGATTTCTGCATTGTAGGGGGTTGGAGTAGATGACCCTTGGGGTCCCTTCCAGCTCTATGATTCTGTGGTTCTCTTTAGCTAACTTAACTTTTGCCATTATACAAAGTACAGTCAAACCTTGGTTCTCAAACAGCTCTGCTTTTTAACATTTAGGCTCTCGAATGCTGAAAACCTGGAAGTAAACGCTCCAGTTTTAAAATATTTTTCGGAAGCCAAATGTCCGACGCAGTCAGTGTGGTGTAGTGGTTAAGAGCAGTAGTCTCGTAATCTGGGGAGCCGGGTTCGCGTCTCTGCTCCTCCACATGCAGCTGCTGGGTGACCTTGGGCCAGTCACACTTCTCTGAAGTTTCTCAGCCCCACTCACCTCACAGAGTGTTTGTTGTGGGGGAGGAAGGGAAAGGAGAATGTTAGCCGCTTTGAGACTCCTTCGGGTAGTGATAAAGCGGGATATCAAATCCAAACTCTTCTTCTTCACTCGGTTGTTAAACGTTTCGGAAGTCGAACAGTCTTCCAGAACGGACTTCCAGAACGGAGGTTTGACTGCACCTCTATTCCTCTTTTTTTGCATTTGTCTGTGTAACAAGGGGCCTTTTGAACAGTATTGCATACTTCTAGAAGTACTTAACACAGCATGCTTTTCTCCAGGCAAATCGGTTCTTCAGTATGCAGAATTCTTCTGCGTAGGGGAAGTTTATCCCAATGCTCAAAGCAAAAGGCAACCATCTCAATTGGTATTTTAAGTAACATGTTTGAGCACTGTATTCACTGTCTTGAACTGTTCCTGCTATTACCAAGAATCTATCTCATGATAAAACAGCGAGAAACTCAAATGATGTGGGGGGTTTTAAAAAATAGATTAACGGTTACATTATTAGCATTGTCAAACATTTTACTGGCACATTCAAATATGAGCAAATCATAATGTATAGTTACACTGCTATCTTCTGAGAGATAATAAGCCCTGTCTAAATCCAGAAGAAAAGAAAATGAAAAGAAATGCATATGGTAGGACTAAGCTTTTCATAAGGCAATATTGTCACTTCCCATTGTTTCAACTGGCGATTGAGTTTGAAGGTAATTCTGTAAGGACTTTTGTTTACTGTCTTGTAAGTAATGTCGTTCTGCACATAACATGTTGATGTTGCAGCCCCGGGGTCCTTTGGAAGGAAAGGCAGAATATATATTTAATGAATTAAACAAAGAGAAAAATGTAAGGAGAGCTAGATATTTTATGGCAGTGATGGGAAACCAGAGGCCATCCAGATATTGGCCTGCCCCCAAAATCACACCTTTTCCGCCAATGAATTCTAGATGGCATACATGGTCCTCCCACTCCTCAATTAATCTCCACAATAACCCTGTGAGGTCGTGTCAGGGACATGGCTGAACTGAACGCCTGGGAAGAGTCAGACTCTGGAGATGAAGGAATGCCAGTACAGAGAGAGCCAGAGACTGACTCTTGAGATGAGGGAATGCAGTCACAGACAGAGCAGGAGTGGGTTAGTTCGGCCTCCCTTCATCAAGAGTTCCCAGACTCAGATAGAGCAGCTGATTTGGAAAGTTCACAGGCAGAGAGGAGAGGAGATAGACGGCATTGAGGGAGTTGCTATGCAACCAGGAGGGAGGCAGTGTTTAGAGGGCTCCTCTTTTGAGAGCAGGAAGGGAGTTCACCCACCTTCTCCCCAAATCAGAAGAGCTGAAAGGGTTGTTGGATGGGACCAGAGACAAAAGTGGGTGGAGCAATGAAGAATGGTTCTACTCATACTCACACACCCCTCTCTTTCCACCATCCAGGCAAGGAAGAGTCATTTTCAGAGTTCACAGACATATTCTAGCAGGTCAAAACAATTGTGTGTAAAGCAGGACCAGTTAGGGGTGCAACCTAGGAAGAGTTCCAAGGGCCAGATATAGAGGTCTTGAGGGCCACATTTGTCCGCTATGCTGAGGTTGAACCACTGATCCCTTTTGAGTCCCATACTATTAAATAGACATATATAGGCAATGGTCATTCACAGAGCTGTGAAAATATTCAGAGTATGTTCTCTGTTGCTTCATAGAATAACTACAGTAACATTTTTTAAAGCATATTTTTTCCACATCAAAATCATATGCACATACTTCCACTGAATTACCCATGCATGTTTCATTTCAGTGTTCCATGTTTCTCTTAAGCGTCCACTTATCGATTTGCTCTACAACTTTGTGCCACAACAGGGAGTTATGGCTACAGTGCTGACCACTGGGGGCTGGAAAAAGCCCAGTTTAACATTTCCATATGCCTTCAACTCTGTACTGGATAGACTTCTTTTCACATCATTTTTCTGTATTTTTAACTTTCTGATACTGGTTTTACAAGTGAATGCTGTGTTACTTATTATTATTTATTGCATTTATATCCTATCCTGACTCCAAAGAGCTTCAGGTGTCATGCATAATTCATCCCCACTTTATCCTCACAACACTCTCCTGTGTGGCATGTTCAGCTCAGAGAAAGTCACCCAGTGAGTTTCATTACAGAGTGAGGATTTGAACCTAGGTTAAAAAGACAAGGGTCATTGGGGTCCCTAAAAGCAGATTTGGCATTAGGGGGGGACCCAGAGGATCAGCAAAAAAACCACAAATTATTACACACACAAACATCTGGCAAATTTTGAGGCGGGATCTTGGAGATCCACAAAAACGTTATTTCATCTAATCTTGCACTGGCCATTTTTTGGTATTGAAAACGTTTTGTCGCCTCAAGTAGTGCATGGTTGGTGTCATTGAATAATAAAGGCATGTGACAAGACGACAATCTTCCCGAGTGCTCCTGGCAATGAAGTGATTAACTCTTAATCCACAGTGAGAAAGGTCCATCACTCACAAAAGATCTTAAGAAAGCCCTATGTTGTGTGAGTTTCTTTGCCTCCGCCTTTTCCCATAAATTGTTACAGAAGCAGGATCCAGATTCTTGCATAAAGGATATATCACCACTACTCAAAAGCTGCAGGATGGGAGAGAAAGTTACGATGGACCTGACTCATCTTTGCAGTTATTTCTTAAGTACAACCTGGGTTGGCATTACTAAACTACAGAATTAAAGGTCATACCTCCATTTTGGCATCCCCTCATAAATCCATCAGATCTAAGGGCTAGGCGTCTTTCATTTTCTGGAACTTGTCAATGACTGGAAGGAACTGATCAGACCATTTGAGAAAAGTATTAAACAGCAATTCCTGGAATTCGTAGTACAAATATTTATAGGTGGTGTTACTATGCAGAATGTAGCAGCCAGGGATAGTACACAACACCATAACCTTGCCCAGACCTGGGCTTTGTTTGTTTATTTAAGACAGGGCCCCAAACACAGCCAACCCTCAATGCCCTCAGCAAAATTTGATGCCCCCTCCTCCAGCCGTCTCACTGGCTTCCCAAAGGTGGGTAAGTGGGGCACTGGGCTTTGGGAAGGAGATGTGAGGGCTCTGATAGTGTCCTCAATTCCTCGTGCATCCTTCCCAAAGCCTAGTTAGCACTTTTCCAGCTTTAATGGTGGCAGTTTTGTAGGAATAGTCCTTACTAACAGAATACATTTATAACAAAGCTTGAGCTGAGCATTTTACTCCTGTGCCAATAAACCCAGGAGCTTAAAGCAGTAAAAAGAAGGGGACAAGGAAGTGTGTGTAAAAAAGAAGAAGTTACACCTGTCACCAGGTGGGCCCTGCAATCTTTATTAAAGACAGCAGGCTGCTCTGGATTAATATGTGTATTTCACTAAACCGTTAGTCTCTGACTTATTACCTTTTCTTTATGTCCCACAAAGTAGTGACAGCACAGTAGATTCTTTCTTATACCTTCACAGATTCTTTTTTACATCCTCATAGCATGACCCTTTATTTATCTCCTCAGCTATTGTCCCCTCAAGATTCTGCAGAGGGGTTGCTTTGTCTGTCTCTCCTCTCACAACCACAGCTTCCCCACCTCTATAGAAGGCTTTTTCAAGCTGAATTGTGGCGTGAGGAGGTACAGTTGGAGTGGAGTGTAATTCTCCCCTCGCAACCCCTCCCCTCACCATGTGAAAATATCCTTCCATAGCATTTTAGGACTGTTAAAAAAGAAGAAGTCCTTCCAGTGGCTATTTTGAAATCTGATTGTCGTGGGCAAAATTCAGAGGTAGGGCTTAACTCTCACTCCCCAGCTGTAATCCTCAGTAACACCAACATCCTCTGTGACAATTAGCTTTCAAAAAAGTAAAAAATACTTTTTAAAAACTTAATTGCTGTGGGGGAAGTGTGTGTGTGTTTCGTATGTATATGCTATATGTATACTTTAAGGACCTTCTGAGGTAATCAAGTATATCCCAGCTTGATAGACAAAAAAGATCTCCCGCTTGATACACTACAGTCTAACATGTGGGGCCGGGCCTGGCCTATACACAGAGGGTGGTCAACTACTTTTGAAATATAGAGTAACCAAGAGGTGGTCATCTGTGATCTTGTCAATGCATTCATATGCATCCATATTGGTTTTCTTATCACTGTGGCCAATGATCAAATCCATTCATTTTGACCGAATCCATTCTAATTTATTCATTTCTGGTCAGCCAAATACTAAGCAGAAGACTTGACATGCAGCTGTCTCTTCTCCATCCTTATCGAGGATCTATCCGATTTCCTATAACTTGTGGGATTTGGCTACATCATCATAAGAAAACCTACATTTGAGTACTTTGTGAAAACATTCTGTTTGGATTTTAGTCTGCAGCTATTCCATTGTTAGCTCTAACGAGATTGACCCATGGCTGCTTTTGCACTGAGCATTCAGAGCAAAGCTACTTATCACAGTGACAGGAACATATTATTCGTTTTTGTCCACATTCCCCATCTTCTTAAACTTTTTTATTTGATTTTCCACGTATCTGTTCTCTTTTGTTCTAGCAACAATGAGGAAAAAGAAAACACAGCCGTTCTCTCTTGGTTGGGGTGAAGAAGAAATCCTTGGGATCGTTGCAGGTTGCTTGTTTGAGTGCAAGCAGAAGTTTATAAGCAACTCAACAAGCAAAAGCAAATGCATATAACTCTAAAATAAGTCCTTTTATTTTATTATTACATTTACATTACTTATTTATTTATGTATGTATGTATTTCATACACACACTTCTTTCTTCTTTCTTTGGCGATCACTCGTAGCCGAGTAAGATTGTCTTCCATAAACACGGTTTTAACAATGAGTCCCTAAGTGACTGTGGAGGCCAATTCTGGATCCACACGCCCTTCCACAGTGGGGACATTGGTTTCTGGGCAGGAGTTGATCACTGTGTGGATTTGCCAAGCGTGCCCTCCTCTTAGCACGTTTCTCCCTTGCGTCCTGAGTTCAAGTGTCTTCAAAGCCCATGACACCTTTGGTAAAGGCTGTTCTCCAACTGGAGCGCTCGCAGGCAAGTGTTTCCCAGTTGTCAGTGCTTATACTACATTTTTTTAGATTTGCCTTGAGATAGTCTTTAAACCTCTTTTGTTGACCACCAGCATTACGCTTTCCATTTGTAAGTTCAGAATAGAGTAGTTGCTTTGGAATACGATCATCAGGCATCCGTACAACATGACCAGTCCAACGAAGTTGATGTTGAAGAATCATTGCTTCAACACTGGTGATCTTTGCTTCTCCCAGTACACTGATATTAGTTCACCTGTCTTCCCAAGTGATGTGTAAAATTTTTTGGAGACACTGTTAGTGGAATCTTTCGAAGAGTTGGAGATGGCGTTTATAAGTGGTCCATGTTTCACAAGCTTATAGTAAGGTTGATAGTACAATAGCTTTGTAAACAAGCATTTTGGTTTCCCTGCGAATGTTGGGCACACACCCAGTTTGATTGTAGTAAAAAAACTCAAATCAGTTTACAAGAAAGAGGAAACAAAAAAAAGTGTCACAAAAAAATTACAACTGTAATTTTCAACATACTGAAGATTTATATCCTATTCTTCCTTTCAAAGGAGCTAATGTAAACTCTTTTTGTGCTTTAAGACATGAAAACTTAAGTGACTTCCTAAGGGACTACAACAGAGAGTCTTGTGGCACTTCGAAGAGAAACAGATTTAATAGCTTTTTATGTTTGTGCTAAATGTATACATATGAGCATGTGTATGGTGTGTGGGTGTGGGTGTGTGGGTGTACTTTGTGCAGGGATGGCCACATTAACACACAACATTGACCACCGACTGCTGGAAGGCTGCCCAGAGGGCACTCAGACCGGTCACTGCCTGTCAGCCTAACCTACCTCACCGGGTTGTTGCGGCGATTAAATGAGGAGGTAGAACCATGTACACCACCTGGAGCTCCTTGGAGGAAAAGGTAGGATAGAAATGCAATCCATAAACCAATAAAGTTCCTATGCAGAGACTCCACACTTTCTCAGAAGGACTATTTTGCTGAACCATATTTATATTATTTTTTGCAATGCGTCTCTTACATGCTTGTGCATTGTAAGTTGGACATGAAATGGAAGTTGGAAATGAACATTCTCCTGTGTACTGAATCCCAGAATGAACAGCAAGCATTTATCATAATTCCCTGAAATACATGCCAATGGGATAAGGAAGCAGAGAGGATCTGTACCTACTAACATTCTCTCACTCAGACTCTAGCTAACCATTTTTGGCCATATGCAGTATCACACTGGAATACTGTAGAAGTATACTTTAAAAATAGAGCCACTGGTCAATTACAGTTTGGTAATTTGATTAAACAAATTAATCCTAAAAAGATTACTTATCAGAGATATTTATGGCCATGTCTGGATTTGGCTACGTAGTCAAAAGCTTCAGTAATTAAATTCGAAGGCTGCCATGAGTACAATAATTTGTTATTATCTAACATTTCTAATCCAGAGGGGGAACTTCATTTTCCAGCCGTATTCAACAAGATTTTTCAGAGTCCTTTTCCTGAATCCTCCTAATGATTCCCTTAACACTGATTTATAGTTTAATGTCTCAGGTGCAGAGGCAGAAGAGTTGATAGCCTCATTATCCAACAGTAAACCCCTGAATAAGACAGCATTCCTAGTGAACCCTTTAAATCCGATTCAGAAACATAGGTATGAACCACCTGACAAGTTTTAATATTATTCATACCTAAGTTCTCCCTTCAGTGTTGAAGGCAGCGTGCTTGAGAGCTTCCCATAGCCATCTGGTTGGCCACTATGAGAAGGCAGTGCTGGACTAGGTGGGCTTTGACCCAATCCAGCAGGGCTCACTGATCAGGTGAAATTTAGCAACAATTTTTAAAAATGCCATTTACAAAATTAAGCCAAGGTTTGTTCCATTCCTGACTCATCGGTGGAGGCTTTTGAGCGTGCTCAGAACCTGCATTGATGCATTTGGGAAATGAATTTGGTGTTTTATTCCACTTGACTCATTTAACAGGAGAAATAAGAATCTACAGTTCCCAGAATTGGAGATCTGAGCCAGCTCAGAAGCTCCCCATTCGGACAAATCGAAACATGGGTATAGGGTAGAGTTTTAGCTAAATATAAATTCCAACATTTCTTCTTCCACCACAGTTTTGTAATTGTTGTTGTTGTTGTTGTTAACACTCTGAGTGGCTGTAAGTTTCCAAAATAAACACTAGCAGGTAGGAGGGCTGGCTAAACAGGAGCGCAGGGGGAGGTTCTGGTTTTTCCTGTTGTTGTTGTTTAGTCGTTTAGTCGTGTCCGACTCTTCGTGACCCCATGGACCAGAGAATGCCAGGCACTTCTGTCTTCCACTGCCTCCCACAGTTTGATCAAACTCATGCTGGTAGCTTTGAAAACACTATCCAACCATCTCGTCCTCTGTCGTCCCCTTCTCCTTGTGCCCTCCATTTTCCCAACATCAGGGTCTTTTCCAGGGAGTCTTCTCTTCTCATGAGGTAGCCAAAGTATTGGAGCCTCAGCTTCAGGATCTGTCCTTCCAGTGAGCACTCAGGGCTGATTTCCTTAAGAATGGATAGGTTTGATCTTCTTGCAGTCCATGGGACTCTCAAGAGTCTCCCCCAACACCATAATTCAAAAGCATCAATTCTTCGACAATCAGCCTTCTTTATGGTCCAGGTTTCACTTCCATACACCACTACTGGGAAAACCATAGCTTTTACTATACGGACCTTTGTTGGCAAGGTTTTTCCTGACAATTCTCCAAAAGGCATGAAAAGATCCAGCCTGTTCTGAGATGAGATGAGTAGGTTTCAAGCAAATCAAAAACCATTTGACAAAGCCCAGGGTCCACCATCATTTCCAGCACCCATATCTGTTCTGTTCCTTGCTCAGTTCTTTTCTGCACAGCAGGGAGATGAATTCCTGTCTTGGGAACAACAGGTTCTAAATCTAGAGAACTGCTTACTACTTTTCCATTTTCCATCCCCATGTGATTTAAATGGGCCCATTAACTACAGACAAAAGCAAATTAGTGTAGCACTAAGACAATGCTTGCAAAAAGGTTACAGCCATTTTTAAAATATTCCTTTTATATCTAGTCCCTCAGCTGAAACCAGCAGAAGTCTATGCGACAAAGTTATTATCAAAACATGTTTTACTCATTTCCACACCACCACACACACGACTGATGTATTTATTACTAATAGTTGTGTACCACCCAGTAACTAATGTTCTCTATACTGTGAACAACATACAAGAAAAGCCATTAATTTTTTTTTAAAGCAGCAAAACTGAAGATATATAATCACAATAAAAAATTGAAAGGTACAGAATATAGCTCAGTCTGTAGAGCACGAGGCTCTTAATATCAAAGTCCCCACATTGGGCAAAAAATCCCTGCATTGCAGGGGGTTGGACTAGATGACCCTGATGGTCCCTTCCAATTCTATGATTCTATAAAGCAGAAAAGTCATGAAATTAGCAGCAACATCCCATATGAACAGCAGGCATAAGTACTTAAAAAATCTCAAGAATGTGAAACACATGGGGAAATAAAAAAAGATCATCAATTGGCACCAAAAGAATTATAATGTACCAGGTGAGACTCTCTGGGGAAAATACACTATAACAGGGGTGCCCCACCTCATTTGATGTGGGCACTCACAGAAAGGTGAGTGCAGGATCCAAGTAGGAATATATGAGAAGAGGAGAGCCTTCATGTAATCAGGTCCCAAGCCACAGACAGTGCAGACAGAAAAGCACAATCATAATACGGTTGCATTGGACAGTCCTTTGCACTAATCCAAGCGGGAGGTTACCTGTGCTTGGATACATGAAGCAAGACTACAGGGAAGTGGGTATAACCATATTGCTGTGTAGGTTCTGTTCCAAACTTAAGAACATAAGAAGAGCCTGCTGGAGCAGGCCAATGGCCCATGTAGTCCAGTGTCCTGTTCTCGTAGTGTCCAACCAGATGCCTGTGGGACACCCACAAGCTGAAACTCAGGGCAACAGCACTCTTCCCTTCTGTGATTTCCAGCAACTGATATTCAGAAGTATTACAGTGGTACCTCGGGTTACAGACACTTCAGGTTACAGACGCTTCAAGTTACAGACTCTGCTAACCCAGAAATAGTACCTCGGGTTAAGAACTTTGTTTCAGGATGAGAACAGAAATCGCGCAGCGGTGGCGGGGCAGCAGCGGGAGGCCCCATTAGCTAAAGTGGTGTCTCAGGTTAAGAACAGTTTCAGGTTGAGAACGGACCTCCAGAATGAATTAGGTTCTTAACCTGAGGTACCACTGTACTGCCTCCAAATCTGAAGCCAGAGCACAGCCAAAACTGGTGGCTGAAACAGCCCAGCTTGTTGCTCTTCATGGCTTTGCGCCATCCTTATTTATTCTCCCTTAAAATACATACATATATACATACCCATAGAAATTAGGACCAGGGATGCTACATATAATCCCAGTCTTCTCTCTCCACCCATTGGCTACATGGGGATATCACAGTAAATTATATTTTAATGAGGCATTAATGAGCCTAGCCTCCTCCTGGACCGCATGCTCCACTCCCCACCATGGCCACCACTTTTGATTCCACTTTGCTAGACAGTAGCCCACTCTAAATATATTAAAATGTGTTGTTAGGACTTTGGAGCTGGGCAACGTTTCATAGTGCCTGAGGTGAGCTTTTAACATTTCCTCTTTTCAGCTCCACACCATTACAAAATTACAGTTATCAATAAAATTTAGCACATACATTTTACCAGTGTTGCATTTCCCTGGGTGTTCAGTCCCAGAAGTCCAACGATTGAGCTCCATTGAGCTCACCCTGTAAAAAGTGTGCTTAGCACTGCAGACATGCAATCTAATCTTCTGAACGCTTAAAAGGTAAAGGTAAAGGGACCCCTGACCGTTAGGTCCAGTCATGACCGTCTCTGGGGTTGCGGCGCACATCTCGCTTTATTGGCCGAGGGAGCCAGCGTACAGCTTCCAGGTCATGTGGCCAGCATGAGTAAGCCGCTTCTGGCAAACCAGAGCAGTGCACGGAAACGCCGTTTACCTTCCCACCGGAGCGGTACCTATTTATCTACTTGCACTTTGACATGCTTTCGAACTGCTAGGTTGGCAGGAGCAGGGACCGAACAACAGGAGCTCGCCCCATCACGGGGATACGAACCGCCGACCTTCTGATCGGCAAGTCCTAGGTCGGCAAGTCCACAGCACCACCCATGTCCCTTACTTAGGCATAAATTCAGCTATGTTCAAAGGGGCTTGCTCTCAGATAAATGTACTTAGCATTGAGAGTTTAGGAATAAAATGGCACACAAAAAAACAAATAGCAATCAAGACCATCTGTCTCCTAAACAAGTTTGTCAACAGCAGACCTCTCCCCATACCATCTAACTCAAAGAGGGCCTATTTACTTTCCCTTAACTTTTTTCTGCATAAAACCATAAGAACCTGCTGTATCAGGCCAAGAACTCATTCTATTCACAAGGTGGCCAACCAGATGCCTATGGGAAGTCTACAAGCAGAACCTGTGGCAAGTGGCACTGTTGTCTAAACCACTGAGCCTCTTGAGCTTGCCAATCAGAAGGTTGGCAGTTCGAATCCCTGCAACGGGGTGAGCTCCCATCACTCTGTCCCAGTTCCTGCCAACCTAGCAGTTCGAAAGCACGCCTGTGGAAGTAGATAAATAGGTACCACTGCGACGGGAAGGTAAACAGCATTTCCGTGTGCTCTGGTTTCTGTCATGGTGTTCCGTTGCACCAGAAGTGCTTTAGTCATGCTGGCCACATGACCCGGAAAGCTGTCTGTGGACAAACACCGGCTCCCTTGGCCTGAAGTGAGATGAGCGCTGCAACTCCATAGTCACTTTTGATTGGACTTAATTGTCCAGGGGCCCTTACCGTTACCTTGTAACAATGCACTTCCCACTTGCAATTCCCAACAACTGGTATTCAGAGGCAATTTCTCTAAACTAAAAGCCCTGCATGTTGTAACCTTTTCTCATAGGAAATGTGGCATTCTGTGTGCCACCAAAGTTAATATTTGCCTGGCTCAGAATACACATTTGCTCAACTGGTCATGCTTAAGTGTCATTTCCTCCAGAGGTTCGTCTCCAGTTCAGAATGTAAAATCAGACTATGCATTCAGCAGACCATACACCCAACATTTGCTCAAATTCTCATTGACTGCTATGAAAAAGGTGCACTATAAAGCCAGCTGACCTGTAGGTGTGTGGACAGAAGTTCTTTGCTTTGAACTACAAAGCTGACCAAGCAGCCTTTTGTTTGAAGAGTATCTGTGGGCCAAACACTGCAGGAGATAGACTGAGATGACCCTCATGGTTCCTTCCAACTCTACAATTCTAATATTCTCCATTAAGGGTTGCTTCTCTCCATTTTTTCCTGGAAATGTTTGATGTGGTTGTTGTGGCACAGCCAAAACTTAGAGGAAAGAAAGAAAAAACTTTCTTTTTCCTGGGTGTGTGGTTTTTTTTTGGGGGGGAGGAGGGGTTTGACTGAATTTCTCCAGCATGGCCGGTGCTGTGAACTATAATTTTCCAATAGAAAAATATCAAGTTTCCCCCCCCAAAAAAACATTAGGATTTCTTCATGAAATTATTTAGAAGCTGCACATGTCCATTGCAAAATAATTTTCAAATGTATTAAGGAATGCATCAGATTTCCTCCTCCCAAGCATAGTACTGGGAAAGGCAATTGCTAAAAAGAAAAATGGATGGGCAGTAACTGTAGCATCAGAGTCTTGCTCATACAGTTCTGTTAAGTGGATTACAGATGAGCTCATTCCCAGATGTGGGTCACATTCCATTAAAGGCAGGCTGGGTGCCAAGTGAGAGTGGTGCACAAATGGCAGGCAATGATTGAAGCCATGCACTGTCACTTACCATTGCAGCTGGTGATCTAACCATTTCCTTATATCCCACAAGATTTTCCACCCCACCCTATCAGCCTATGGCAGTCACATCAGTCAGTTCAGCGTAATTCCCCTACTGAGAAAATCAAGGGCAGCAGCAAGATGCAACACGTGGAACGTAACATGCTGCCCTTATCTACCATTGCAGAATAAACTTGATTTTGTGAAATCCTTACTCATTCTGGGCTGGCACATAATGCCCAAAAGGGTGAAGAATTAATAATAATACCTTTATTGTCAATGTACAACCTGTGTACAATGAAATTAACTGAAATTACAGAGTAGAGAGGGATGCTACCAGGGTTAGAGGTGTTCATGTATTTATATAATCTGGGTGGAGGGCTGTGTTTGATGAGGAATATGAAATAGAGGCAAAGAGTGGCACTCAGTGGAAAGAGACCGAGTTTCTCAGCTACCTTACATTTTGCTAGTATTTTTACTAAGTGCTCCATTGTGTTTTGCTCTTGATGCCTTTCATCAAATAGGCAGCCTGATCCACAACCTGTAGTTCTAGCAAAAGTAGCTGGAAAGGAAGAAGATTCAAGTTATATTCACACAAATATTTGCATGAGCTTAGCAGAATCATAGCACACTCGAACCCCTGTTCCTAGTTTGAAGAGGTAAGACATAATGAGAAAGAGAGAAGAGCATGTGATCTTAGGTAGGTAGGTAAGTAAGCAGACAGCTATTCCTATCAGCCACTGGCCTTTATGCAGGAGTTTGTATCCTATTCCTGTAAATATGTTTTAAATCTTTTTACGGAAGTTTTTCTCTTTGATTATAAGACTCTCATTGAGTTGTTATTCAGCAGCATTACAGGTTTCTAAAACAAATATGGTACTGGAGTAGAACCTTCTCCAGCAAGTTTACTCTGCTATTATGGAGCAAATTACTATGTTCTAGCTTGAAAGCAAACTAGAAAAGAATTCTGGGATATCCTTGCATGGTTTCGCTGAACACAATGCACCTTACAGAATTGATCGGTGGAACTTCTTACAGAACTGAAGTGTTGATTAGGCTTGCCATACGTCAGAAAAATTCCTGACATGTCCTGGTTTTTGGGTGTAAAAATGGTGTCGGTGGGAATTCTGCTGAACCAGCAAAATGTCAGGGGAAAGCCAACACGATGGAAAAAGCTGTGGAAACAGCTCAAAAACCTTAAAATCCCTACTTTTGAGGTAGGTTTCCTCCAAAAAAGCTTAAGAATTTTGGGGTCTTCCCAAAAGAAGCTCAACAACTTTGCGGGTGTCAGGAATTCTACTTTTTGAAATATGACAACCCTATTGAGATGCTGTTATTCTGTTCTTTTTGAATGAACCATTGCTATTGGTTTGTTTTCTATATTGCAAGTCTCTTTCATGTAAGCAGCATAAAAATTAAAACCTAAAACTCATTCAGCAAAAGTGGGGACTGGTACATAAAAACTGTGTGATCAGGAACTCCCTCAATAACACCTGCAGTACAAAAATGTATATACACTGTTTTCAACATCACCTTAGTCCTATTGACAAAAATGTCACTTAAATGGCTTAAAATCAAGTCTTTCAATTTAACTGACATTAGGCTTCAGTCTTTATGGGGTATTTCTCATATGCATAACTAATGTTGTCCAATCTGAGACCTGGAACAGTGCTAGCTGCAAATCTATGAAGGTAAACAATTAGAAACTATTCATAGTGGCTGGAATGTTGTCAAGCAAACAGGTGAAGTAGCCTGTAATTGTGGTCCCCTCATTTCTCCAAAGATGAGAAGGGTCAAGGGGTGCAGCATTTAACACACAGGTCTGATTCCTTTTGGAAGGAGGTCACTGTAGGCTTATTAGCATTTTGAATGCCGTGGAGTGATTACCATAAGTTGTGCCTCTTCCTAACAAACAGACAAAGTCCATTGCTCTTACATCAAGTCTCCAAGCCCCCATCCACAAATAATGTTGTCAGCTTACTGAACCTAAAGTTCAGCTCCCTGTGTGTTTCTTGGTTTCACTCCGAAGGTAATCTGCTGTTCTTTTCACACACAAGATACCTTGCCCCCTCCTTCTACCAAGGTGGTGGAATCTAAATAAGACATCTCCACCCATTGCACATCCTCCTTGGATCCCTCTCTGACTGGCCTTGCATAATATTCACCTTGAATAGGAAGGGGGCTTTTCTGTTCCACAGCAAAATGTCTTGGTCTTGCCCTGAGATGCATTCTGATAGGACCTGATTTTCATTACACACAAAAACAACTTGTTGGCTGGCTCTCTAATCTGGCCACCACCTTGTCCTCCAGTTGAATGGCACAGACCTAGACAGGATGTGCTAGTGCCAGTCTCCAGGGTTATAAGAACTTACTATGTCAAGGCTCTCCTGCTTAAATGCTTACCTGCCTCTCTGACTCCAGCATTATCAAAATAAGAGAGCTGGTTTTAAAAATGCCCTGCATGTCATGATATCCTGTCTAGGCCACCTGATTACTCTTTCTCCTGCTCAGGCATAGCAAAATGATACAGAGTGCACTTGCATTCCCAGCTCATGGGTTATCAGCAATGACATCATTCCACCTGATTCACTGAGTTTACCAGAGAATTTAGTTTATGAATAAAAAGCCCCTGTTTTATAATGTGCCAAGGCAAATGGCAACAGGGCAAATCAATCCACTTCTTTTGAAACAAACTAGAATTAGAAAAGGAAATCAGTCTGATCTTGACCAATTTCACTTGGCTTTTTAAAAGCACAGCTTTATTCATCCAAATGGGCAGTCAACAAAAAAAAAAAGATCTGGCATGCTGTGAAATAGGTTGAAAAAGCAGACACATTTTCCTGAAATATTCAAGCAGCAGGGGCTTAATACCATCTGGTGTTTCAGTGTGCTGTGTCTCTCTCAGGCTCAAACTTCATGTTACACAGAGTTCTGTGGGGGGTTTCTCCCCCACTTCACATATTTCTATTTTAACCAAAGCAGCCTGAGCAAATAGATTCTCATTGAAAAGTGAGACACATTGCTCCTTCCCCTCTTGCAGAATGTCAGCTCAAAATGTGAGTTCAGCACATGCTTTACATCAGGAGTGTGAAACCTCCAGCCCATGGATCACCCTAGGTCCTCCAGGCATCCCCATTCTGCCCACCAGGCCATTTGGGGGTGACCACCAGGTGGTAGGGTGGGTAAGGGCGGAGCTCCACAGAAAGAATCAGGAGGTTAAACTGAGCTCCTAGTTGTTCCTTTGCTGAAGCAAAGCATGCGCTCACCCACTCTAGACTCCATCAGGCCTTGTCAGCCTCACCAATGGTTAGAGTCATAGGTATCAACTCCTATGAATCAAGGTCCCTTCACCCCCACACACAAAAATGTTGAGGGGGCCACACACACCCCCAAGTTGGTGGGCATTGCTATTCAAATGGTGTACGTGCACCTCATCTTGTGATTGATTATTGGGGTGGGCCTTACCTGCCCCCTCCAATGTTTTATTCAAATTGGCACCCTGGTTAGAGTGGATGGGATTCAGAGTCCAGCACCATCTGGAGGGCAACAAGTTCCCCACGCAAAGGTCTCCCCACCTTGCTGAAGCTCCTTTAAAAGAGAGTACTATTTTCTTCCTTATGGTTCTCTCTTTCTCCCTCCTTCAATCTGCCGTCAGATTGCATTTTATTCGGTAAAGCATTCTAGGTCATAGCATATGAAAGACCTTTTGTGAAATATATGTCAGTGTTACTTCACAGTTAACTTCAGATGAACAGGGACAACAAAAAAGGTTGTCAGAGTACAGAAAGCAAAGCTCACATCTTATATTTAATTACACTGAGGGTTAAATGAATCTGCTTGATTCTCTTATTCTTTGCAACTGGAGCTCCTTTCCAGGGCATTACATTGTACCACTTCTTTCTCCCTCTTCCTTCAAATCCCTGCTCAAAATCCAGCTTTCCCCCCATAAAGCCTTTGGTTTAAACCATTCAGTTTTCACCCCTTACAGAAACTAAACCTAAGAAGTACATATCTGTTCCCTCCCTGCTACCCTTGCCTCCGTGATATTCATTGGGACAGAAACCTAGCTCGTTTATGTTACTCTGTAAAGCACTGTGCACATTAGTACTTGTAATGTATCAATAGAATTACTCTCTGAAGTGGTAACTACGTAGTACTCTATTTTAATGCTCACATTTACTGGATCTTGAATAACTCACAGTACCTCCAGACTGTTACTGTTCTGCAGGAGGGATTTCAAGCACATTCCAGAACTTTGGGTTTGTGCAATTGAAATAGATTTAAGTGCTCTGTTGGCCTACTGCAACGAATTCACTTCAAAAGCAACAACAGACGTTTGGTGGTTTGGAAAATGATGGGGAAATGTATTGGAAAGTGTGGGATGAAGAAATGATTAAGAGAGGGATGTGTAAACACCCTGCAAGCAAATCAGAATGGAACGCTCATTGTCATAAGTAACCACCGTGTAAAAAAATCAGAATTAATTCTTCATAAAGACAGGAGACGATCTAACCTCCATGTAAGCTTTGTGCAAGCAAAACAGGATGAAACCTCAATAAGCAGATTGTCTGGAGCAGCCCTTATTTTCAAGCAATACTCAGACACAGGGGTATTTGACATCAAGAGGGAGAAGAAAAATGGAAGCTTCTAGAAATAACCTGGTTCAGCATGACATGACACTCTGTAAGGATTTGTGCAGGGGGTGTTTTGTGTGCGCATCTATCCATCTCTCTGAATTTTATTCTGGGATTTGTGGGACCGAAATAACATGGCAGCATCATTGGCAGGGCTCATAGTGAACTTTGTCTCTCTCTTTCCTTCTCTCTTCTTCCTCCCTCTTCCCCTCACCCACTTTCATTCATTCACATGCAGAGAACACCCCCGCCCTCTCACTCCTGTCCTCCCACAGCTCCCACAACCGCCACCACCTTTACATCATGCTCGAGTCACCATGGAAACCATAACACAAGCAGCTGGCTGCTGTGCTGAGGATGCCAAGAATTCTCAGAGAAAAGTCATTGGCAGTAAGGCAGCAACAGCAGCAGCAGCAAAAGGGCTTGAGACCTTCCTGGAAGAGGACTTATTTTCTACCCTTTCAGAGATGCTGCTGGATTTAAAGAGGTGACGTGAGTGAGCAAGGAAAAGCAAAGTTCAGATGAGTGATACCCAAACCTTCTCCAGTATATGAGGATTACATCGAACGGCTCTCCATCTCTTGGTGAAAAAGAGTTTTTTATAATAGGGCTGCCACATTTTAGGGGGTTCCCAGGTGGGATCTTGATATTGCAAGTAGGTCATTCAGACAACAGCAGCTAGTCTGGTTGAGGAGAGCCACAGCCATAGCCTACTGCCAGGAGCATCACTACAGCTAACCAACAAGATGAGGGCAAGGGGACAGTATGCAATGTACAGCCCCAGCCTCACCCCTCGCCAGCTTCACTGCCCCAGTAAGCATCAGTGAAGCTGGCAAGGGGCTATTGTGGCAGCCCTACCCCACTGTGCAAGCTGCTCCTGCATTTAATCATTACAAACAGATTGTTGGCAACAGGTTGTTTTGTTTTAAACTTATTTCAGTGTTCCTGGAAAGGGTACATCCAGTTAAACTGGGGGGTGGGGTGCAATACAAGGTAGCATTTTGATGCCAATGACATCATGTGGCTGCTGCAAAAAATAATTGCATACACGAGGAGCAGCCATCCCACACTAAACACCTCTCTAGAAGTACCTTTTATTTCACCAGCATCTATTCTTAGAGGCCTCCTTCTATGTCTGGATAGTCCAACTTTTCATACCAATTGGGCTGCAATAGTACTTCAACATAGAACCTACAGGTGACACGTTGCCTTGTCGCACACAAGGGGGGAGGAAAGCCAAAATTTGATGCTGCCTCCAGCCTTCATGCTGCCTTCCCAAAGCTGGCTAAGCAAGGTGCCAGGCTTTAGGAAGGAGGCACAAGGCTCCTAGATCCGCCCCACCTCCTTCCCAAAGATGGGAAAGTGCTAACTAGGCTTTGAGAAGGAGGCACAAGGGCTCCAAAACCCTGTCCGAACCCTCATGCCCCTTCCCCAAAGTTCAGTTCAAGGCCTCCTTACTCGGCTTTGGAAAGGCAGTGCAAGGGCTTGGGAGGGGTATCAAATGTTGATGAAGGCCTCAAAAAAAGGCCTTAAGGGTTGTATGTGTCCCTTGGACCACGCGCTGGACCGCCTTGCTCTATGGGTTTGATATGAAAGTTTACTATATCCAGCACAATTGCTGTTACTGGTTATTGACTTTCTAAACAGTAACAGTGAGTCTGAACTCTTGCCAGACAACAATTACCAGTAATACAAGTCAGCCATAGGAAAGCTCCTCTACTTAACCACAACAAGCAAACCAAAGAGTTGTTAGATACTCAAAGGGAACCAAGAACTATATTCTTAAACTGCCAGCCAACAGCCATCCAAAACTACTAGGTTACATAGATGCTGCCTGGGAATAGACCACTAAAGCAAATAGAAGGAGTGTCAGAGTCAAGAAAAGTCTGGTCTTGTGGGGATTAGTAGGTTTCCTGTGCTAGAACCCCAAATCAACTTTAATTTTGCTACCTGAGCTTAACCATGTGTGTTCAAATCCTACCTCAAAATAACAACAGTCAGGAAGGACTCTCTCTTTCGAAAGTTTTTGCTTAACCCCACTATTTTGAGAACTTTTATACTTTAATATTTAAGTAGTTACTCTTCATAGGCTGCATGTTCTTCCTCCCTTGTGATGAATCAATTCAAAGGAGAATATCATAGCAGCATGTCTGTTACCCATCTCTGTTCAGTGGAAAGATCCCAGACATTGTGGGCTGTTGGGAGTGTTGTGATAATGCAGTAGGCGTGGCACACTTTTTGCTCATGCAGAATTACGTTTATGGCTCACCTCAGTCAGCTTTCTGCATGACCATCCCCTAATGCACAGATATGTGGATTTTGCTTTTGCTGCTGCTGCCCGACGTCACTTCCCAAATGTCTCTCACTCATTGCCATTAGTTAATTAGAAGATTTCATGCAATCTAATAAGAGTGGCTGTTAGGCAAAGCACGTCTCAAAACTGCCTCGGATAGAAAATGTCAGGTGTTGCCTTGCCAGCTCTGTACTGTATAAAACTCTTGCATTCTGTTCATTCTGCTTGTGGTATGCTCTTAATATACAAAGTTAAAAAATCAAATATTCTGACAAGAGCATCTTGCCCACCCATCAGACGCTTATTCACAGCACATTTGCATTTAAATGTTAATTTTTTTAATTCAAACAATTTATAAAATCAAGCTGTGCTGCACAGTGTTTGACTGTGTCCTCTAAGATCACCATTCTCCTTGAAGGTCTGAAGTCACATAACAATGATGCCACTCTCTTTACTGGTCCTTATTGTCATTCAAGCTGCTGCAGATGACCCTCTTGACTTTGGCTGATCAGGAAACCAAGCCATTCTCTGTCCAAACAGGACAATGAACCACACATTTCTGATTTCCAGGAATGCATATGCTCATCTGCAAAACCACTAATTATCTCAGAGTGCAATGCTACTCCTGAGCATGGCATACTTTTGAGAGGCAAGTCCACCTTTTTTCCCTCTGTCTGCAAGGGTTCTCACTCCTATTAGATGCTTTAGTGGCCTCCCTCCCCTTTTTCTGGGACCACCTATAAGAATTATGTTAATTAGAAAGCATAGATTAGGCAGTTGTGATTGCTGGAGAATGAAGTGACCATAATGGTTGAACTATATTCTGGAAGTCATTACAATGAATATATTACTTATCCCCTCCGAGAATGTAATTAAAGGCCTTTCAGCTTGCTTTCTGATAAAGCAGAGAGAGGCATAAGGAGACAGAGTGGATTTAATTAATATTGGGCTTTATAGTAAATCACTATTTTCAACTTAATTAATGAGTATTGTGAATACAGTATGGCTGACAATCAAACAAGAGGTACTGTATACAGTTAATCAGCACCTTTCACACACGTGCACACGCTCACTTCACTTTTATTTGCCCATTTTGTGCACTTGTGGCACAACTCAGATCATAGCTGGCCTCTCTCTGTGGTCTATTGGGGTGACTTTTGATGAAACCGCTGAGACCGAGGTCAGAGAGGGAAGCAACCAAGTGTGACTGCAAAAAGCTTGATGTGTAGCCCTGCACAACCTCACCATGCCAGAACGAAAACACTACATGTGAAGCATGTACCCTACCACTCAGGTGCTGCCTCCACCCCACCCCACAAGGTGTTGTTTTTGAGGATTGCTGCACAAAGTGAAACTAATGCAAAGATACCCTTCTAAGATCTGCAAGTCCTGTTCATACTAGCTACAATTAACAGCTCCTCCCGCCCCCTCTCTCTTTGCCCCTATTGGGTAACTGACTTCTTATTAAATTAGTGTTAAATGAGTGAACAGGGGTTACTGTGTTTGCAAGGTCCCTGCCTAGACACTGAATTCACACTTTTAAATGCTCTGAGTGACTAAATAAGCTTGGAGAAACAGGACCTTTTGTACTTATGCCAATCTTCTTTTCCATCCTACACACACAGTCTGAAGCTAGCAGGATCCTAATTTTAAAACAATTTTGTTCCATATTTAGGGGATTCAGTTATCTGTGTAAGCATTAGTAACAAAAAAAATCTCGATATCTATGTAATTAAAATACTATCTTAATATTTCATTAACATAGGCAAGATTATGTCCCTTCCTGCTTCCTCGCTCTGCAATTTTCCATAGACAGAAGTAGCTGGAATATTGCATGGTACCATGTCTATTCAGAAGAAACACTGTGACCTACGCATCTGCCCCTGACCTTTAGTTGGATCAATAAAACTACAAATTGGTCTTTTCTTATCCTTGGCACTTTAGTAATAAAATCCCCATTGAAATGAAATGAGGCTCTGAACTTTATCTCTTTGTGTTGTTGTGAAGATACCTGGGAGGTGGGGAAGGAGACTGACGGTGCTTCAGGCAGTAAGCGGAAGGGTCCTCCCCTTCTCACAGCAACTCCGCACTTTATATTTGGTCCCTATAGGACATCATTATCAGCTTTGTATCCACACAGCTTGCCAGCACTTCCAGAACTGAAAGGGGGTGGGAGAGATGCAGCTCAGTTCCTTTCTACAGCATTGTCTTCATTCTCTTTAATCCTCTTTTCTGAGGTTTTTTTGTCCCTGTTGGGGCAACAAGATTGAGACTATTTTGAAAACCGAGTTCTATTTTCTCCATAAAGAGGCTGCAGAGCTTTAACATCATCATAAATCAAAATGAAAAATACTGTTAGTATTTTTGGTATGCCATGATGATGGTGGTGATATTTATTACATATATCCCACCCATCTGACTGCGTTGCCCCAACCATACTGGGCAGTTTCCAACATAATATAAACATCACACATTAAACATTAAAAACTTCTGAATACCAGACTGCCTTCAGGTGTAGTTGTTTATCTGTTTGATGTGTGGTGGGAGGTCATTCCACAAGGCACATACCACTATTTTGGACTATGGTGTAAATCTATTTTTTGCATTTTTATGCTGCCTTTTCTTCAAGGAGCTCAATGGTTCTTCCCCCACCTTCATCCTCGTAACAACCTTATGAGGTAGGGTGTCGGGTTATGCCTGGCCCAAGGTCACCAAACTATTCAAGGCCATATTCTTATCTCATATACTTTTTTCCAGCAGAAGATAATCTTGCTTTTTTCAAATCAATTGGCTTATTAATGTTTTTATTGGCAATGATGTTCATCTATTAAATGCATCCAACAAAGAGGGGCCTTACCCATAAAAGCTAGTCATAAAAGCAAATGCAACGGTATCTTTGTTATGCCAACTTTCCTGAGTCTAGTACCTGCCTGATGCTGTTGCGTTCTAACTCCTGTCAGCCCCGGGCAACACAGCCAGTGGTCAGAGGTGATGGGGGTTGTACTCCAGCAACATCTGGGGAAGGCAGACTTCCTCCTTCAGATGTTACAAGAATCTTCCTATTCTACAATAGCTAGTGCAGCCCCACTAGAATCTGATGTCAAATTAATTTGACTTCACTCCCTAGCAAAAACAAAATCTGAAACCTGCAAAATAAAAAGAGCTCTGCTGCCAAAGATGTTCACCCTCATGAAATATGGAGGGTGAAGAACCCAGAGAAGCTGTGGAAAGTATTCAAGCCATAGGCTCTGATATGTGGGGGACAGGGGTGGAACTGAAAGGTAGTGAAAAGAGGAAATGGAAGATGGAGATGACATTGACTGTGGCAAATGACATATCAAAATGATCAGAGTTGAAGGACAATGCTTAGTTGTGCACAACCCTGCAAGTGGACCCAAGATTGGATTTTTCTATCATGAACCAATGGGGAGACTCAAAGGCAAGGGAAGATGAGGGGGTTGATTGACCGAGCAAGGAAAATGTTAGCAAACCTTTTTGTTTGTATTAAGAATTGCTGAGGATTTGCTAGCATCTGCCTGAGTGCTCTGAGTATCTGCTGACTTCACTGAGTGGTGAGGTCACTCCATGCTTTGCAGGATGACAAACTTGTAGACTGGAAAAGGTATTAAGATGCAAATGATTTTTGTGTTTGTGGGAGAAGACCACACAGACTATGCAGGCAAGGAAGAAGAGTTAATTGAGTGTGGGAGAAGCAAGATATATAGAATTTAGTATATATGTGCACAAGAGTGTGTAAGTGAGGGAATAACACTGCAAAAATTGAAGCAATAAATCATACCTGAGACCTCCCTGGAGGTCTATAAATAGGAAACCCAAAGCATTTCCTTCTATTTATTTTATAAGTGCAATAAACTTTATCAGCTTTTAGTATTGGAAACTCCTGCAATATTGATGTGCTCTTTACTTTAGAAGTTATTTGGAGGTTGGCATCTAGAGGCTAATGAAAAAAATGGAATTGGGGACAGGGGAAAGAGGGCTTTTTCCTCTTTAGTAATAAAAAAAATACAGCCTTGCAGTGATGCTCTTTCCAGGATTTCCTGTAACCTGATCGAACCAGACCCTTCATAGAATGCTAGGTATATTACTCAGGAATACTTACTTCTGAGAAGCCCCTCATGTCCATTACCTAAGACTGCAATCTTAACTAAGCACAGATACTAGGGAATAAATTCCACTGAACTCAGTTGGACTTACTTCTGAGTAGCATAAGTAGGGTTGCATTGTGAGCAAATAACATACACATTTTTCAGTCTCCATAAGGAAGTGTTTGCAAAGCTAATGGATGCCCAGCATTCCTGTTCCTGTTATATATATATTGTCTTTCAATTATTTGACCAGAGCAAATCTTTACAAGGTTTTTACACATGCCACAGTCTGTTATAAGCCTGCAGTGGAACTGAGCTAGCTGTGGCCAATGTAATAGCAAGTAAAGATGGATCAGCTAGTTTAGATATATTAAAGACACTTCCAGTACTGAAGCTACCCTTTGAGGCCAGCGTGATCTTTAATTTCCGCATGAAGAATGTCAAATATTCTTCAGGAGAGATGCAATAATGTACCCTTGAGGTATTATCTCATAGCCATCAAATAGAACCTCTGGATCATGAGTAAAGAATTGCAAGTTTTTGACACTGTGCAGATTTAGTCCCTGGTCAGAAAATGCTAGTAGTCACTTGTAAAATAAATTAAAATTTAATTAGCACCCCCTAGATTTGCCAAAGTATTTTAAAAGTAGAACTTGGGTTAAATTTAGCACAATAATATATCTCTGAATATTTTAGCAGGAAAGGTAGACATGAACAAGCAAAAATGGTTTTAGGAAACTCAGTGTATTGGCACTATTCAGTGCCGTATGGTGGCAGTTGGAAGGTAATAAAGAACTGGAGCTTAGTGGTAGATACAGTGGTACCTCGGGTTACATACGCTTCAGGTTACATACGCTTCAGGTTACAGACTCCGCTAACCCAGAAATAGTACCTCAGGTTAAGAACTTTACCTCAGGATGAGAACCGCACTGCGGCGGCGTGGCAGCAGCAAGAGGCCCCATTAGCTAAAGTGGTGCTTCAGGTTAAGAACAGTTTCAGGTTAAGAACGGACCTCCAGAACGAATTAAGTACTTAAACCGAGGTACCACTGTAATGTGCTTTTAAAGTCAAAGATACCTGGTAGGGTTGAGGGTGACTCCCATCTGAAGTCCTGAAGACTGCTGCCAGTCAGTGTGGACGATACTGAGTTAGATGGACAAAGTCTCTGACTCATTATGAATCAGCCTCCTGTTTTCCTTTTTTAAAAAAAGTAATCTGTTATCTTTTTAAAAGAAATAGAGCTGATGTAAAGGAAATTAACTATTTGGTATTTTACTATGCTGTCTTGAACTAATAATAATAATAATAATAATAATAATAATAATAATAATAATAATAATAATAATAAATTTATTATTTATACCCCGCCCATCTGGCTGGGTTTCCCCAGCCACTCTGGGCAGCTTCCAACTGAATATTAAAAACAATACAGCATCAAACATTAAAAACTTCCCTAAAGAGGGCTGCCTTCAGTTGTCTTTTAAAAGTAAAATAGTTGTTTATTGCTTTGACATCTGCTGGGAGGGCGTTCCACAGGGCAGGCGCCACTACTGAAAAGGCCCTCTGCCTGGTTCCCTGTAACCTTACTTCTCGCAATGAGGGAACCGCCAGGAGGCCCTCGGCGCTGGATCTCAGTGTCCGGGCTGAACGATGGGGGTGGAGACGCTCCTTCAGGTATACAGGACTGAGGCCGTTTAGGGCTTTAAAGGTCAGCACCAACACTTTGAATTGTGCTCGAAAACTAGTTAGAAATGTAAAAATCAGTTATAAATATTAACCCCATAATCACTCAAAGGTTTGTTTGGAGGTTATGGGGCTAACTTGGATCCATCAGAAGCTCTCAGATGGGCACCATTGCCATTATAAGAGAACAAGGGAGACCACCATGGTGAGTTCCAGCACCTCTTTTTTCTAGAAAAAATAACACTGGATATAGGCATCTTCTGAGCAGACCGGTAATGTGTAGATAAAAGGCAGAATTAGCTATTCAACCTTCACAAAGCATTGCAATGCAAAGAAAATTGATCTCCTGGATCAGTTTCAATCTAGCTTCTGCTGAGAAATATAGGCTTGGAAATGAACAGGGGCACCCATCCCTCCTGATTCCCCTGTGTTTCTTGATGTCTTTCAATGCTTTCTGAGCTGCCTTGTTGGGCGGGCACTGTGCTCTTGGTGGCAGTGCAGAGGAACGGCTGACTTCAGCATGTGGCATGCAAAAAGGGTCCATATTATTTTCTCCTTCATGTTACTCAAAATCAGGGCTTTTTTCCGGGGGGGGGGGTAATGTGTCTCAGGAGCTCCATTCTGGCACCTCTCAGGTGGGCACTATTGCCATCCTAAGAGAATGAGGGAGGTGGTCATGGTGAGTTCCAGCACCTCTTTTTCTAGAAAACAGCATTGCTCGAAACCTACTTGAAACCACTGGGTGAGCTCATCCAGAGATTTGGGTGATGATGTCATCATCTTCCAAACCCTAAGAACTAGGATGAGGACAACAGATTCATTGCAACCATTTCTTTTCAAGCCAACATTTTGTTCTTTGCTCTCTGCCCTTCAATGAGTCTTTGCCCAGGGTATAGATCTTTCTCCATGGAATGCAGAAGAGCACACAGTCTGGGCAGCGTAAGATCACAGCTTCCAATCCTGCCTTTCCATCTTTGCAAAAGATTCTCAGTGCTCCCCCACCCCTATAAGTCTCCAATGAGATGCTGAAGGCGTCTCCTAATTAAAGCATGTGCGATTCCCGGTTGACACGGTGGCGCCAAGGCTCAAAACTGTCCCATTTCCACATCCTCCAGGGACGGAATTGGCAGGTTCAGACACCTAGAAGCTTCTTCTGTGACAGACCTTCCCATGTGCGCTTCAGTGCCTTTATTATTTGTGTTTTCGCCTGTGTTAATTTCCCCTTTCAAGACTGCAGGCAAAAGAGTGGGGGGTGAGGCAGGGGAGGTCATTCTGCAGCTGAAGTGAAGATGCCCTAGAGGAATGGAAACGCATAAAGCTGCTGGAGGAGGGGGGAGTGCCAACAAGTTCTGAGACCAGGATATGCAGAGTCCCAGGGGGCACAAAGGCATATTTCCGTTTGACTTGTGCTTGTCACTCATGGAAACTAAGTATGCTGCGCCACACGCACATGCACCTATGCATCCTGCACTCAGCACTGCTTATAAGCCTCCGTCAACAGCACAGAGGGAATTTTTCTCCCACACAGGCCCATTTCATGCACAAACACCCTTGTGTTTCAGAGCCTATCCAAATGCTAGTCCTGATTAGGCTTCACTGCCTGAAACACAATCCTTTGTCTCTTTAGGAAATTCACGGTTGGCAAGCTTTCCCCTTATTCATAAGGTAAAGGTAAAGGGACCCCTGACCATTAGGTCCAGTCGTGGCCGACTCTGGGGTTGCGGTGCTCATCTCGCTTTATTGGCCGAGGGAGCCGGCGTACAGCTTCCGGGTCATGTGGCCAACATGACTAAGCCGTTTCTGGCGAACCAAAGCAGCGCACGGAAACGCCGTTTACCTTCCTGCTGGAGCAGTACCTATTTATCTAAGCACTTTAATGTGCTTTCGAACTGCTAGGTTGGCAGGAGCAGGGACGGAGCAATGGGAGCTCACCCCATCATGGAGATTCGAACCACCAACCTTCTGATCAGCAAGTTCTAGGCTCTGTGGTTTAACCCACAGCACCACCCGCGTCCTTTTCCCCTTATCCATAGTAGTAAGCAAATAGCATATCCACAGAAAGCAA